>NC_086104.1:106049706-106398124 GCF_963921235.1 Mobula hypostoma
GTTAGGGTTATCTGTTGTCTCTGGCGCACTTGGTGCGGCGGCGTCTACATCAGTGAGACCCAATGTAGATTGGGGGACTGCTTTGCTGAGCACCTTCGTTCCATCCGCAACTGGCACGACTTGCTGGTGGCCAACTGTTTTAATCCCATTCGGAAATGTCGATCCATGGGCTCCTCTGTTGCTGTGATGAAGCCAATCTCAGTCTGGAGACGTAACACTTCATTTTCCGTTTGGGTAGTCGCCAACCTGACAGCATGAACGTTGACTTCTCCAACTTCTAGTAATTTCTGCCCCCTCCCCCCTCTCTCTGTTTCAATTCTCCATTCCGGCTCCCATCTTATCCCTTCTCTCTTCTTGGCCTGCCTGTCACCTCCTCCTGGTGTCCCTCCTCTCCTTTCTCCAACAGTTCATTCTCCTCTCCTGTCAGATTCCTCCTTTTCCTTTTCCACCGATCGCCTCCCAGCTTCTCACTTCATGGGAAGGGGGTGGGGGGATGAGAATTGAGAGTAAATTTGGATTGGTGTAAATGGGTTCCTGCAGGTCAGAGAGCACAAGAACCTGTTTCCTTGCATGGATCTACAAACAATTCAGTAACATCACTTTAATGTGTAATTTTATCAAAAAATCAGACAAAAGCAGAGCAAATCAAGTGGGCACACACAGAATGCTGGAGGAACTCAGCAGGTCAGGCAGACTCTGGAAAAGTCAATGCTTTGGGCCAAGACCCTTCTTCAGGACAAATCTAGTTAAGAATGATCACTATCACGTGATGGATTTAGAAGAGCTTTCTCTTTGCTGATTTTTAATGTGTATGCTTGTGTTTTTCTTAGGTTCCTGTACACTGTGTGAATACAGGTGTGAAATTTTTGCATCATAAAGCACAGGAATTTGACATTGGTGTTTACTTTGAAGCAAATGGCCACGGCACTGTAAGTGATCAGAAAGCTCATCTCCATTGTGCCAGTGTACATAACTTGCAAGATATTTGGAACTGAGAAATTTGTGTTATACAACAGGCCTAATTTATGACTTAAAAAGAAACCATATTTCAAATTCTGGCAAATATGACAGAGTGATACATTGCACAGAATGGTAATTACACATTTACATATTTCAATAAATGAAATCATGGGACTAGTCTCTTCCCCTGACAATTTTATGTTAAGAGAAAGGTTTATGGTCAGGTGAGAAGGATAAGAAAATTTGGCTGTCCAATGTCCACAGTAGAATGTTACAATATTCCATAGTACTTACAAAGAGAATAATTTCCATTTTATTTTAATTTGTGCTTGCTGTGATATGAAAAACACTTCTTGCTTCCTGCACAGAATATTTTAACTATGTTGGTAAACCTCAAAGCATCAGATGATAATAAACCTTGAATATTCACTATTGATAGGCTAGACTTGCTGAGAGTAATAGTAGATTTGTGCAAAAGTGTGTTTAACCCCAGTGGAATTAATCCCATTAAAACTGCCGCTGTTAGTAAGGAGTTTGTGAGAGTTTCCTCCGGGTGCTCCAATTCCCTTACACAATCCGAAGAGGCACCAGTTGGTAGGATAATTGCTCATTGTAAATTGTCCCATGATTAAGCTAGGGTTAAACTGGGGGAAAGCTGGGCAGTGTGGCTCCAAGGGCCAGAATGGCCTATTCCACGCTGTATCTCAATAAATAAATGAATAAACAAATACATAGAAAAGCTGCCATTCGGAATACCCGAATAACATTATAGATTATAAAAGCATAAACACAGGAGATTCTGCAGATGCTGGAAATCCAGAATAATATACACAAAATGCTGGACGCTCTCAGCAAGTCAGGAGTCATCCATTGAGAGGAATATACAGTCAATGTTTTTGGCCAAGATCTTTAGTCTTGGCCCGAAACATCAGCTCTTTTTATTACTCTACATCGTTGCTACCTGACCAGCATTTTGTGTGTGGTACTCAAGTTATAAAAGCAAATGTGTTCTTTTGTTAAATCAAAAATAACATTGCAAATTACATACTCTAACTCAGTCCATCACAAAGTGGAATAATGCATTTGGGAAGTAAATAAGGTATCCTGGCACTAGAATGGAGTGTTATAGTCTGCCTAATGGAAAGGATAGATTTAAAATGTTGTACCTGGAATTGAAAGTGACAGCTTCAGCAGAACCACATCAAGCAAATCTGCAACGTCCTGTCTTCTTTATCCCTGCTTAAGGTCCTCTTCAGTAAGACAGCTGAGAACAAAATCAGACAGATGGCCCAAGAGAAAAGCCAAAACAATGCAGCTAAAATGCTTGAAAATACCATGGACCTAATTAACCAGGTATGTAAAAACTCAGTAATGAAATAGGTTGTGAATTGTTAAATGGCTAATCCCTTAACACGAGGAAATCTGCAGATGCAGATTTCGTGTATGTGTCCGGTGATCCTGATGGAGTGAGAGCAGGTGGGCGTGAAATGGGAGAGATGCGTTTGAGAGCAGAGTTGATGGTGGAGGAAGGGAAGCCCCTTTCTTTAAAAAAGGAGAACATCTCCTTCGTCCTGGAACGAAAAGCCTCATCCTGAGAGCAGATGTGGTGGAGACGGAGGAATTGCAAGAAGGGGCCTCTCACTCCATCCTCCTGCCACTCCACTAGGAATAGGGTTCCCCTGGTCCTCACCTACCACCCCACCAGCCTCCGAGTCCAACATATAATTCTCCGTAACTTCCGCCGCCTCCAATGAGATCCCACCACTAAGCACATCTCCCCCCCATCCCCCACTTTCCACAGGGATCGCTCCCTACGCGACTCCCTTGTCCATTTGTCCCCCCCATCCCTCCCCACCAATCTCCCTCCTGGCACTTATTCTTGTAAGCGGAACAAGTGCTACACATGCCCTTACACTTCCTCCCTTACCACCATTCAGGGCCCCAGGCAGTCCTTCCAGGTGAGGCGACACTTCACCTGTGAGTTGGCTGGGGTGATATACTGCATCCGGTGTTCCTGATGCGGCCTTTTATATATTGGCTAGACCAGACGCAGGCTGGGACATCGTTTTGCTGAACACCTACGCTCTGTCTGCCAGAGAAAGCAGGATCTCCCAGTGGCCACACATTTTAATTCCACATCCCATTCCCATTCTGACATGTCTATCCACGGCCTCCTCTACTGTCAAGATGAAGCCACACTCAGGTTGGAGGAACAACACCTTATATTCCATTTGGGTAGCCTCCAACCTGATGGCATGAACATTGACTTCTCTAACTTCTGCTAATGCCCCACCTCCCCTTCGTACCTCATCCATTATTTATTTATTATTATTATTAGTTTTTTTCTTTTTTCTCTCTCTCCTTTTTCTACCTTTATTCCTCTCACTATACCCCTTTCCCATCCTCTGGGTTCTCTTCCCCCCCCCCTTTTTCTTTCTCCCCGGGCCTCCTGTCCCATGATCCTCTCGTATCCCTTTTGCCTATCACCCGTCCAGCTCTTGGCTCCATCCCTCCCCCTCCTGTCTTCTCCTATCATTTTGGATCTCCCCCTCCCCCTCCAACTTTCAAATCTCTTACTAACTCTTCGTTCAGTTAGTCCTGACGAAGGGTCTAGGTCTGAAATATCAACTGTACCTCTTCCTAGAGATGCTGCCTGGCCTGCTGCGTTCACCAGCAGCTTTGATGTGTGTGGCTAATCCCTCAATTCATATCGAGCTATAGATGAAAGGAATTGAAAAGGAGCCCAGACTGACTTGTCTCCTCGATGTACGGAAGCTGCCAGCATTCACTCACAGCAGCCTAACAGGGACCTCGGGATGGTGACCAGCTTCTGGAGGTGTTCATTGGATAGGTGGTCTTGTGGAACGAATTATGGTTGCAGCACAGGAAGGGGTCATTTGTGTCATTTTATCTGCTAAGTCTCGAGCAGAACAGCCGTGTACCAGAGCACGTGTCTGTTTCACCCGTCAGCCCATTTTATACAGTCTTGCAAATTTCCACTCGTGTATATATCTGCTTTGTTCATGGTCATAATGAGCCTTCTTCCACCAAGTAGTACAAGCAGAATTGACCTGTTTCAGCCAAGTCTCTCTTCCTGATGCAAAGTGCGAAAAGATATAAAATGGCTTTGCTTGGGAAGATCTACCTTGGTATTTGAAGACTTCAGCCTTTAGTCTATGGTGCACTTATTAATATTATTAATTACAGACAGTTGGTGATGCCATATCAGACCTGTTGATAATAGAGGCCATCCTGTCCATCAAAGGTTTAACGATTCTGCAGTGGGATTGCATTTATACTGACCTTCCTAACAGACAATTGAAAGTAAAGGTGAGCCCATGCTTTGCACTATATTGGATAGTTGAATGATCCTCTTGCAGGGGGACCTCCAGTGTCCCTGACCACCACAACTGTGACAAGTGCATCCAGCTGCAGCTTCTAACAAACTGCATTGAAGGTTTGGAGCTGGAACTGGATGGACTCTGGATCATTCAGGAGGCTGAGGGTCTGATAGAGAGGTGGTTACACCCAGGGTGCAGGAAACAGACTGTGTGACAGTCAGGAAGTGGAAAGGGGTTATGAAGCCAGTGTACCTGTGGCCATCCCCCTCAACAATAGGTGTATCACGTTGGATATTGTTGGGAGGGAGGGAGGCAGGGTTTGAGAGATGACCTAACAGAGGAAAGTCACAGTGGTCAAGTCTCTGGCACTGAGTCTGCCTCTGTGACTTAGAAGGGAAAGGGAGAAGAAGAGGTACACTGTGGTGATCAGGGATTCGTTAGTTAGGGGATCGGATAGGAGGTTCCATGGGTGAGAACGAGATTCCCGGATGGTGTGTTGCTGGGGTCTGGGATATCTCGGATTGTGTCCTCAGCATTCTTAAGTGGGAGGGTGAACAGCCGGAAGTCGTGGTCCGTGACGTGGGAAGGACAAGTGACTAGGTTCTGCATGGGGATTTCAGGGAGTTGGGTGCGAAGTTAAAAGGCAGGACCCCAAGGTTGTGAATGCAGAATTGCTACCCATGCCACGGGCTAGTGAGGCCAGAACAGGGAAGTTTAATACATGGCTAAGGAGTTGGTGTAGGAAGGAGGGCACAAAAGTTTTGGTTCACTGGGCTCTCTTCGAGGGAAGATGGGACCTGTGCAGAAATGACGGTTTGCACTGAACCGGAGAGGGACTAATGTCCCAGCGGGAAGGTTTGTTAATGCTGCATGGTGGGGTTTAAACTAGAACTGCAGGGGGTTGGGAACCAGAGTGCCAGATCAGTTAATGGAGGCAGATGTTGGTAAGATCTCAGACCAAGTTAGGAATCTAAAGGTTGAGCATGGTGTGACAAAATGGAAAAGGGTGACTATAGGACTGAAGGTGTATCTGAATGCGTGCAGTATTCAGAATAAGGTACAGTAGATGAACTTGCAGCACAGTTGCAGATTGGCAGGTACAATGGTGCTAGAAAGTTTGTGAACCCTGTAGGATTTTCTGTTCCTGCATAAATTTGACCCAAAATGTGATCAGTTCTTCATGCAAGTCCTAAAACTAGTTCAAGAACCCAATTAAATAAATAACACAAAAAACATTATACTTGTTCATTTATTTATTGAGAAAAATAATCCAATATTACATGTATTGGTTGGAAAAAGTATGTGAACCTCTGGGGTAACGCCTTCTACAAAAGCTATTTGGAGTCAGGCGTTCCTAACAATGAGATTGGATGTGTGTGTTGTAGATGCCCTACCCAATCAAAAAGACACACAGTCAGATCATGGACAGAGCCTGCTCTTCTCAGGAAAGATCTGTTTATGTGCACCATGCCTCGATCAGAACAACTTTCAGAGGATCTTAGAAGAAAAATTGTAGAGGTGCTTGAAGCTGGAAAAGGCTACAGAAGCATTTCTAAAGATCTGAGTGTTCACAGTAAGAGAAATTGTCTACAAATGGAGGAAACTCAGTACTATTCCTACTCTCCCTAGGAGTGGGCACCCTGCAAAGATCACACCACAAGCACAACATGCAATGCCGAAGGAGGTGAAAAAGAACCCAAGAGTAACAGCAAAAGACCTGCAGTAATCTCTAGAACTTGCTAAAATTTCTGTTCATCTGTCCACTATAGGAAAGACACTGAACAAGAATGGTGTTTGTGGAAGGACACCACGGAGGAAACTACTGCTCTCCAAAAAAACATTACTACACGGCTCTAGTTTGCAAAAGACCACCTGCATGTTCTACAGTCCTTCTGGGACAATGTTCTGTGGACAGATGAGACAAAAGTTGAACTTTTTGGCAGAAATGCACATTGCTATGTTTGGAGAAAAATACCAAAACCTCATCCCAACTGTGAAGCATGGTGGAAGCAACATCATGGTTTGGGGCTACTTTGCTGCCTCAGGGCCTGGACAGCTTACAATCGTTGAGAGAACAATGAATTCAAAATTATATCAAGACGTTTCACAGGAGAATGTCAGGGTAGCAGGTCATTACCTGAAACTTAATAGAAGTTGGATAATGCAACAAGACAATGATCTGAAAGACAAGAGTAAATCAGCAACAGAATGGTTTAAAAAGAAGAAAATTCATGTTTTGGAATGGCTGAGTCAAAGTCCTGACCTTAGTCCTATAGAAATGTTGTGGAAGACCTGAAGCAAGCAGTTCATGCAAGGAAGCCCACCAACATCCCAGAGTTGATGTAGTTGCATAAGGAGGGATGGCCTAAAATTCCCCCATGCTGATGTGCAGGACTGATCAACAATTACCAGAAACATTCGGTTGAAGTTATTGCTGTACAAGGGGATCACACCAGTTACTGAAAGCAAAGGTTCACATACTTTTTCCAACAAATATATGTAATATTGGATAATTTTTCTTAAAAAATAAATGAACAAATATAATTTTTTTGTTATTTATTTAATTAGGTTCTCTTCATCTAGTTTTAGGACTTGCGTGAAATCTGATCACGTTTTAGGTCATATTTATGCAGAAATAAAGAAAATTCTACGGGGTTTACAAAGTTTTTAGCACCACTGATGTTGTGGGCATCACTGAACCATGGCTGAAACATTATAGATGGGAGCTTAATGTCCAATAATACATATTGTATTGAAAAGATGGGCAGGAAGGCAGAGGGGGTGGTGTTGCTCTTTGGTTTAAAATAAAATGAATACAAATTATTAGGAAGATGTGACATGGGGTCGGAAGGAGTTGAACCATTGTAGATAGAGCTAATGAACTGCAAGGGTAGAAAGACCCTGATGGGGATTGTATACAGACAATTCCCATCAGGACAGACAACAGTTCATACAGTATTGCACCCCTCGCCCCCCACTTTGGTATGGCAATGAAGGATCAGCCTAGAATCATGTGCTCAAGTATTGCAATCTGCTCCTGAGTCTCACAACTACTGCTGAGCCAAGCTGAGCAGTTTGTTCTGTAAAGACTTTATGTGCTGTATTATGGGCTGCTGTAAACATCAGTCTTCAGATTGCTATAACAATGTTGACAATAAAAGAATGCAAGAAGTAACTCGTTCAAAAATGATCAGAGTTTTTGTATCACACCTTAGTCAAAGCTCAGTTACTTTCCTTAACTTGGAGCCTTGTTTTCCACTGAGGTTTGGCCACAAGTTGCAAGCGGGAGTCTTTCTTCCCCCCGCCCCCCTCCAACCACATTGCTGTTAAATTCCCACATTCCAAACGCTTCTGTGTGTTTTGCCTTGTACTAGGTATTGGATCGACAAATGATTACCACCGTGGATGCTGGAAGAAGAGCATTGTCGCCTCCAGGGCTGCAGCAAAACATCAATGCTCTGATGAAATGCAATCTGTCGCGAGCCTTTGTGCGGCCATCAGGTACAGAGGACGTGGTCAGAGTATATGCTGAAGCTGATACTCAGGTGGGTAGCTCCAATGCAAAGGGTAGTAGAATTGGATGAAAATTAGTGATCTCATTCTACCATTTTACTGGGGTTCTCTTTTCCCTAGTTTGTGTAACCAGTTCCCCATGCAGATCTGGAAGGAGCGTTCCTACAAGTCATATTTGGACTTCATTTAGGTTTGATATCTGGGGCACAGCATTAATTGTGACTGAGATAGGTTCTCCTAAATTCGGGTAGGAACATGAAGCATTCAGACTATCTGAACGAAATGTCAATCCATAAATCAGGTAAATTTAGAGCAGCCTCAAGTCAACAGCTTTTGCAACTAGTGAACTGTTAAGATTGTCAGTACTTTGTGAAAGCTGTCTGTAAGTACCAACCTGAATCCATTATTCATTGTACAATCCTGAGCAGAGATTTGATTTAATCAAATGAAGCCTCCGAGTGGTTCTTCTATATTGGAAAAGTAGGATTTAAGAAACAGCTACTAGCAGAAACCTTAGAACTCATCACCCTTACCGAAGATCAGACTGGAACTGAACACATCAAGTAATTATCTCACTACTTGCTGTATTTGTCTGACTGTGAACTTGAACTAGCAGTCAAATTAAGATCGCAGGTGGTCTTTTACCATGGAACGATGTGCTCTGGATCCCTCTACCAACCACTTGGCCCAACCATTAATAATGCCTGGATGAATGGAGGGAATTTCTATTGGATGGAATACCATTCTTTTGAATGTTAGAATAAAGTAAATAGCTTTTCTTCATGTAGACCATAGAATAATTCCATCTCATAATCGAAGTTTAGCTGCAGAAGCACCATTGAATTTGAGTATGATTGCTGTGGAGTGCACCCAATTGTATTTAAATGTGCTAAAGATAATTCTCCACTTCACTGTCGGTGACTTGTTGCTAAGTGTGAAGTAAGCGTTATAAATTGAATAATATTTCTCACATGCTTATAAAGTATAATTTATTGCAGGCAAATGCAGACACTTTGGCGTATGAAGTGAGCCTCTTGGTGTACAAAATGGCTGGAGGAGTGGGAGAGGAACCCAAATTGCCGCATTAAGAGAAAGCTATGAAGTGGTTTTGTATTGCACGGTCCAGTGCAACTCTATATTAACACTACATCTAGGTACTGGTGGTGGTTCATAAGAATTCCTGATACCTTTCAAAACTAAATTTGCAGATTCTGTTTATTACAGAATAATATTAGAGCTCTCATTTAAAAAAAAAATCCTAATTACAAATGTCTGGATGTAAAAATACAGCAAGGGAATAAGTCTAAAATTCACCAAGCTTCTACTTAGAGTGTACTTACATTCTCCAAACCGGTAGCTTAAGGATTGAGGGAAGTCAGAATGAAATGTGAATAGCTACTTGATGCTCACAAGATAATATTTAAAGTTTTCTTTTAATTAGGTGGAAGAAAGTTATAAAATTTGGTTTACTATTGTAGGGATACTATGGCTCTCAGTGAAAGAACACACTTGTATACCATATGTACATTTTCTGAATTCAGAAATCACATTAGATTTATTTTGATAGTTAAACGTGTGTGTATATGTAGTAAAATTGCCATAAGGAAGGTGTTGGTGGGCAGAAGCACAAACTAAAAATAATTTAGTATATTGCAAACTAGTTACCATGTAAACTATTTCTGCCTTATTTTTACTCCCTCGCTCTCAAATGAATGGGTTATTAAAAATGGACTAAAGCTGTAAGTTGGGTACTAGTTTACCTTAATTATAGCGTGCCTTTTCTGAAAATAATTGCTCTCGTTTCTGCCTCTAAATATTTATTTTCTAACAAGTAGACAAACCATTTGCAAGCTCAGAATGATTGCAAAGCAACTTAACAGTTAGCTAGATGCTGGTACAATTCAGGGTGTCAGAGTTAGGATTTCAGTTCAAATGTCCTTCCTGTGGAATGAGTGGTTTTCTCCAGATCCTCCAGTCTCCACCGACAGTCCAAAGCAGTCATTATAAATTGTCCCGTGATTAGTTTAAGGTGTTTAATTGAGGGTTGCTGGGTAGTGTGGCTCAAAGGACCGGAAAGCCCTATTCCACACGGTATCGCTAAATAAAATAAACTTGATGTTGCTAGAGTTCTTTAATAAATGTAATCATGCTGTGATTAAAGTAATTTTCCTGCCCCATGGGAATTTTTTTGCTCAGTTATCATGAAAGCTTTTGATTTCCTTAGATCTTGTTATTCTAAACCTCACAAAATCAAAACAGCTTTTGGAGTAAATCACCATGGAACTCAACATTTTTTAATAATGTGGTTTAACTGAATAAAGCCATCACTTTTCCATGGTGGCTCTCAGTTGCTGGTGTTCATTTAGTGAAAGATTACAAATGAAGATTTTATAGTTCCTCATCAAGCTGCTGTAATAAAGATTAAGTGTAATTCTGTCTTATTATGTTGTTTGTAATGAAGTTGTGTGTTCTGCAAAAAATAAATGTTAATAATTTTACCTTATTCTGTGTAATTGCCTCAATTAAATGTCTTTAAAATAATGGCTGTGAATTTCTCTGCAACAGAATATGGCTGTCCACAAGACCAAAAGGAGTTGGGTCTGACTTTGTCTTAATCTTTACTGCAGTAGTCCATCAAAACTACATGAGCACAGTGTAAACTGAGGGCCAAGTTATCTGAAGTTACAGGGATACTTCAGGTCTGTCCTCTGAATCACCAAAGCTATAAATTGTTCACCACCTGAACGGGCAGCTTCTTGACATTTTTGCAGCTCTTTGATCTCTTCTGTAGAAGCACATCTCTGCTTGCACAGATTACAATACACAAAGGCATTAGGTTGTGATTGTGAGTTGGTGTTGTAGTGTTACACACAAATGCTGGAGGAACTCAGCAGGCCAGGCAGCATCTATGGAAAAGAGTAACCAGTTGATGTTCTGGGCCGAGGCCCTTCATCAGGACTGGAAAAAAGAGATAAGTCAGAGTAAGAGAGGTGGTAGGTGAAACAGAGGGGGGAGAGATGAAGTAAGGAGCTGGGAAGTCAATTGATGAAAGGGCTGGAGAAAGGAGAAATCTGATAGCAGAGGCTAGGAGGCCATAGAAGAAAGGGAAGGGGGAGGAGCACCAAAGGGAGGTGATGGGCAGATAAGGTGAGAATGAATTGGGAATGGTGAAGGGGGGGAATTACCAGAAGTTTGAGAAATCGATGTTCATGCCATCAAGTTGGAAGCTACCCAGATAGAATACAAGGTGTTTCTCCTCCAACCTGAGTGTGGCATCATTCTGTCAGTAAAGGCGGCCATGAACTTGCATGTCAGAATGGGAAGTAAAATTGAAATGGATGGCCACAGAGATCACAATGTTTCTGGTGGATGTTTTTCTCTGTTTCCTCATATCCCCTTTTCATCTCATCTTCTGCTCCTCCCCTTTTCCTTCCTTCCTTCCATGGCCTCCTAGCCTCTGCTATCAGATTCTCCCCTTTTCCAATTGACTTCCCAGCTCATTCCCCTTCCCCTCACAGTTTAACCTTATCACCTACTACCTTGTACCTTTTCCTCCCCTCCCCTCACCCTCTTTTCCCAAAGATGCTGCCTGGTCTGCTGCGTTCCTCCAGCATCTGCTGATTTTCCCTTGTTTGTGGTCTTATAGTATATTCTGCACTTGGGTATCAGGCAAATACAGTTATATCTGCAAGAGTTGGCATTCCATACCTAAAGGCATCTGCAATGCTGAAATTGAAAGCGTAGTGGAAAGCAACCGGAATTATACTGTACCATTTATTAGCTGACAAAACAGATTTAAAAAATTCTGCAAATGGACAGTGCATTTATTTAGAACCAAATGGAATAGTACAGTAATTTACATTGTAGACTCCATGATCAATAGGAGCCAATTATACGATAACCCAATTCAGCATTCAGAGCTCAGCTGTACAAATAAAATTTAATTACATTCTAGTTCCTTATTTAAATACAAATTAAAATATACACGTGGGTGAGGATTTTCTTTTTGAACGATTCCCTCAATCCAGTGGAGCACAGTCAGGCCTTTATGATGCCTTCCAAAAAATCTTTCTCTAGTACTTCCTCAATGTTTTGTCTAGCTTTGTTCCAGAATGTTTTCTGGCTCTCAGTTTTAACGTCTTTGTGTGAAAATGAATTGGAGTATGGGACTGGGCTCTCTGAGCAGCCAGTAGGTCTGCCTGTGATTTTGTTGGAGAAGAAGTGGCTGAGCACATTGAAGAAAGGAAGCAGCTGCTCAATGCTGCGAATGGAGTAAACAGTCAGCAGCAGATGGCCTGGTGCCCAGGGTAGACTCCTTCCCAAATTGTCATCCTCTGGATTCTTCTGAAATGAGCAACAGAATTTTAAAATTAATTGGACACTAGTCAGAGCACAATATGGTCATCTGTAACATACTGTACTTTCCACAGGTCAGAAATCGCACTTTAACTACTGGTGCTTTACACAACAATTCTCCCTCAAACCCTTCAACCTTAGCTCTCCTCAACCCTTACTTTTCACGTATGTAACCCCTTGTCATCCCCTGCGTCAAAATATTTTTTCCAGCACATCCTCAAAACTACACCTCCCTGTTTGAACTTGGGTCTCCCCTGCCTGGCATTCCCCTGTTGTGGAATGTCTGCAACCACATTTGCTTTTGTGGCAGCGTGGTTCCCAGTGTCCTGCTGGCGGAGAGCTAGGCTTGAAACTGTACCTCATGTTGTCAAAGGCCTTGCATGTCTGATGTCAGAGACATTTAGAAACAGGTGAAAAATATCAAGAAATTAACACATTCAGCTTCTGTAAATCAAAAATAATAATTAGAATAAAATTGTTTTGGTGAAGACACTGTCCCATTTGAATGGATAAGAGCATGCTGGATGAAACAGCTTCAGTGACCAAAGTACACCCAGCCCCTTCACTCAGCTCAGTTAGGTTACACACTAGATAGTGGAAGCCCAGAATGTGCTGAAAATTCTCTGCCTCAATTCAGTCTAAAATCCAACAAACTCTGTCAAAAGGATCTAAAAGATGGATAGATAAATGGTTATGTTCCAAAGTTCCTGAGATTCCAGAATGGTCCCAGCAAATAACAACAATGTTGAAGAAGGGAGGGATTAAAATGAACAAATAGTCATAGTCATACTTTATTAATCCCGGGAGAAATTGGTTTTCATTACGGTTGCTCCATAAATAGTAATATGTAAATTATGCCAGTAAATTATGAAATAAGTCCAGGACCAGCCTATTGGCTCAGGGTGTCTGACCATCCAAGGGAGGAGTTGTAAAGTTTGATGGCCACAGGCAGGAATGACTTCCTATGACGCTCTGTGCTGCATCTCAGTGGAATGAGTCTCTGCTGAATGTACTCCTGTGCCCACCCAGTACATTATGTAGTGGATAGGAGACATTGACCAAGATGGCATGCAACTTGGACAGCATCCTCTTTTCAAACACCACCGTCAGAGAGTCCAGTTCCATCCCCACAACATCACTGGCCTTATGAATGAGTTTGTTGATTCTTTTGGTGTCTGCTACCCTCAGCCTGCTGCCCCAGCACACAACAGCAAACATGATAGCAATGGCCACCACAGACTCGTAGAACATCCTCAGCATCGTCCGGCAGATGTTAAAGGACCTCAGTCTCCTCAGGAAATAGAGACGGCTCTGACCCTTCTTGTAGACAGCCTCAGTGTTCTTTGACCAGTCCAGTTTATTGTCAATTCGTATCCCCAGGTATTTGTAATCCTCCACCATGTCCACACTGACCCCCTGGATGGAAACAGGGGTCACCGGTACCTTAGCTCTCCTCAGGTCTACCATCAGCTCCTTAAGTCTTTTTCACATTAAGCTGCAGATAATTCTGCTCACACCATGTGACAAAGTTTCCTACAGTAGCCCTGTACTCAACCTCATCTCCCTTGCTGATGCATCCAACTATGGCAGAGTCACCTGAAAACTTCTGAAGATGACAAGACTCTGTGCAGTAGTTGAAGTCCGAGGTGTAAATGGTGAAGAGAAAGGGAGACAAGGCCGTCCCCTGTGGAGCCCCAGTGCTGCTGATCACTCTGTCGGACACACAGTGTTGCAAGCACACGTACTGTGGTCTGCCAGTCAGGTAATCAAGAATCCATGATACCAGGGAAACATCCACCTGCATCACTGTCAGCTTCTCCCCCAGCAGAGCAGGGCTGATGGTGTTGAACGCACTGGAGAAGTCAAAAAACATGACCCTCACAGTGCTCGCTGGCTTGTTCAGGTGGGCGTAGACACGGTTCAGCAGGAAGACGATGGCATCCTCAACTCCTAGTTGGGGCTGGTAGGCGAACTGGAGGGAATCTAAGTGTGGCCTAACCATAGGCCGGAGCAGCTCCAGAACAAGTCTCTCCAGGGTCTTCATGATGTGTGAGGTCAATGCCACTGGTCTGTAGTCATTGAGGCCGCTGGGGCACGGCGTCTTCGGCACAGGGACGAGGCAGGACGTCTTCCACAGCACAGGAACTCTCCGGAGCCTCAGGCTCAGGTTGAATACATGGCGAAGTACAATGGAACAAGAGGCCAATATCAGATGTGGGGAAGTGATCACATAGCACTGATATTAGGTGGAGTCAACAAAGTTTTTGACTTTTTTTTGAAAGGGAAATTGTATTTGACAGTATTAGATTTAGAGTCATAGAACATGACAGCAAAGAAACAGGCCCATCTAGTCCATGCCAAACTATTAATCTGCTTCATCCCATCGACCTGCACTTGGGACCACAGCCCTCAATACCCCTCCCATCCATGTACTGTTAAATGTTGAAATCGAGCTCACATGCACCACTTGTGCTGGCACCTCGTTCCACTCTCACCACCCTCCGAGTGAAGAAGTTCCCCCTCAGGTTCCCCTTACACATTTCACCCTTCCCCCTTAACCCATGTTATAAGGTTACATTTGTCAGAAAGTACACAAAAGGTTGGGGTGTTGTGGATAGTGTGGAGGGCTGTCAGAGGTTACAGCGGGACATCGATAGGATACAAAACTAGGCTGAGAAGTGGCAGATGGAGTTCAACCCAGATAAGGGTGAGGTGGTTCATTTTGGTAGGTCAAATATGGCAGAATATAGTATTGATGGTAAGACTCTTGGCAGTGTGGAGGATCAGAGGGATCTTGGGGTCTGAGTCCAGAGGACACAAAAGCAGTTGAGCAGGTTGACTCTGTGGTTAAGAAGGCATACGGTGTATTCGCCTTCATCAATCATGGGATTGAGTTTAAGAGCCAAGAGGTAATGTTGCAGCTATACAAGACGCTGGTATATATAGCTATATAGAGGAGACGTCAGGGGTAAGTTGTTTTTTTTTACGCAGAGAGTGGTGAGTGTGTGGAATGGGCTGCCGGCGATGGTGGTGGAGGCGGATACGATAGGGTCTTTTAACAGGCTCCCGGACGGGTACGTGGAGCTTAGAAAAATAGAGGGCTATGGGTAACCCTAGGTAATTTCTAAAATGAGTACATGTTTGGTACAGCATTGTGGGCCGAAGGCCCTTTACTATGCTGAAGCTTTTCTACGTTACACCTGTTGGGTACAGGACAATCAATGGATGAGCTGTATATAGATGTTAAGACATAAGATTTCACCCAAAGATGAGGCTCATAGTGCTGAGTGCATTGTTAAAGGACTAGACACAAAAGAGACATTACAAGTAAACAAGCTATTTACAAGATGACAGGCTACTGGAGTACGACAAGGATCAGTGCATGGGCATAAGACCAAAAGACAAAGGAGCAGAAGTCGGCCATTCGGCCCATCGAGTCTGCTCCGCCATTTTATCACGAGCTGATCCATTCTCCCATTCAGTCCCACTCCCCCGCCTTCTCACCATAGCCTTTGATGCCCTGGCTACTCAGATTCCTATCAATCTCTGCCTTAAATACACCCAATGACTTGACCTCCACTGCTGCCCGTAGCAACAAATTCCATAGATTCACCACTCTCTGGCTAAAAAAATTTCTTTGCATCTCTGTTCTGAATGGGCGCCCTTCAATCCTTAACTCATGCCCTCTCGTACTAGACCTCCCCCATCATGGGAAACAACTTTGCCACATCCACTCTGTCCATGCCTTTCAACATTCGAAATGTTTCTATGAGGTCCCCCTTCATTCTTCTAAACATCAAGGAATACAGTCCAAGAGCAGACAAACATTCCTGATATGTTAACCCTCTCATTCCCGGAATCATTCTCGTGAATCTTCTCTGTACCCTCTCCAACGTCAGCATATCCTTTCTTAAATAAGGAGACCAAAACTGCCCACAGTACTCCAAGAGAGGTCTCACCAGCGCCTTATAGAGCCTCAACATCACATCCCTGCTCCTATACTCTATTCCTCTAGAAATGAATGCCAACATTGCATTCGCCTTCTTCACTACCGACTCAACGTGGAGGTTAGCCTTAAGGGTATACTGTACGAGGACTCCCAAGTCCCGTTGCATCTCAGAACTTTGAATTCTCTCCCCATTTAAATAATAGTCTGCCCGTTTATTTTTTCTGCCAAAGTGCATAACCATACACTTTCCAACATTGTATTTCATTTGCCACTTCTCTGCCCATTCTTCCAATCTATCCAAGTCTCTCTGCAGACTCTCCGTTTCCTCAGCACTACTGGCCCCTCCACCTATCTTCGATCATCAGCAAATTTAGCCACAAAGCCATCTATTCCATAATCCAAATCGTTGATGTACAACGTAAAAAGAAGCGGCCCCAACACGGACCCCTGTGGAACACCACTGGTAACCGGCAGCCAACCAGAATAGGATCCCTTTAGTCCCACTCTCTGTTTCCTGCCAACAGCCAATGCTCTATCCACGTATGTAACTTTCCTGTAATTCCATGGGCTCTTATCTTGTTAAGCAGCCTCATGTGTGGCACCTTGTCAAAGGCCTTCTGAAAATCCAAATATACAACATCCACTGCATCTCCCTTGTCTAGCCTACTGGTAATTTCCTCAAAAAATTGTAACAGGTTTGTCAGGCAGGATTTTCCTTTAAGGAAACCATGCTGAGTTCTGCCTATCTTGTCATATGCCTCCAGGTACTCCATAACCTCATCCTTGACAATCAACTCCAACAACTTCCCAACCACCGACGTCAAGCTAACAGGTCTATAAGCATAAGTTCTCGTGAATCTGCTCCTTCATCTGAATAACTAATGTACCTAACTGTGCCGTGGAAAATAAGCTGTGCAAAGCTCACAGGGCAAAGGTGAATAGGCCAAGTGAGATGGGCATTGGGTGGCAGATGAACTGTGATCAGGGTAAGTATGAGATAGGAAAAACAAGAAATCAATCCTTTTTAATGAAGCAAGAAAGGTTCTGCTGGAGGAACTAGTGAATCAGGCAGAACTTGTAGAAGGGATGCTTGGGGTCGAGACTCCTTATTTTGGTCCAAATGGAACATCACGAAAAGCCCCAAGCTAGCTCAATTTGTCTGTGTCTACACCTTTTCTATCCATGTACAGCATTTATGCAAATACCTGTGAAACATTCCTGCCTCCCAGTTCTTCTTGCAGATCATTCCACTTTACTCTCCATCCCATCAACTGCAACTGTACAAGGCTTGGTGAGATGACAATTAAACTATGAAATTGGGGTGGGGGGGAACAGGTATAAGGAGGAAGGCCACCATATACCTCAGAGATAAAGGGGATTGAGGATACGCAAACCTCTTGCAATAAAAGTCATCAGACAATGCTTTCAGAACTGGCCTTGTTAGCTCTTGTGACAAATACAAAGGCCATTAACTTGAAACCGATTTTCTGAACAAACTACTATGACGACCCTTGTTTCTCAAAATTAGGTCTCAAGTGTTACATAGGAATTATCGCTTTGCTAAATACTAACTGGATCTCTGGATCTCTTGAGAGTAGTACCATGTTTCTATGTTGCAGGTGCAATGTATTTTGCGAATAGAAGTCTCAGCTACTGAACAGGGCCCATCCAAACCAACCCAAGTAAGTGCTTTCGGCAGGAATGGGGAAGAATGCAAGTGCACAGAAAGAAAGAAAATACCTTCGCTCTTTTCCTCAGCAGTTTGGCCAACCTCACCACATATGGTTTGAATTCTCGTTGGTGAGTTCCTTGTCTGCGGACCTCTAGCCCAGAATCGTCAGATACTTCCGGAATGAAAGCCCAACGATACCTAAACAATGTGAGCCAACGCAGTCCATTAAATATGTATTTCAAACATTTCCCAAGGCACACAGAAGACAAATAGCTCTAAAAATACTGAGCGGCGGTAACAGAAGTACCTGACAGTAGTGAGTACTTGCATCAACATCCACACTTTGATTACGCAGAGAACTGTGGTTCTACAGCGTAAACCTGTGGTAGGAGAGAACTACGGGATACTACTGGCAATAACATTAATAGTTTGGTGAGAGAAGTCTCAAATTATATGTAGACTCCAGCTCTGATTGTCATGATAGATTTACCTTTCTCATAATAAATCCCTTTATCAACTATTTGTTTGCATATAATTGCTTCAGTGTTCACTGAGATAGATCAAGGAACTATCGATGCTGAAAAATCATTGAAAATACTGAAATTATCAAATGATTCCAATCTATTGCTGTGGAAATTAGAGGGTCCTGGTGAGTGTGGAGGGAGTGGGTGGACTGGCGTCTCGGGGAGAGCGGGTGGGGGGGGGGGGAGACTGGTGTCCCAGGGAGGAGAGCGGTTGGGGGGGGGGGGGGAGACTGGCATCCTGGGGAGAGCAGGGAGCAGGGGGGCGTGGGAGGGACTAGCGTCCCAGGGAGTAGGGAGTGACATCAACAAAATTCATCTGGTAAGCCTGATTGCTGAATTATCAGGATTTTTAAATAATCAGATATAAGATTTCTGGAGTTCTTGAGGAATTAAAACAGAAACTGCTGGAAGCACTCAGTAGGTTGAGGCTGCGCTACTTGTACATTATGAAGTGTTACAGTTACAGGGAATGTGAAATGCAGGCAAACAATAAGGTGTAGGACCATGTTGGAATCAAATGACCTTGCCTGGTGTCTCAGGGCTGGGCGTGTCTGCACCCGTGCCATCCCCTGCCCTTGGCACTCCTCCTCCGCCACCTGTCCCATATGTATATGGAATTTATACAGAAGACAAGTCTGTGTGCTTGTAAGGAAGCTATGCTTCGCTGCTTACTTACATCTGAAACTGGGGAAGGCTTTCAGAAGGTAAGGTCAGTGCCAAATCCAAGAATTTGCACGCAGAGAGGTAGAGAGCAAGCCAGCGCTGATTGTTGTAGGAAGTTGAGAAACCATTGCCGCCCATGTAGGTGGTTTCCAAACCAGATACAGATGGACCTGCAGTCCTGAAACGTAGAAATGATTGAACATGGTAAATGTCTACACTATCCCTGGGCTCCCTGTTGCTGGCTGTGGCAGTCTGCAGTCACAGCTCCAGTGTTTGGTTGCAACTTGCGGTATCCTAGAGCAGTGTAACAATCTTTAACACAGAAAAATATTTTTTCCAACAGAGAAGTGTTCTTTTAGCAAAGTGCTAATGTGTATTCATTTGTTCATTAATGTACTGTGTTGTATGATGTGGGCAATCACTACTGCACAGAGTCTTGTCATCTTCAGAAGTTTTCAGATGACTCTGCCATAGTTGGATGCATCAGCAAGGGAGATGAGGCTGAGTACAGGGCTACGGTAGGAAACTTTGTCACATGGTGTGAGCAGAATTATCAGCAGCTTAATGTGAAAAAGACTAAGGAGCTGGTGATAGACCTGAGGAGAGCTAAGGTACCGGTGACCCCTGTTTCCACCCAGGGGGTCAGTGTGGACATGGTGGAGGATTACAAATACCTGGGGATACGAATTGACAATAAACTGAACTGGTCTAAGAACACTGAGGCTGTCTACAAGAAGGGTCAGAGCCGTCTCTATTTCCTGAGGAGACTGAGGTCCTTTAACATCTACCGGCCGATGCTGAGGATGTTCTACGAGTCTGTGGTGGCCAGTGCGATCATGTTTGCTGTTGTGCGCTGGGGCAGCAGGCTGAGGGTAGCAGACACCAACAGAATCAACAAACTCATTCGTAAGGCCAGTGATGTTGTGGGGATGGAACTGGACTCTCTGACGGTGGTGTCTGAAAAGAGGATGCCGTCTAAGTTGCATGCCATCTTGGTCAATGTTCCCCATCCACTACATAATGTACTGGATGGGCACAGGAGTACATTCAGCCAGAGACTCATTCCTCCGAGATGCAGCACAGAGCGTCATAGGAAGTCATTCCTGCCTGTGGCCGTCAAACTTTACAACTCCTCCCTTGGAGGGTCAGACACCCTGATCTGATAGGCTGGTCCTGGACTTATTTCATAATTTACATATTACTATTTAACTATTTATGGTTCTAGTACTATTTATTATTTATGGTGCAACTGTAACGAAAACCAATTTACCCCGGGATCAATAAAGTATGACTATGACTATGACTATGATTGTTCCTGGTTAACGTTTTCTACAGAAGTGGATTGCCATTGATTTCTTCTGGGCAGTAGCTTTTGAAGATGGGTGACCCCAGCCATTATCAATGCTCTTCAGGGATTGTCTGCCTGGCATCAGTAGTCGCAGAACCAGAATTTGTGATATTCCCCAGCTGCTCACACGACCATCCACCACCTGCTCCCTTGGCTTCACATGACCCTGACCGAGGGGCTAAGCAGGTGCCACACCTTGCCCAAGGGTGACCTGCACGCCAGCGGAGGGAAGGAGCACCTAACACCTCCTTTGAAGGAGATGCATCCCCACCCTGCCACCCAGATGTGCATTAGATTAACAAAAAGGTAACCAATTTAATGGAAGCAAACTGTATTTCTCACCATGTTAAAGTTATGTTATGACTTCACTAAACACCTTGATGTTTGCTTGCCCTCAAACATATTTTACTGTTTCCAACTATCAAGACTCGTGTTCAAAGTGAGGTCTTGACAACAAAACTTACAACCAAGAAGATAATACTGAAATTCATGTTGAAATTTCAGATAGCAATGACAGGTGACAGGGCAGGGACCAGGCATCAGTCTCCTGAAACCAATCTCACATACAAGGCTAGATCAAGAGTGTTGGCTGCCCTTCCCCAGGGACTCAGCCCTCCAGAAGTACAAGGAGAAAATTCATCAGAATAGGAAGTCAGGAAAGCTGTTCTTATAGGAGACAAAGTGTCAGAAAAGAATCAGAATCACGTTAAATATCACTGGCATATGTCATGAAATTTGTTATGCGGCAGCATACAGTGTAATTCATAATAAAAACTAAATAAACTAAATTACAGTGTGTGTGTATATATATATATATATATATATATATATATATATATATACACACACATGCACATATATACCGTATACACACACACATATACTTACTGTAATTTAGTTTTTTTTATATATAAAGTGAAAACAGATCTCTACAAAGTGATCTAAATGAATGACAAATATAAAACACAAAATAATTGATTGTGTAAGTATTCACCTCCTATTCACACACCAAATCATCACTGGTGCAGCCAACTGGTTTTGGAAGTCATATAATTAGTTAGAGATCACCACGTCCAGTCAAGGTGTTTCAACTAATCGTAGTAAAAATACACCTGTATCTAGAAAGTCCAACTGCTTGTGAGTTAGTATCCTGGCAAAAACTACACCATGAAGACAAAAGAACACCCCAAGCACTCTGCGAAAGGTTATTCAAAAGCACAAGTCAGGAGATGGATACAAGCAAATTTCCGAGTCACTGAATATCCCTCGGAGTACAATAATGCCAATCATCAAGAAATGGAAAGAATATGGCACAGATGGAATTCTGCCTAAAGCAGGCCGTCCTCAAAATCTGAGTGACCGTGCAAGAAGGGGACAAGTGAGGGAGGCCACCAAGAAACCTACAACAACTCTAGAGGAGTTACAAGCTTCAGTGACTGAGATGGGAGAATGGCAAAGAGAAATCCACTGTTGAAAAAAACTCACATGAAGTCTCCGCTAGAGTTTGCCAGTAGGCATGTGGAAGACTCTATAGTCAGCTGGAAGAAGGCTCTATGGTCTGATGAAGTCAAAATTGAGCTTTTTGGCTATCAGACTAAAAGCTCTGTTTGGTGTAAGCCAAACACCACACATCATCAAAAACACACCATCCCTACCGTGAAGCATGGTGGTGGCTACATCATGCTGAGGGGATGTTTCACTGCAGGAGACCCTAGAAGGCTTGCGAAGGTAGAGGGTAAAATGAATGCAGCAAAACACAGAGAAATCTTGGAGGAAAACCTGATGCAGTCTGCAAGAGAACTTGCTTTCCAGCAAGACAATGAACCTAAGCATAAAGCTACCACCACAAAGGAATGGCTTAAAATCAACAAAGTTAATGTCCTGGAGTGGCCAAGCCAGAGTCCAGATCTCCATCCAATTGAGAATTTGTGGCTGGACTTAAAAAGGGCCGTTCACTCATGATCACCATGCAATCTGACAGAGCTTGAGCAATTTTGTAAAGGAGAATGGGGAAAAATTGCAGTGTCCAGATATGCAAAGCTGATAGAGACCTATTCACACAAACTCAAGGCTGTAATTGCCGACAAAGATACATCTACTAAATACCGACTTGAAGGGGGTGAGTAATTATGCAATCAATTATTTTATGTTTAATAATTGGCATACACATACACACACATATATATGAAATAAAAAAGTAATGAGGTTGTGTTTATGGTTCAATATCCATTCAGAAGTCTGATGGCAGAGGTAAGAAGCTATTCCTGAATTGTTGAGTGTGTGCCTTCCTCTCTGATGGTAACAATAAAAGCAGGGCTCATCATGGGTGATGGGGATTCTTAATGATGGATGCCGCCTTTCTGAGGCACCGCTCCTTGAAGATGCGCTGGATGCTGGGGAGCTAGTGCTCATGAAGGAGCTGACTAAGTTTACCTTCCTGCAGCTTATTTCGATCCTGTGCAGATCCCTCCCCCCATACCAGACAATAATAGCAAAACAGAATCAACTGCAGAGCTGGGGGTGGGGGTAGGTTTAGAAACAGAAATCTGATATGTAATTTGTTCAGCATAAAATTAGTAAGCATTTTCTGTTTAGATATTAAAGTAATTAGATGGAATTAATTAAACTAAAACCAAGTAGGAAAAGTTTTATATTTATTTATTTTATGTAGAGATATAGCATGGAACAGACCCTTCTGGCCCTTTGAGCTGCATTGCCCAGCATACTGCCTATTTAAACCTAGCCTAATCACAGGACAATTTACAATGACCAATTAACCAACTAACCAGTACATCTTTGCACTGTGGGAGGAAACAGGAGTATCTGGAGGAAACCCACACACGTAGAAACTTCTTACAGAGGACACCAGAACTAAACTTTGATGCCCATAACTTTAATAGTGTGGTGCTAACTGCTACGCTACTGTGGTCCCTAAGAAATGTCAACCATTCCTTCAGAAAAGTGCAAGTGATCTCACAGACTGGAGGTAATGAAACAAAGAGCTCTCATCATTGTATAACATCCAGTAAGTTTGAACAGGATTGTTTAATTGTTAAATGACTCTATCTTCAAAGTCTCCCAGGAACTGATGAGAGTAAGGTAAATCAGTCACTACTCTACTCTCTCTACCCCTATGACTGTATATAAGCTCACCTCAAATGCATTCTCTAAATGTGCTGATGATACAACTATTGTTGGCAGAATTTTAGACGGTGACAAGTCGGCGTACAGGAGTGAGATACGTCAGCTAGTTGACTGGAGTCGCATTCAACATCAGTAAAACCAAAGAACTGATTGTGGACTTCAGAAAGGGTAAGATGAGGGAACACAAACCAGTCCTCATAGAGAGATCAGAAGTGGACAGAGTGAGCAGTTTCAACTTTCTGGGTGTCAATATGTCTGAAGATCTATCCTGGGCCCAACATAGCGATGCAACTGCAATGAAGACCATAAGACACAGGAGCAGAATTAGGCCATTTGGCCCATCGAGTCTGCTCTGCCATTCAATCATGGCTGATCCTTGTTTCCCCTCCTCAACCCCATTCCCCAGCCTTCTCCCTGTAACCTTTGATGCCATGTCCAATCAAGAACCTATCAAGCTCTGCCTTAAATACACCCAACGACCTGGCCTCCACAGCTGCCTGTGGTAATAAATTCCACAAATTCACTACCCTCTGACTAAAGAAACTTCTTCGCATCTCTGCTTTAAATGGACACCCCTCTATCCTGAGGCTCTGCCCTCTTGTCCTTGACTCCCCCACCATGGGAAACATCCTTTCCACGTCTGCTCTGTCTAGGCCTTGCAACATTTGAAAGGTTTCAATGAAATCCCTCCTCATACTTCTGAATTCCAGCAAGTACAGACCCAGAGCCATCAAACGTTCCTCGTATGATAGCCCATTCATTCCCAGAATCATCCTTGTGAACCTCCTCTGGACCCTCTCCAATGCCAGCACACCTTTTCTTAGATGAAGAGCCCAAAACTATACATAATACTCAAGGCGAGGCCTCACCAGTGCCTTATAAAGCCTCAGCATCACATCCCTGCTCTTGTATTTAAAAACGCAAACAACAGGAATTCTGCAGATGCTAGAAATTCAAGCAACACACATCAAAGTTGCTGGTGAACGCAGCAGGCCAGGCAGCATCTCTAGGAAGAGGTACAGTCGACGTTTCGTCAGGACTAACTGAAGGAAGAGTTAGTAAGAGATTTGAAAGTGGGAAGGGGAGGGGGAGATCCAAAATGATAGGAGAAGACAGGAGGGGAAGGGATGGAGCCAAGAGCTGGACAGGTGATTGGCAAAGGGGATATGAGAGGATCATGGGACAGGAGGCCCACGGAGAAAGAAAAGGGGGGGGACCCAGAGGATGGGCAAGGGATATAGTCAGAGGGACAGAGGGAGAAAAAGGAGAGAGAGAGGAAGAATGCGTGTATATAAATAAATAACGGATGGGGTACGAGGGGGAGGTGGGGCATTAGCAAAAGTTAGAGAAGTCAATGTTCATGCCATCAGGTTGGAGGCTACCGTGCTCGGTCTTTACCATCCTCTCCGACCTTCAACTGTCGGAGGCAGAATGCTCTGTCCTCAGTAAGGGCCTCACCTTTGTCCCCCTTCGCCCACACTTCAGCGAGTTCCGTGTTCGCCATGATGCGGAACTCTTCTTCCGCCGTCTCCGTCTCCGAGCCTACTTCTTCGGCAAGGACTCTTCCACCCCCACCGATGACCCCTTCTCCCATCTTCAACCCTCCTCTTCTTCATGGACACCCCGCTCTGGTCTTCTGCCTGCTCTGGATCTCTTTATTGCCTGTCCTGGCCGACCTATTGTCTCAGCTTGCTCCTGCCCCACCAAACTCGTTTCCGCATAGCTCGACACGGTTTTATCCCCCCTTGTTCAATCCCTTCCTACCTATGTTCGTGACACTTCTCACACTCTTAAACTTTTCGATGATTTTAAGTTCCCTGGCCCCCACTGCTTTATTTTCACCATGGATGTCCAGTCCCTATATACTTCCATCCCCCATCAGGAAGGTCTCAAAGCTCTCCGCTTCTTTTTGGATTCCAGACCTAATCAGTTCCCCTCTATCACCACTCTACTCTGTCTAGTGGAATTAGTCCTTACTCTTAATAATTTCTCCTTTGGCTCCTCCCACTTCCTCCAAACTAAAGGTGTAGCTATGGGCACCCGTATGGGTCCTAGCTATGCCTGCCTTTTTGTTGGCTTTGTGGAACAATCTATGTTCCGTGCCTATTCTGGTATCTGTCCCCCACTTTTCCTTCGCTACATCGACGACTGCATTGGCGCTGCTTCCTGCACGCATGCTGAGCTCGTTGACTTTATTAACTTTGCCTCCAACTTTCACCCCACCCTCAAGTTTACCTGGTCCATTTCCGACACCTCCCTCCCCTTTCTAGATCTTTCTGTCTCTGTCTCTGGAGACAGCTTATACACTGATTATAAGCCTACTATAAGCCTACTGACTCTCACAGCTATCTGAACTATTCCTCTTCTCACCCTGTCTCTTGCAAAAATGCCATTCCCTTCTCGCAATTCCTCCATCTCCGCCGCATCTGCTCTCAGGATGAGGCTTTTCATTCTAGGACGAGGGAGATGTCTTCCTTTTTTAAAGAAAGGGGCTTCCCTTCCTCCACTATCAACTCTGCTCTTAAACGCATCTCCCCCATTTCACGCACATCTGCTCTCACTCCATCCTCCCGCCACCCCACTAGGAATAGGGTTCCCCTGGTCCTCACCTATCACCCCACCAGCCTCCGGGTCCAACATATTATTCTCCGTAACTTCCGCCACCTCCAACGGGATCCCACCACTAAGCACATCTTTCCCTCCCCCACCTCTGTTTTCCGCAGGGATCATTCCCTACACGACCCCCTTGTCCATTCGTCCCCCCCATCCCACCCCACTGATCTCCCTCCGGGCACTTATCCTTGTAAGCGGAACAAGTGCTACACATGCCCTTACACTTCCTCCCTTGCCACCATTCAGGGCCCCAGACAGTCCTTCCAGGTGAGGCAACACTTCACCTGTGAGTGGCTGGGGTGATATATAACGTCCAGTGCTCCCAATGTGGCCTTCTATATATATTGGCGAGACCCGATGCAGACTGGGAGCCCGCTTTGCTGAACACCTACGCTCTGTCTGCCAGAGAAAGCAGGATCTCCCAGTGGCCACACATTTTAATTCCACATCCCATTCCCATTCTGACATGTCTATCCATGGCCTCCTCTACTGGAGGAACAACACCTTATATTCCGTCTGGGTAGCCTCCAACCTGATGGCATGAACATTGACTTCTCTAACTTCCACTAATGCCCCACCTCCCCCTCCTACCACATCCGTTATTTATTTATATACACACATTCTTTCTCTCACTCTCCTTTTTCTCCCTCTGTCCCTCTGAATATACCTCTTGCCCATCCTCTGGGTCCCCCCCCCCCCGTCTTTCTTCCCAGACCTCCTGTCCCATGATCCTCTCGTATCCCCTTTGCCAATCACCTGTCCAGCTCTTGGCTCCAACCTCCCCCTCCTGTCTTCTCCTATCATTTTGGATCTCCCCCTCCCCCTCCCACTTTCAAATCTCTTACTCACTCTTCCTTCAGTTAGTCCTGACGAAGGGTCTCAGCCTGAAACGTCGACTGTACCTCTTCCTAGCGATGCTGCCTGGCCTGCTGCGTTCACCAGCAACTTTGATGTGTCCTGCTCTTGTATTCTAGTCCCCTTGAAGTGAATGCTAACATTGCATTTGCCTTCCTCACCACCAACTCAACCTGCACGTTAACCTTCAGGGTGTTCTACACAAGGACTCCCAAGTCCCTTTGCATCTCAGATTTTTGGATTTTCTCTGTTTAGAAAATAGTCCGCACATTTATTTCTACTACCAAAGTGCATGACCATGCATTTTCCAACATGGTATTTCATTTGCTTCTTTCTTGCCCATTCTTCTAATCTGTCTAAGTCCTTCTACATCCTACCTGCTTCCTCAACACTACCTGCCCCTCCACCGATCTTCGTATCATCTGCAAACTTGGCAACAAAGCCATTTATTGCATCATCTAAATCATTGATATACAGCATAAAAAGAAGTGAATCCAACACCAACCCCTGCGGAACACCACTGGTCACTGGCAGCCAACCAGAAAAGGATCCTATTATTCCCACTCGCGCCTCCTACCAATCAGTCAATGCTCTAACCATGCTAGTAACTTTCCTGTAATACCATGGCTCTTAACTTGGTATGCAGCCTCATGTGTGGCACCTTGTCAAAGGCCTTCTGAAAGTCTGGATGTACAACATCCATTACATCCCCTTCACCTAACCTATGTGTAATCTCCTCAAAGAATTTCAACAGGTTCGTCAGGCAGGACTTTCCCTTAACTTGGTCCATTCTCGTCCTGTGTCACCAAGTACTCCATCACCTCATCCTTAACAATTGACTCCATCATCTTCCCAACACTGAGGTCAGGCTAACTGGTCTATAATTTCATTTCTGCTGCCTTCTTCCTTTTGAGCGATATTTGCAATTTTCCAGTCCTCGGGCACCCTGTCGTTGTCCAATGATTTTTGAAAGATCATTACTAATGTATCCACAATCTCTTTCAGAACCCTGGGGTGCAGTTCATCTGGTCCAGGTGACTTATGTAGCCTTGGGTCTTTCAGCTTTTTGAGCACCTTCTGCCTTGTAATAGTAACTGCACTCACTTCCCTTCCCTCACACCCTTCAACATCTGGCACACTGCTAGTGTCTTTCACAGTGAAGACTGATGCAAAATACTCATTTAGTTCATCTGCCATCTCCTTGGCCCCTGTTATTACTTCGCTGGCCTCATTTTCTAGCGGTCCTATATCCACTCTCATCTTTCTTTTTTTTTTACATACTTGAAAAAGCTCTTAGTATTTTGTTTGCTAGCTTGCTTTCATATTTCCCCTCCTAATGATTCTTTTAGTTGCTCTGTCGGGTTTTTAAAGCTTTCTAATTCTCTATCTTTCCACTACTTTTTGCTTTGTTGTATGCCCTCTCTTTAGCTTTTACATTAGCTTTGCCTTCCCTTGTCAGCCATGTTTGTAGTATTTTGCCATTTGGGTATCTTTGTGTTTGGAATACATCTATCCTGCACCTTCCTCATTTTTCCTAGAAACACACATTATTGCTGCTCTGCTGACATCTGTGCCTGCATCTCCTTCCAATTTACTTTGGCCAACTGCTCTCTCACACCACTGTCATTTCCTTTACTCCACTGAAACACTGCTACATCAGACTTTACTTTCTCCCTATTAAATTTCAAGTTGGACTCAATCATACTGTGATCATTGCCTCCTAAGGGTTCTTTTACCTTCAGCTCCCTAATCACCTCCTGTTCATTACATAACACCCAATCCAGTATAGCAGATCCCCTAGTAGGCTCAATGACAAACCACTCTAAAAAGCTACCTTGTAGACATTCAACAAACTCACTCTCTTGGGATCCACTTCCAACCTGATCTTCCCAATCCACCTGTGTGTTGAAATCTCCCATGACTATCATAACATTGCCCTTTTGAAATGTCTTTTCTTTTCCCTGTTGTAATCTGTGGTCCACATCCCAGCTATTGTTGAGAGGCCAGTATATAACTGCCATCCTTTTACCCTTGCAGTTTCTTAACTCAACTCTCAAGGATTCTACATCTTCCAATCCCATGTCAATTTTTTCTACTGATTTGATGTCATTCTTTACCAGCAGAGCCACTCCACCCTCTCTGCCTACCTTCCCATCCCTCAAACACAACATTTAACCTTGGACATTGAGCTCCCGACTACAACCATCCTTCAGCCACGATTCAGCGATGCCCACAACATTATTCCCAACAACCTGTAAAAGTGCAACAAGATCATCCACTTTATTTCTTATACTCCGTGCATTGAGAGGTAACACCTTGAGTACTTTATTTGCTACACTTTGTGATTCTGCATCCCTAATGCACTGATACTCACCCTGCTGGCTGCAATTATGTCCTATCATCAGCTTGCCCTTCCTGACAGTCTGACTGCACACTATCTTTGCTTTTTCACCATCTGCCCTATCGTGAGTCCCTTCACTCTGGTTTCCACCCCCTGCTAAATTAGTTTAAACCCTCCCCAACAGTTCTAACAAACCTGCCCGTGAGAATATTGGTTCCTCTCGGGTTCAGGTGCAACCTGTCACTTTAGAACAGGTCGTACCTCCCCCAGAAGAGATCCCAATGATCCAAGAGCCTGAAGCCTTGCCCTCTGCATCAGTTCTCAGATATGTATTAATTTGCCAGATCATCCTGTTTCTACCCTCACTGGCACATGGCACAGGCAGGAATCCAGAAATTACTACATGGGAGATCCTGCTTCTCAGCTTTCTAGCTAGCTCTCTAGATTCTCTTTTCAGGACCTTTTTGCTTTTCCTTCCCATGTCATTGGTACCAATATGTAACAAGACATCTGGCTGCTCTCCCTCCCTCTCCAAAATGTTGTGGATGTGATCCAAGATGTCCCTGACCCTGGCACCTGGGAGGCAACATACCATCTGGGTGTCCTGTTCACATCCACAGAGCCTCCTGTCTGTTCCCCTGACTATTGAGTCCCCCTATCACTACCGCTCTCCTCTTCTCCCTCTTTCCCTTCTGCACCATGGACCCATGCTCAATGCCAGTAACCCCACCTCCATGGCATTCCCCTGGAAGGTCATCCCCACAACAGTATCCAAAGTGGTATGCTTATTATTGATGGGAATGGCCACAGTGGTGCTCTGTGCTAACTGCCTAATTATATTTCTATTTCTCCTTACAGTCACCCAGCTACTCACCTCCTGCAACTTAGGGGTGACTACTTCCCTGTAGCTCTGATCGATGATCTCCTCACTCTCCTGTACAAGCCGAAGATCATCCAGTTGCTGCTCCAGATCCCTAACATAGTCTTCAAGCAGCTTCAGTCGGATGCACTTCATGCAGATGTAGTTCCCTGGGAGACTCTGGGTCTCGCAGGACTCTAACATCCAGCATGAAGCCCCACAACAGGTGTTTACTGCACTAGATACAGTAAAAGAGGGAAAGAAAGGAACCTTACCCAGAGCTAACGCCTCTTTCGAGCCGCAGCCTCCTTTGAGCCAAAGCCTGACACTTCCTACTCTCACCGCTGGCCTACTCCTAACAACGGCCACCCTGACAATGGCCACTTCGCTTGTCCCTTCTGTACTTTTAAACAAGCGTCACCAAAATGCGAGATACCTCATAGCCGTGCACTGCTCCTGCTGCTGATCGGACTGTCGAAAGAAGGCACGGCAGCAGCTAGATTTCATTAGGAGACTTAGTATGTCACCAAAGACACTCGCAAATTTCTACAGACATACTGTAGAGAGCATTCTAACTGGCTACATCACCATCTGGTATGGACTGGGGGCAGGGGGCTACTGCACAGGATTGAAGGAAGCTGCAGAGAGTTGTAAACTTAGTCAGCTCCATCATGGGCACCAGCCTCCATAGTACCCAGGACACCTTCAAGGAGCCATTCCTCAAAAAGGCAGCATCCATCATTAAGAAACCCATCACCCAGGTCTTCTCATTGTTACCATCAGGAAGGAAGTCCAGAAACAAGAGAAAATCTGCAGATGCTGGAAATCCAAGGAACACACACAAAATGCTGGAGGAACTCAGCAGGCCAGGCAGCATTTATGGAAAAAAGTACAGTTGATGTTTTGGGCCGAGACTCTGGCAGAACAAAAGGTGGGGGAGGGGAGAGAGAAACACAAGGCGATAGATGAAAATGGGAGGGGGAGGGATGAAGTAAAGCGCTGGGAAGTTGATTGGTGAGATTCAGGGCTGGAGAAGGGGGAATCTGATAGGACAGAACAGAAGGCCATGGAAGAAATAAAAGGGGGAAGGAACACCAGAGGGAGGTGATGGACAGGTAAGGAGCTAAGGTGAGAGAGAGAGAAGGGGAAGGGGAAGGAGAAGGAGAATGGTGGGGGGGGGGCATTACCCAAAGTTCGAGAAATCCATATTCATGCCAGAGGCTACCCAGACAGAATATAAGGTGTTATTCCTCCAACTTGAATGTGGCCTCGTTGTGATACTAGAGGAAGCCATGGACAAACATACTGTATCGGAATTAAAATGGGTGGCCACTGAGAGATCCCACTTCGCTCAGTTGGCTCACAAAGAGAGAAAGCTTGAAGACAGTGAGAGAGGGAGGATAGGCAGTTGATAGAGAAGGGATGCACTCACACCGATGGTTTCAGATGTGTCTATTTTAATAATGCAAGAAGCATCCTGAACAAAGCGGATGAGTTTAGCACGTGGATCAGTACTTGGAGCTATGATGTTGTGGCCATTACAGAGACTTGGATGGCTCAGAGGCAGGAATGGTTACTTCGAGTACCAGGCTTTAGATGTTTCAGAAAGGACAGGGAGGGAGGCAAAAGAGGTGGGGGCGTGGCAATGCTGATCAGAGATAGTGTCATGGTTGCAGAAAGGAGGAAGTCATAGAGGGATTGTCTACTGAGTTTTTGAGGGTGGAAGTTAGAAACAGGAAGAGGTCAATAAGTCTACTGGGTTTTCTTTTTATAGACCACCCTATAGTAACAGGGTCATCGAGGAGCAGATAGGAAGACAGATTCTGGAAACGAGTAATAATAGCAGGGTTGTCGTGGTGGGAGATTTTAACTTCCCAAATATTGATTGGCATCTCCCTACAGCAAGTGGTTTAGATGAGTTAAGGCTGTACTTGATCTGGTATTGGGAAATGAACCTGGTCAGGTGTCAAATTTCTAAGTGGGAGAGTAGTTTGGAAATAGCGATCACAATTCTATCTTCTTTAACATAGCATTGGAGAGAGATAGGAACAGACAAGTTAAGAAAGCATTTAATCGGAGAAAGGGAAAATATATCAGGAACTTGGAAGCATAAATTAGGAACAGATGTTCTCAGGGAAACGTACAGCAGAAATGTGGCAAATGTTCAGGGGATATTTGCGTGGCATTCTGCACAGGTACATGCCAATGGGACAGGGAAAAGGATGGCAGGGTACAGGAACTGTGGTGTACAAAGGCTGTTGAAAATCTAGTCAAGAAGAAAAGAAAAGCTTACAAAAGGTTCAGAAAACTAGGTAATGAAGATTATAAGGCTAGCAGGAAGGAGCTTAAGAATGAAATTAGGAGAGCCAGAAGGGGCCATTGGAAGGCCTTGGTGAGCAGGGTTAAAGAAAACCCCAAGGCATTCTACAAGTATGTGAAGAGCAAGTGGAGAAGACGTGGGCTGGACTGGAACCAATGTCCTAATGGGAGCATTTGCTATTGTTGTTCAGGAGGATTTAAACTAATGTGGCAGGGGGATGGGAACAAGTGCAGAGAGACAGAGGGGTGTAAAATGAGGGTAGAAGCAATAAGTAGTAAGGTGAAAAGTAAAAGTGGCAGGCTGGCAAATGCAGGGCAAAAATCAAAAAAAGCCACTTTTCAACATAATTGTATAAGGGCTAAGAGTGTTGTAAAAGTGAGCCTGAAGGCTTTGTGTGTCAATGCAAGGAGCTTTCATAACAAGGTGGATGAATTGAAAGTGCAGATAGTTATTAATGAATATAATATAGTTGGGATCACAGAGACATGGCTCCAGGGTGACCAAGGATGGGAGTTCAACATTCAGGGATATTCAATATACAGGAGGGATAGACATGAAAGAAAAGGAGGTGGGGTAGCATTGCTGGTTAGAGAGGAGATAAATGCAATAGAAAGGAAGGACATTAGCCAGGAGGATGTGGGATCTAACATTGGCGGTGGGGAAAATGCTAGAGTCAGTTATCAAAGGTGTGATAACAGCACATTTGGAAAGCGGTGAAATCATGGGACAAAGTCAGCACGGATTTGTGAAAGGAAAATCATGCCTGACAAATCTCATAGAATTTTTTTGAGGATGTAACTAGTAGAATGGATAGGGGAGAACCAGTGGATGTGGTATATTTGGATTTTCAAAAGGCTTTTGACAAGGTCCCACACAGGAGATTAGTGTGCAAACTTAATGCACACGGTATTGGGGGTAAGGTATTGATGTGGATAGAGAATTGGTTGGAAGACAGGAAGCAAAGAGTGGGAATAAACGAGACCTTTTCAGAATGGCAGGCAATGACTAGTGGGGTACCGCAAGGCTCAGTGCTGGAACCCCAGTTGCTTACAATATATATTAATGACTTAGACGAAGGAATTAAATGCAGCATCTCCAAGTTTGCGGATGACAGGAAGCTGGGTGGCAGTGTTAGCTGCGAGGAGGATGTTGAGAGAATGCAGGGTGACTTGGATAGGTTAGGTGAGTGGGCAAATTTATGGCAGATGCAATTTAATGTGGATAAATGAGGTTATCCATTTTGTTGGCAAAAACAGGAAAACAGATTATTATCTGAATGGTGGCCGATTAGGAAAAGGGGAGGTGCAACGAGATCTGGGTGTCATTGTACACCAGTCATTGAAAGTGGGCATGCAGGTACAGCAGACGGTGAAAAAGGCGAATGGTATGCTGGCATTCACAGCAAGAGGATTCGAGTACAGGAGCAGGGAGGTACTACTGCAGTTGTACAAGGCCTTGGTGAGACCACACTTGGAGCAGTTTTGGTCCCCTAATCTGAGGAAAGACATTCTTGCCATGGAGGGAGTACGAAGAAGGTTCACCAGATTGATTCCTGGGATGGCAGGACTTTCATATGATGGAAGACTGGGTGGATCGACTAGGCTTATACTTGCTGGAATTTAGAAGATTGAGGGGGGATCTTATTGAAACGTATAAAATTCTAAAGGGATTGGACAGGCTAGATGCAGGAAGATTGTTCCCGATATTGGGGAAGTCCAGAACAAGGGGTCACAGTTTAAGGATAAAGGGAAAGCCTTTTAGGACCAAGATGAGGAAAAACTTCTTCACAGAGAGTGGTGAATCTGTGGAATTCTCTGCCACAGGAAACAGTTGAGGCCAGTTCATTGGGTATATTTAAGAGGGAGTTAGATATGGCCTTTGTGGCTAAAGGGATCAGGGGGTATGGAGAGAAGGCAGGTACAGAGTTCTGAGTTGGATGATCAGCCATGATCATACTGAATGGCGGTGCAGGCTTGAAGGGCCAAATGGCCTACTCCTGCACCTATTTTCTATGTTTCTATGTGAGAGAATAGGACCAATCAAATGTGACAGTGGAAAAGTGTGAATGGAACCAGAGGAAATAGCAGAGGTACTTAATGAATACTTTGCTTCAGTATTCACTATAGAAAAGGATCTTGTCAATTGTAGGGATGACTTACAGCAGATTCAAAAGCTTGAGCATATAGACATTAAGAAAGAGGATGTGCTGGAGCTTTTGGAAAGTATCAAGTTGGATAAGTCTCTGGGACTGGATGAGATGTACCCCAGGCTACTGTGGGAGGTGAGACAGGAGATTGCTGAGCCTCTGGCAATGATCTTTGCATCATTAGGGACGGGAGAGGTTCCAGAGGACTGGAGGGTTGCAGATGTTGTTCCCTTATTCAAGAAAGGGAGTAGAGATAGCCCAGGAAATTATAGACCAGTGAGTCTTACTTCAGTGGTTGGTAAGTTGATGGAAAAGATCCTGAGAAGCAGGATTTATGAACATTTGGAGAGGGATAATATGATTAGGAATAATCAGCCCGGCTGAAATCTGGAGGAAAACACACAGAGGATGCAGAGGGGGATCAAAAAGGCGAGGGAAGAGGACCGGGTTGAGACAACAGAGGCTTATGGAGAAGAGAAGTTATAAGCCGTGTCTCCCCTTTCTCATCATGGGAAATGTGAGATCGCTGGGGAATAAAATCGACGAACTGATGATGCTTGTCAGGAGTCAGAGAACATTTCGGGAGAGCGATGTCATGTGCTTCACTGAGACATGGCTGCACGAGGACATACCCGATCAAAGCGTTTCCATAGAGGGCTTCCAGACCGTTCGAGCTGACCGGAATGGCACGGAGAGCGGTAAGCGTAAAGGAGGGGGGCTGGCGGTTCTGCTAAATAACAGATGGTGCAATCCTGGGCATATTATGATCAAGGAATGGGTCTGTAGCCCAGATATTGAACGTTTTGCTGTTGGACTCCGGCCATATTATTTGCCAAGGGAAATCTCGCATGCAATTGTGGTTGCTGTGTACATCCCTCCCTCTGCTAACCCGACGTTGGCATGTAACATCATAGCCAGATTACAAACCCAGCACCCAACTACCCTCATCACCATCTCGGGTGACTTCAACCATGTTACCATGGCTAGAACACTGTCCAACTTCACGTAGTATGTGAGCTGTACAACCAGAGGGGAGAGGACTCTGGATTTGATGTACGCTAACGTTAAGGATGCATACAGCTCCTCTCCCCTCCCCCCACTGGGAAGGTCAGATCACAACCTGGTGCATCTAAAACCCTGCTACATGCCTCTGGTGAAGAGTAAACCTGCAACCTCGAGGACAGTGAGGAAATGGTCAGAGGAGGCTTATGAGGCACTCCAGGGATGTTTTGAGGTGACAGACTGGCAGGCACTCTGTGAGCCACATGGAGAGGATATTGATGGGCTCACAGAATGCGTCACTGATTACATCAGCTTCTGTGTGGACTGCAATGTTCCGACAAGAACTGTCCTTTGTTATTCAAATAACAAGCCATGGGTGACAAAGGACATTAAGGACATCCTGAACGCTAAAAAGAGGGTGTTTAGAGATGGAAATAGGGAGGAGCTGAGGGCAATACAGAGGGACCTGAAAGCCAGGATCAGGGAGGCTAAAGACAGGTACAGGAGGAAGCTTGAGTGGAAACTCCAGCAGAACAACATGAGAGAGGTCTGGGAGGGGTATGAGGACCATCACTGGGTTCTGGCAAACTAGCAACAGAGGAGCTGAAGGCAGTGTGGACAGGGCCAATGAACTTAACCTGTTCTTTAACAGATTTGACAGTGTGGCCCCTGCCCATCCCACACATGAGCCATCTGTTGTCGGCCCCCAACCAACACATATTCCACTCTCCCCTCCTACCCTTCCTCACAGTCCCCCACCCTGCTCTCATGACTATACCCCTCCCCCACACAAAACCACCACGGTGGGCTTCACGGCTGAACAGGTGAGAGGACAGCTGAAACCTCTCAACCCAAGCAAGGCAGCAGTACCAAGGTGCTCAAAGCCTGTGCCCCTCAGCTATGTGGAGTACTTCGCCATGTATTCAACCTGAGCCTGAGGCTCTGGAGGGTTTCTGTACTGTGGAAGACGTCCTGCCTCGTCCCTGTGCTGAAGACGCCGCGCCCCAGCGGCCTCAATGACTAGAGACCGGTGGCATTGACCTCCCACATCATGAAGACCCTGGAGAGACTTGTCCTGGAGCTGCTCCAGCCTATGGTCAGGCCACACTTAGATCCCCTCCAGTTCGCCTACCAGCCCCAACTAGGAGTTGAGGATGCCATCATCTACCTGCTGAACCGTGTCTACGCCCACCTGGACAAGCCAGCGAGCACTGTGAGGGTCATGTTTTTTGACTTCTCCAGAGCGTTCAACACCATCAGCCCTGCTCTGCTGGGGGAGAAGCTGACAGCGATGCAGGTGGATGTTTCCCTGGTATCATGGATTCTTGATTACCTGACTGGCAGACCACAGTACGTGTGCTTGCAACACTGTGTGTCCGACAGAGTGATCAGCAGCACTGGGGCTCCATAGGGGACGGCCTTGTCTCCCTTTCTCTTCACCATTTACACCTCGGACTTCAACTACTGCACAGAGTCTTGTCATCTTCAGAAGTTTTCGGATGACTCTGCCATAGTTGGATGCATCAGCAAGGGAGATGAGGTTGAGTACAGGGCTACTGTAGGAAACTTTGTCACATGGTGTGAGCAGAATTATCTGCAGCTTAATGTGAAAAAGACTAAGGAGGTGGTGATAGACCTGAGGAGAGCTAAGATACCGGTGACCCCTGTTTCCATCCAGGGGGTCAGTGTGGACATGGTGGAGGATTACAAATACCTGGGGATACGAATTGACAATAAACCGGACTGGTCAAAGAACACTGAGGCTGTCTACAAGAAGGGTCAGAGCCGTCTCTATTTCCTGAGGAGACTGAGGTCCTTTAACATCTACCGGACGATGCTGAGGATGTTCTACGAGTCTGTGGTGGCCAGTGCTATCATGTTTGCTGTTGTGTGCTGGGGCAGCAGGCTGGGGGTAGCAAACACCAACAGAATCAACAAACTTATTCGTAAGGCCAGTGATGTTGTGGGGATGGAACTGGACTCTCTGACGGTGGTGTCTGAAAAGAGGATGCTGTCTAAGTTGCATGCCATCTTGGTCAATGTCTCCCATCCACTACATAATGTACTGGGTGGGCACAGGAGTACATTCAGCCAGAGACTCATTCCTCCAAGGTGCAACACAGAGCGTCATAGGAAGTCATTCCTGCCTGTGGCCATCAAACTTTACAACTCCTCCCTTGGAGAGTCAGACACCCTGTGCCGATAGGCTGGTCCTGGACTTATTACATAATTTACCGGCATAATTTACATATTACTATTTAACTATTTATGGTTCTATTACTATTTATTATTTATGATGCAACTGTAACGAAAACCAATTTCCCCCCGGGATCAATAAAGTATGACTATGACTATTTGCCAAAGGCAGGTCGTACCTCACAAGCCTGATTGAATTTTTTTGAGGATGTGACTAAACACACTAATGAAGGTAGAGCCGTAGATGTAGTGTATATGGATTTCAGCAAGGCATTTGACAAGGTACCCCATGCAAGGCTTATTGAGAAAGTAAGGAGTCATGGGATCCAAGGGGACCTTACTTTGTGGATCCAGAATTGGCTTGCCCACGGAAGGCAAAGAGTGGTTGTAGACGGGTCATATTCTGCATGAAAGCCGGTGACCAGTGGTGTGCCTCAGTGATCTGTTCTGGGACCCCTACTCTTCGTGATTTTTATAAATGACCTGGATGAGGAAGTGGAGGAATGGGTTAGTAAATCTGCTGATGGCACAAAGGTTGGGTGTGTTGTGGATAGTGTGGAGGGCTGTCAGAGGTTCCAGCAAGAAATCGATAGGACTGAGAAGTGGCAGATGGAGTTCAACCCGGATAAGTATGAGGTGGTTCATTTTAGTAGGTCATATATAATGGCAAGACTCTTGGCAGTGTGGAGGATCAGAGGGATCTTGGGGTCCGAGTCCATAGGACACTCAAAGCTGCTGCGCAGGTTGACTCTGTCGTTAAGGAGGCATACAGTGCATTGGCCTTCATCAACTGTGGGATTGAGTTTAGGAGCCGAGAGGTAATGTTACAGCTGTATAGCACCCTGGTCAGACCCCTTTTGGAGTACTGTGCACAGTTCTGGTCACTTCACTACAGGAAGGATGTGGAAGCTATAGAAAGGGTGCAAAGGAGATTTACAAGGATGTTGCCGGGATTGGGGAGCATGCCTTATGAGAACAGGTTGAGTGAACTTGGTCTTTTCTCCTTGCAGCGACGGAGGATGAGAGGTGACCTGATAGAGGTACGTAAGGTGGTGAGAGGCACTGATCGTGTGGATAGTCAGAGGCTTTTTCCCCAGGGCTGAAATGGCTAACACCAGAGGGTACAGTTTTAAGGTGCTTGGAAGTAGGTACAGAGGACATGTCAGGGGTAAGTTTATTACGCAGAGAGTGGTGAGTGCGTGGAATGGGCGGCCGGCAATGGTGGTGGAGGCGGATACGATAGGGTCTTTTAAGAGACTCCTGGAAATGTACACAGAGCTCAGAAAAATAGAGGGCTATGGGTAACCCTAGGAAGTTTCTAAAGTAAGTACATGTTCGGCATAGCATTGTTCTCAGAAGGGCCTGTATTGTGCTGTCGGGTTTCTATGTTTCTTCCAGCGGACAGAGCGTAGGTGCTCAGCGAAATGGTCTCTCAATCTATGTCGGGTCTCACCGATATACAGAAAGCCACACCGGGAGCACCGAACACAGTATATGACCCCAACAGACTGACAGGTGAAGTGTCACCTCACCCGGAAGAACTGGTTGGAGCCCTGAATGGCAGTGAGGGAAGAAGTGTAGCGGGCAGGTGTAGCACTTGTTCCACTTGCAAGGATGAGTGCCAGGAGGGAGATCAGTGGGGAGGGATGAGGGAGTCACGTAGGGAGCGATCCCTGCAGAAAGCAGAAAGTGGGAGGGGGTGGGGGGGAAGAGGGGGATGATGTGCTTGGTGGTGGGATCCTATTGGAGACAATGGAAGTTCCAGGGAATTATGTGCTAGATGCGGAGGCTGGTGGGGTGATAGGTGAGGACATGAGGAATCCTATCCCTGGCCGGGTGGTAGGAGGATGCAGTAAGAGCAGACATGCGTGAAATGGAAGAGATGCAGTTGAGGGCAGCAGTGATGGTGGAGGAAGGGAAGCCCCTTCCTTTGAAAATGGAGGACATCACCTTCTTTCCAGAGTGAAAGCCTCATCCTGACAGCAGATGCGGCGGTAATGGAGAAATGGAGAGAAGAGGATGGTGTTTTTACAAGCAACCAGGTGGGAAGAGGTATAATCCAGGCAGCAGTGAAAGTCCGTGGGTTTATAATAAACATCAGTAGATAAGCTGTCTCCAGAGATGGAGACAGTGAGATCAAGAAAGGGGAGGGAGGTGTCAGAAATGAACCAGGTAAATTTGAGGGCAGGGTGGAAGTTGGAGGCAAGGTTGATGAAGGCGACAAGTTCCGCGTGGTTGCAGAAAGCAGCACCAATGCAGTCATCATTGCAGTGTAGGAAAAGTGGGGAAGTGACACCAGTGTAAGCTTGAAATATAGACTGTTCCATGTAGCCGACAAAAAGGCAGGCATAGCTGGGCCCCATTCAAGTGCCCATGGCTACACCTTCTGTAGGAAGGAAGTGGGAGGAGCCAAAGGGGAAATTATTAAGAGTGAGGACAAGTTCCACTAGACAGAGGAGAGTGGTGGTGGTGGGTAATTGGTTGGGTCTGGTGTCCAGAAAGAAACAGAAAGGAGGTACAGAAGCCTGAAGGCACACACCTGATTCTGGAACAGCTTCTCCCCTCAGCCATCAGATTCCTGAACGGACATTGAACCCTTGAACACTACCTCCTTATTTATTTTATTAATTTTTATTTTTGCACTATTTAATTTGACTGGAAAAAAATATATATATATATACACACACACACTAACTGTAATTCACACTTTTCTTCTTCTCTATTATTGTGTATTGCATTGTACTGCTGCTGTAAAGTTAACAAATTTCATAACATATGCTGGTAATATTAAACCTGATTCTGATTCGAGTTGGCATCCTGCACTTCCTTTATCCCAGTGGGATGAATAGGCAGTCCGTTCCCTTAGCAGGGTTGGTCAGACTTTAGAAAGCTGCTAAGCAAGAACCAAACAAAAAGCTCTGAAAGGCCATGGGAAACTCTTACCTTGAAATGTCTTCATCTGCTGTCAGCTCCTGTTCAATCAGCAGAAATACTTGGACCTTTAGTGAAGGAGGAAAGAAGCAGAAAATGATAAAATGTAATCTCATGACCAGTAAAAACAAAATCCCTTGCACAAAATTCTCTCTTCGTTGAGGAGGAAGACCATGTCTATAGTATGTGCAAAGCAGCAATGTCTTTCCCTTGATAAGGCATCCATGGGAAGAGAATATACATCCTTTACTTCAACAACATCCGCACTCCAGCAGTGAATCTGATCAATAATAATGTGCTCAGGCCCTCTCAGGATTCTGCCACTCACTTTGCTGCATTTCTCAATTGGCCACGGGCAAAACGTTGTTTGGGCAAAAGTGCTTAGCAAATGCATTACATACACAATGATTTTCACAGAATGCAGCAAACTCTCCGCAGGTCAGGCAGCGCCTGTGGAAGGAGAAACTATAACTTTTCAGACTGAAACCTTCATCAAAACATCAGCTTTGTTTCTCCCTCCATAGAAGCTGCCTGACCTGCTGTGCATTTGCAACTGTTTCTGTCTTTATTTAGGAAATCCAGTGTCTGAAGTTGCTTTGACTTTCACACAGTGATTTTTCACTGTCTTTCTGAATTAGCCCAGCCCACCTAAGGATGGGGTTAATGCAACAATGCAGAACACACAGTTTGCCTCCATCAGTGTAAACTGAGCAGCGGGAATGCATCTTGCTGGAGGAAACTGAGAGGGAGAAAATGAAGGGAAGGGGAGACATGGGACTGCATTCATATCATAAGCTTCTGGTTAACTTACCAGTTCTGTGATCATAGTGGGCCACAGGGAAGTGAGGTGGCGTGCCGAGATCCGTAATAACAAGACGCGGAAGAAGAGGAAAACTTGGGCATGGAGTGTGGGGACTTGCGGCAGACGCAGACTTTCCACCAGCCGTTCTGGAACGGAGCACAGCACAACACCAACATCAACTCAATCCCTAGGAATTTGCCACTTACATCAGCGGTCAAAGACAATGCTCAAATGATAACACAAAGGAGAATTTCTGTACAAAAATTGTGCCAAGTTACTTAATGTTACTCTGAGCAGCCGGGATTAGAGAGAACAGATGAGACTACAAGAGAGAAGTGGCCTGCTCAGAGATGTGGCAAATAGAACTTACTGTGGGGTGAGTCCTGGGATGATACATTTGGTATAACAAGGCGAGGGAATAAACTGTAAGTGGCAGGATGGTGAGTGGTGGAGGGACAGAGCAATTTAGGACTATAGATTTATACAAAGTAGCTGGACCGGTTCAGAAGGCAGAAGGGATGTTTCTCATAGGACTAGAATATAAAAACAAGGATGTAAAGCTGAGGGTTTATAAGGCACTGGTGAGGCCTCACTTGGAGTATTGTAGCAGTTTTGGGCCCCTATTCTAAGGAAGGATGTCTGACATCGGGAAGTTTTCAAAGGAGGCTCACGAAAATGATTCCAGGATTGAAAGGCTTATCACATGAGGAGCATTTGAAGGCTCTGGGCCTGTAATCACTGGAACTTAGAAGAATGAGGGGGAATCTCATTGAAAACTATAGAATGTTGAACACCTATATAGAGTGAATGTGGACAGGATGTTTCCTGTGGTGGGGGACTTTAAGATCAGAGGACACAGCCGCAGAATAGAGGGATGTTCATTTAGAACAGAGATGAGGAGGAATTTCTTTACCCAGAGAGTGGTGAATCTGTGGGATTCGTTGCCACAGACAGCTGTGGAGGCCAAGCATTGAGTATATTTAAGGTGAATGTTGATAGATTTTTGATAAGTCAGGGTATGAAAGATTATGGGGAGAAGGCAGGAGAATGGATTTGAGAGGGAAATGGATTAGCTGTGATCAAATGGTGGAGCACTCAAAGGGCCAAATGGCCTAATTCTGCTCCAATATCTTATGAGCTTTATTAGCTGACACAAGGAATGAAAGAGCAGCAAGGTCATGTTGGAACAATACACAAGTAGGATCACAGTGTATAGCTTCAGCCACCACTCCACAGGATGGATGTGATTGCACAGGAAAGGGTGCAGAGCAAATTCATCAAGATGTTGCCAGCATTGAAACATTTTAGCTCTGAGGAAACACTCGATAACGTGGGATAGTTTCTTTGGAATACAGGAAGCTGAAGGAAGCTTAATGTACAGAATTGAGAGGTGTGGATAGATGAATAGGAAGAATATATATCCAGTAGCAGCTGGGTCAACAACCGGCGATACAAATTTAATGAATGAGGTGACAAGAGCTTTTTTCACCAAGTGGGTATCTTGGTCTGAAACTGTCTGAGAGTGTGAGAGAGGCAGAAGTCATCATACTGAACCAGTGCTTGGGTGTGTACTTGAAGGGGTGTGACCACTGACCCAGTTGTGTGTGGGGGGGGGGGTTCATATGAAAAGTAATAGTTCAACCAGGAATGGCTGAATGGCCTCCGCGTCACAAACATTCAATGACAAGTGTAGTTTGGGGTTCCGAACAGCTCCACTAAACTGGAGGAGGATGGTAGAGAGGCAGCAGAGGTTAAGGGGATGATGGTGCAAAATGAAATAGAGGGGTAATGAGACAGGAGCTGAAAGATGGGACAAGAAGAGCTGTCGATGAGAGGAGCATATTCATCTGTAAATACAGAAGGCTGCAGCCAGTAGGTGCAATGTGCCCTGTTAAAAGATATCTTGCTTTCCTTGCTGAAGGGGCTTGGCCCGAAACATCAACTGTTTATTCCCAACTCTGTGTGTGTGTCCGTGTATGTGCCTGTGTGAGTGTCTGTGTGTACACATGTGTGTTTTTTCCAGTTATTTTCTCCAGTTATCTCATAGACAGATGCAATGGCCACAGGTAGACTGGTGAGGATGCCCAGTGTTGGTTTCACCTGCTCTCTGCTGAAGACCCAGTCAAGTGGGACTTGACCAGCTGGATCTGTAGAGGTACTCCCAAGTCACCCATAATGATGGACTTTGAAAGCCCCGTATTCAAAGGACATTCAGTACTCCTGCTAGTTTCAGTGCTTTTTCCAGGTGTTGCTCAACACAGAGCAGCAGAGCTGAGGAAGGGTGGTGGATGGTTATCAGGAGATGGTTTCTTTGTCCATATTTGACCTGATGCATTGAGACCATGGGTCTGAAGTCCACACTGAGGGCTCCCAGTCCTTCTGCACTGAATGTCACTGTGTTGGCCCCTGTAGAAGGACTGTCTTGTTGATAAGGCAGGTAGCATCTAGGGGTGGAGATGGAGAACACTGGCTGAAAGGTACAACTCTGTCAATATAATTATGGCATGTTGTTGCTGAACTAAACTGTGGCAACTCTCTAGTCCACAGATGTTAATGAGATGGCCTTTGCAATATTGACTGGGTTTGGCAGAACATACACAGAAACACGTTTCTGCTCATGGGACAACCACTAATGCTAGACTGTGAATAATAAATAGGAATTCAGGAGAAACCCCAAGTCCAGAATAAGAAACATCCAAAAGGAGGGGTTTTGAGGTGAACAAATTAAATTCGAGCTGAAGTAGATGGTGTGCTCGAAGTAAGAGCGTAAGAAATAGGAACAGAAGTATTGACTGCACCAACCAGCAGACTCTTTAATGACACTGAGAAGCCATGATCTAGACAGTTCAGCTGAAGGAAATCCCTGCACCCTACCTCATCTAACCTTGTCATAATAGTGCAAGTTTCAATGAGATCACTTCCCATTCTTTTCAACTCTAGAGACTATAGACCCCGTCTGCATTACCTCTCCTCATAGTACAACTCCACCCGACCCCATGAACTGATCTGACGAACCCCTGCCACTCTTCCTTAGCACAAGTATATCCTTCTTTAGGTAGGGTGACCAGTCCTGTCCACAATATTCCAGTTGCGGTCTGGATAATTGAGCCAAGATGCCCCTTCTCTTGCAATAAGCAGCATCACACTGTTTGCTTCCCAACTGCCCGTTGAATGTACTAACTTTGAGTTAGGCCAAGAGAGGTGGGGAGAGGCTTGAATGAGATTTAGCCCCCAGCATGGATCTGTTGGGCTGAATGCACATCACTGTCCCTTGTAATACTTTGTAATGTTCGGATTACATAGCTGAAAGGATTATTATTTGTATCAGCAAGATCTTGCAGCTTCATTACATTCAGATTTTTTCAACTTATCAATATGAACAAAGCTGCAAACACAGTTCATTATAGTTATAAACCTTCTTGACTTTGCCAGACTGACAACATCACCATGATATCATGTGAGGTAATACTTGTAACTTCCTCTACTTTCAAGTGGGCAAGGTACATGACCCCAAACGGACTCTGGAATGATGCTACCAACCTTGTATGTCTGGCAGGTACTTCTGGTACTGGTCCACTTCACTGCTGAAGATGGCAAAGGCAAGTCTCCTCAGCAGCATCGCCCGCTGCTCCAGCTCTGCCTCGCGACTCGCAAACAGGTTGAGGGAGCTGCTCTGTGCCACTGCCACTCGAGCTGTGGGAATGCAGGAGAAGCCATGAAGACACAGCAGCTGCCCGCACAACTCCTACTCACCTTCAGTTATACATCTCACACACAGAAACCTACAACCTGCCACTTCTGACAGAAGATCACTGAGCTGAAATCCCGAGATACCAACAGACCTGCTCCAGCATTCATCAGCCTCTTCAATAACTCCAACAGGGAGACTGTTTCTCATGATTGGGCTACTAATTGGTAGGAATGATTTGGAATTTCAGATTCTGTTTCAACAAAATTTTTTATAGGCATCCGTTAGTCTCGTGAGACCATGGATTTGCGCCTTGGAAGGTTTCCAGGTTGCAGGCCTGGGCAAGGTTGTATGGAAGACCAGCAGTTGCCCATGCTGCAAGTCTCCCCTCTCCACACCACCGATGTTGTCCAAGGGAAGGGCACTAGGGCCGATACAGCTTGGCACCGGTGTCGTCACAGAGCAATGTGTGGTTAAGTGCCTTGCTGAAGGACACACATGCTGCCTCAGCCAAGGCTCGAACTAGTGACCTTCAGATCACTAGACCGACGCCTTAACCACGGTCAAAATAACACTATCTCTTCCTCATCTCAATGGCTGAAAAAGAAAGCCACATTAAAAGCACTTGTTCTTTACATTTAGTATTAAATATTGAGAGGAAACAGACAAGAAATTAAGGGCCTCAAAAATCAGATACCTGGTGAACTATAAATCAGACTTTTTATTTTGTCAAAGGAAAATGCAAATGCCTAGTGAAGGGCCTGGAAATTTGGGTAGATTCGGCATATCATGGAAAACTTTGACAAACTTCGATAGATGCACAGTGGAGAGTATCCTAACTGGTTGTATCATGACCTGGTACCTCCCTCTGCAACTGGATCTTTGACTTCCTCATCAAGAGCCCACAGTTAGTGAGGATCGAAAATAACATCTCCTCCTCACTGATAATCAACACCAACATACCTCAAGGATGTGTGCTTAGCCCACTGCTCTACTCTCTCTACAGCCAAAACTATGTGGCTCGGCAGAGCTCAAAAGCTGATGACACCACTATTGTTAGCAGAATTTCATATGGTGACGAGGAAGCATACAGGAGTGAGATAGATCAGCTGGTTGAGTGGTGTTGAAACGACAACTTGCATCTGTAAGACCTAGGAATTGATTGTGGACTTTAGGAAGGGCAAGACACCGTGGAAGACACTACCAGTATCCCAGAAATTTGAGAGAGTCAGGGGGCAGAAGCTAGTGTAGTCACTATTACTACAAAGAAGATGCTTGGGAAGCTGAAGGTAGATAAGACACCTGGACCACAGGAACTACACCCTAGGGTTCTGAAAGAGGTAGCTAAAGATATTGTGGAGGCAGTGGTAGTGACCTTCTGGAATGGTTCTGGAGGAATGGAAAATTACAAATGTCACTCCACTCTTTGAGAAGGGAGTGAGATAAACGACAGGAGAGTCTAGTTAACCTGACTTCAGTGGTTGGCAAAATGTTACAGTTAATGATGAGGTTTTGGGTGCTTGGAAACACACGTTCGCTTCTGTATTAATCTGCACTGCCACTTTAATGATCAGTATCCATAAGACACAAGAGCAGTGTGAGACCATTTGGTCCACTGAGTCCTCTCTGCCATCCCATCATGGTTAATTTATTATCCCTCCCAACACCATTCTCCTGCCTTTTTTCCATAATCTTTGACTCAGCCTCCACAGCTATCTATGGCAAAGAAATTCCTTCTCATCTCCGTTTGAAATGGGCGTCCCTCTATTCTGAAGCTGTGCCCTATGGTTCTAGACACTCCCACTATAGGAAACATCCTCTCCATATCCACTCCTTCTAGTCCTTTCGATAATCGAGATTTCAATGAGATCCCCACCTCACCCCACTTCATTCTTCTAAACACCAACAATATGGATCTAGTGCCATCGAATGTGCCCCAAAGATTAACCCTTTCATTCCTGGAATCATTCTCATGAACCTCTTCTGGACACTCTCCAATGCTAGGACATCTTTTCTTAGATAGGGGCCCAAAACAGTACACAATACTCTAAGTGCAGTCTAATGCCTTATAAAGCCTCAGCATTACATTCTTGCTAGATTCAAAACCCCTTTGTTTCTCTTCTCCTTTTTAGCCCTGTATAAAGCAACCATTACGTGGATTCCTTATTCCTCCTACCAAAATGACGATATAAACGCCCACATTTCAAGTCTATTTTTGTCTTTTTGTATCTGATGTAATTTTCCTCAGGGTTAACTATGGCTTACAATTTGTAGGTTTTCTTTCCAGGTCCAGAGAGTAGATTGCTCCTCTACAGAACACAGCTCTGTCAGTCTGAGCAGCAACCTTTTAATCCATAGCCTGTTTGGTATTTGCTACCTATTCCACCAGACGCTTTCAAGTCCACATGTCCCAAACTTAGTCATGAATCTTATACAATAGGTAAGCATTTACTAAAGGCCTTTGTAAAACAAAATATAGTTAAATTAAGACAATGTTCTTATTTTTATTCCTGTTAGTTCTTCAATAATTCAATGCAGTTAGCCACAAATGATCTCACCTTTCCAAATCCATGATTAACAGCAATGCCTGCTGTAGTTTCATTCTTTATCATTTTTAATGTTATTTGTCTTCTCAGTGCATTTCTCTTTCGTTTTATTTCATTGTTATTCTTTGTTTTTTCAGTACCATCTTTTTTTGGGGGGGAGGTGAAAAAGGGTGTAGCTCAGGTCTGTTTGGAGATGAGGGTGGGCAATTATTAACCAGAAATAAGTAAATAGCAGAGTCCATCTTTAAACAAATCCTTTGCCTTCGTCTCCATGGTATGTGATACCAACCAGCATGCAAATACTAAAGGGGCTTGCCATAAGTTTGACATAAGGAGACAATTCTTGCCCTCAGGGAAGCATACATTTTTGGAATCCTCTGTCCTAGAAAGCTACATTGGAGGAAGCACTGATTCTACAAAGCCAAGGCAGAGAGGATTTTGTTCGACCTGGGGAACGGCTGGGCAGTTCCCTTTTTTCTATTTGCACAGCTCGTTGTCTCTTGCACATTGGTTGTTTGTCCACCCTATTGGGTGCAGTCTTTCACTGATTGTATTGTTTCTCTTAGATTTACTGAGTATGCCCACAAGAAAACAAATCTCAGGGTTGCATATGGTGCCATAAATGTACTTTGATAATAAATTTACTTTGGATGTTGAGACAGCAAGACACCAGACCTTACTGAATGAAGGACCAGGCCTGAAGGACCCACATGGCTTCTACCACAGGGAAGGAAAGAAACATCATCAGAAAATTAGAAGGAGAAACATTTCTCTTGATATTTATGTGTCTACATGATAAATCTCTTTCTAAATTCCTTGAAATTGTAACTTTGTGCTGTAGCTTTTCTTTGTGATCTAGCTTATTTTATTCCTCAACTTTTATGTGTTTTATAGAATTGCTTCTCTTTAGCTGAGGTTTTCATTCCATAGCTGCGTGTCTATAGAGCTCCATGTCTAATGGGATTATTCCCTGCTGTAAAGAGAGTGCACAGACTTCACAAACAGATTCGAGCAAATAAGGACTAAACACACAAAAAATGCGGCAAACAGTGAGCCATTTGGGCAGCATTTATTGGGAGAGGAACATCGTTAATATTTCAGGTCAGGCTTCCTTCCTCATTCTGAGTATTTTCAGCAATTCTGGTTTCCCCCCCCCCACCGCAGAGTTCCAGCATCTGCAGATCTATAGATTCTGGATTTCATTTTGGGCAAATAAGGCAAAAAGGAGAAAATAAAACTTGGTTTTATCTGAAGCTACAACTCCATGTTGCATCCTTTCATGAAGAATTTATAAATGCTATTGTTTCTCTTCACTAAAATGAAATTTTTAATTTAACAATACGGAAGGACGGACCAGATCCACTGCACTGATCTGAGCCTGAGGCCTGTTCCTGAGTCTGCTGCAGTGATGCCCAGCTTTGTGTCCGTGGACTCACCTTCATAAACTTCAGTTCTGAATGTTACTTGCTTACTTTTACGGTTTGCATATAATTTGTTTTTTTTTCTCTCTACACACTGGGTGTTTGACATTCTTCTTTTATAATGAGTTCTGGGTTTCTTTCTTTAGTGGCTGCCTGTAAGGAGACGAATCTCAAAGTTGCATGAAGTATAGATACTTTGATAATACACGTACTTTGAAATTTGGTTATAAATAAATGTATGCTGTCTGAAATTCTTAAATCTTTTATTAAAAAGTCTATACAGTCGGCCCTCCTTATCCGCGAGTTCTGCATGTGCGAATTCAACCAACCGCGAATCGAGAAAACCTGGAAGTGCTCTTCCTGCACTTGTTGTTCGAGCATTACAGACTTTTTTTTCTTGTCATTATTCCCTAAATAATGCACTATAATAACTATTTTACATAGCATTTACATTGTATTAGGTATTGTAAGTAATCTAGAGATGATTTAAAGTATACGGGAAGTGTAGGTTATCGTGGATTGGGATCAGAAAAAAAACATAAGTTCTCTTACTAGGTAAGTCGGAACAGGTACATCCAGTATTATTTAGCGTCAGTTAGTCAAACGTTTGTCTTAGTATATAGTATATATTTTACTTCTCTATGCATATAAAACACTTAAGAAACGTATGTTTCAGCGCCGGGCTTGGGAACGGAATTTACCGAGTTCAATCCAGTGACAGACCGCTCCCGAACACGCTCTCCATCCCTGCCGGGTTGATGTGAAGGATCAAAAACCCAAAACCCAATAATTAAACCACTGCATTGCTTAGTAATAATCGTAGCTTTCATTGGGGCAGGGCCTTTCTCACTTTATCCTTTAAAATTGTTCCGATCGTTGACTGACTGTAGCCTAATGTTTTTCCAATGACCGATGGCGTTTCACCTCTTTCCAATCGCTTTATTATTTCTACTTTATTTTCAATCATCATCGTGATTATTTTCGTGAACAGAAACACTGCGGATTCACAGCTCCGCCGCCGGGTCCTAATGTCCACTGCACTGAGACAGGGTAAATAAGGTCCAGGGTTCTGCTGGGTCCTAATGTCCACTGCATTAAGACAGGTTGAATAAGGGACTTGAGCATCTGCGTTTTTTGGTATCCGCGAGGGGTCCCGGAACCAATCCCTCGCAGATAAGGAGGGCCGACTGTACATTTTGACCAGAAAAGAGGTTGCACCTACGGCAGTAATGGACTAACAACAACTCTATATGTTGGCAGTATCTGCAAAATATTTCACACAGAGAAGTTTTCCTGTTACACACAGAAAGCTGTCAAGCGAAGACTAACATGTGTGCAAAACAGGCAGAATTGAAGAAGCAAGATGAGTGAATCAGTCCCATACTTACTCATGAGATCTCTGAATGTGGTTTTGTCATGAGTCATCAGGTGATCTATAATTGCTCTCCAACTGCAGTGTAAAACACAAAATCCATTAACTGTGGAAGAGTTTATCAAAGTGTGACATCACTTAATCAGATTATAAATAGATTGAAAATATTTTAACCGATTTAATAAATACACACGAAGAGGCCACTGTATCAGGTACACTGCTGCACTTAATAAAGTAGCCACTGAGCGTATGTTCATGGTCTCCTGCTGCTGCAGCTCATCTACCTCAAAGTTTGACGTGTTGTGCATTCTGTAACATGCTGTTAATTAGATACTGTTGCCTTTGTCAGCTTGAGCCAGTCTGGCCATTCATCTCTGCTCTCTCTCATTAACAAGGCATTTTTGCCCACAGAACTACTGCTCACTAGATTTTTTTTTTTGCTTTTCACACCATTCTTTGTAAACTCTAGAGCGGGGTTTACAAATCTTTTTTATGCCATGGACCCCCTACCATTAACCAAGCAGTCCATAGACCTCAGGTTAGGAACCCCTGCTCTAGACTGTGTGTGAAATCCTAGATCAACAGCTTCTGAAATATTCAAACCACCCAGTTTGGCACCAACAATCATTCCATGGTCAAAGTCACTTAAATCACATTTCTTACCCATTCTGCTGCTTTTATGCATTGAGTTGCTGCCACAATTGGCTGATTAGACATTTTCATTAACAGCATGTATAGAGATATACCTAATAAAATAGCCAGAGTGCATTGTTCAACCAGAGGTTTCTTCCTTTTCCCTGTGGGGTTTCTGTAGTAAATCCAAAATTGGAACCTGCATATTTAGCTTATATTTCCTTTTTCTGAATGCAAAACTTCCAAATTCACACCTTCAATATTTGAACCTGAAAAAAGACTTGGTCTTTTTTTTAAAATGGAGAACTCTTTTTAGTTAACTTTCCCATTTGCTAATGGCTTAAGAATGGAATTGAATCTATTTAGGTTGTGAAAACCATTCCCCATGTCAAGTTATTTCCTGTTTGAAAACCATTAATAAAGAACATTAAATATGCAAGGTTCCAAAGGAATACGTATACAGTTGTTTAACATTATGGAATAATGACCACCTTCTGGTTAATCATCAGACAATTTCACGGCCTCTGTATGCTCCACTTTACACAGCCATTAATACCTCATAACTTCTATCTGATACATCTCCCGTATCAGATCTTCTAGGGATCTTATCTCAAAGGCCACATTCTCCCTTCAGAAACATGTCCACCTCTTTCCTGATCTCAGTTATAAAACTTGCTCTAGTGGCTTCCAGCAGACGTGATATGGAGTTTATTACTCATTTAGTTAAAGCCAAATTATTAAATGATGTTTAAATTATTCCATGGAATTTTGAGAGAAAGTGAACAATTTTCTGGAATTAATGCGTTAATTACTTTCACTGGCTTGAAAGTCCACACTTTAACTGGTTAAACTCGCATTAATTTTACCGATGATTGGAATAATTGTGGTTGTTGGTTTCAATGGTTTTCATTGGCAATATGACAAGTGGAGTGAGAAGCTGTTCTTCTGGACACATTGAAAGCAAGCAACACACGCAACTTACTGACTAACACAGGACGCATCCATCTGGAAGAAGTTGGGGTCCATAAGAAGATCAAATGCTTCTTTTTTCCAAGCCCGCCTGGTATACTGATAGCCACTGAGGCTGCTGACAAGCTGTACACAGGCTCGGTAACTTGGGGCATTGTGGGCACTGGAAGGGAAGCACATATATTTCAGATCCCAAGGAAAGCTCCCAAATGGTTCACTCCAAATAAATGCAAAATCCTCATCAAAGACAGCTACAGAAAGTAGGGAAGCTATCCTCTCCTTATTTCTTGCCAGATCCTTCTCTTATCCTCTTTTTGCCCTCTTAATTTCTCTCAAGTGCATTCCTACACCTCTTGTAGTCATTAGACAATTCACTAGTTCCCAATTGTTTACATGCAGTGCGTACCTCCCTCTTTTTTTTACCCAGAGCCTCAAAATCTCTCATCAATCAAAACCTGCCCTTCACCCTGAACTCTGGACATTACACTTTTAAAAACCTCACACTTGGTAACTGCTCCTTTCCCCGTTAGGAATAGCACCCAGTCAACCTCTGCAGGATCCTGTCCAAATTTGCTCCGTCCTAGACCCCACAACCTGTGAAACAATCATACCCTTCTCCAAAACTATTTTAAAATTAATAAAATTATGGTTATTGTACCCAAAGTGCTTACTGGCACACTTGCCCTACCTCATTCACCAGGAGATGTTGTGTAGGCCATACACGTTGCTGAAGGAAGGTTTCTTGGACACATTTCACAAATTTCACTCCACCCAAGCCTTTTTCATTCTGATTGGCACAGTAATTTAAAACTTCCTATGAATACTACTCTATTATATTTACAATCAGCTACAATCTCTCTACATCAAATTCCAGCTGACTATTAGGGGGTCTATAATACAATCCAATCAGAGTGACTACCCCTCTTCTTGTTTCTCAGTTCATGTGGTCTCGCTGGATGACCTCCCAAGATCATCTCCTCTAAAGGACTATTGTTATGTTTTCTTTCACCAAGAATGCAACTCCTGCTCTCTTACTTGCACCTCTTTTCTAAGATACAGATACAAAACAGGCATGGCATTCAGCTGCCAGTGCTGCCCTTCCCTCAGGCATGCTATCCCAGGCCCTTGAGTCAAACCACGTCCTGAATTCATCAGTCTTACCATCAAGCCTTTTGCATTGACATAAATCATTGGCCTTTCCTTTCTCTTTACTGTGCTTCTGTCTAATCTGATCACTAAATTTGCTCTCATTAGCTACATTATTATCTCAATTTGTCATCGGGCACTCAGCCACTCTAGCTGAAACCCTCCTAAGTACCACTGGCAAATCTCCCAGCCATGATATTGGTCCCCCTAATTCAGGTGCAACCCATTTCTTGTACAGAGTAGGTCTTTCCACACACAGCGTGGTGAATATATATAGTGAGCTGCCAGAGCAGATAGTGAAGGCAGATAAAATTAGAATGTTCAGAAGGCATTGGGGCGGATTCAGTACTGTGCAGAAGTCTTAGAGCATACATATATATATAGCTTGGACGCTCGAGACTTCTGCACAGTACTGTATATTGGTTAAAATAGGAAGGTGGTTCAGAAACAGAAATAAGAATACTTAGCTTTGTATTAGCTCAGTAGTGTTATTTGGTAACTGGAAAAACATAATATACAGTACTGTGCAGAAGTCTTAGGCACACTATATACGTATGTACCTTAGACTCCTGCACAGTACAGTACTTGGAGTAGAGGTGCATAATATAAGATTGATATAGTTAGTCAGTGTGGACAAGGTGGGTCAAAAGTGCCTATTTCTGAGCTGTATGGTTCAATTAGCAGCACATTACACGGACTGAGAAGTTTAACTGCTCCTTAATGGCTACCGTTTCACCTGCCAGAGAAAGTCACTTTATTCCATTCTTTCTTGGACCCTCCTTACTAGCAACACAACCTGTTTCTTTCCTTTCTCCATTCTGATGAAGGGTCTCGACTTGAAATGTTAATGGTTTCTGTTCCCACAGAGGATGCCTGAGGTGCTGAGTAATTCCAGTTTGTGTCTTTATGGTGACCTCTTGATTGGCAGTCGTTCTGAATTGCTGCCCAATTTAAAGCAGCCCTGATACATGAAAGACGGGTATGAAACAAGTGATCACTGCAGGTTTCAGAACCAAAAAATAAAATAGTGATCTCCAAAAGATATTTTCTCCAAAAGACAAAGTTGTTTCACATGAACCATAGCATACAGCAGCACTTAAAATGTGGTCAGCTGGAAACAGGTTTTATAAATTTGACAATATCTTGAGAGATCACTAACTGGTGCTGAACAGATAGTCTGCAAGGAATGTACAGGTATGTCTCAGTTTAGCATTTAATGTTGGACACTTCACTGGCATATCAAACACCAACAAATGATGCCATGATAGCGTCAAAGGTTACATGAAGAAGGCAGGACAATGAGGCTGAGAGGAATAAAAATCTGCCATGATGGAATTGCGGAACAGATTTGATGGGTTGGATAGTCTAATTCTGCTCCAATGTCTTATGACCTAAATTGGAAGCAATGGAGATTGCAGCTGTAGGTCTGCCCACCATGGGTCCCCTGGATGTCTTCTCATGCTGGATCTGAAGCAGAGGACAGGTGAGGGATTAAATTAGCCAATTTTACAACTTACTGCTATACCACACATTTGGGAAATTTAAAAAAAATTACGGAGCACATAGATGAGGAGGTAGAAGAAAGAAGTTCTTAAAGAGAGGAAATCCTGACCTCACTCACCCACCCCCTTGAACAAAAGTAGGCCCAATGAACCAGAGAAAATGGTTCAGTTCCACACAAAAAAGAAACAATTGGTAACAGACATTTTCACAATATTGCAAGTTTTATTGCAAAGAAATGAAATCTGCTTTCTAAAGACACAAGAGATAGCAGATGCTAGGATCTAGACCCAACAGACGACTGCTGGACGAACCCAGTGGGTCAACCAGCATCTGTGAAAGCAAAAGTATCTGTGGAGTTTCAACCCAAAACACCTACTATCCTTTTGCCTCCACAGATGCTACCTGATTAGCTGAGTCTTTTCAGCAGTTCAGTTTTTCTTTAACTGTTTTCTACTTTTTAGATCTTGGTACAGACACAGCAACAGTGAACCCCACACTGGGAAAGCAGAAGATATACACGTTGGAAAGACATTTCCAAGAAGTGTCCACACTGAGCAAACCTGGCCTGCAATTGACAAAATCCCAATTAAATCCCATGCAATTGTATAAGTGGAATACCTGTGATTGCGAAGGTAGGGCACCACATAGTACATAATGTTAACAAGTAATGGAATTACTTTTTCCTTTTCATCACTGTGAAAAACCATATCCAAAAGGTGAGCCAAAACCTGGAGGAGAGAGGTACAATAAACTTCAGTTAGTCCACCGACAACTCAACTACTTCTCCAATGCACTTTCATTACTTTTTATAGGCATCCGTTGGTCTCATGAGACCATGGATTTGCTCCTTGGAAGGTTTCCAGGGTGCAGGCCTGGGCAAGGTTGTATGGAAGACCAGCAGTTGCCCATACTGCAAGTCTCCCCTCTCCATGTCACCGATGTTTTCCAAGGGAAGGGCATTAGGACCCATACAGCTTGGCACTGGTGTTGTCGTCGCAGAGCAATGTGTGGTTAAGTGCCTTGCTCAAGGACACAACACGCTACCTCAACCAAGGCTCAAAATAGCGACCTTCAAATCACTAGACGAACGCCTTAACCACTTGGCCACTCGCTAACACTAGCTTTCATTACTTATAGCTACAAATACTGATCAACATTGCACAAGGCCAACAAATACTTAGCTCAGCACCAACATTGCAAAATTACAACAGAGGTTACAGCAAGACATCGATAGGACTGAGAAGTGGCAGATGGAGTTCAACCCGGATAAGTATGAGGTGGTTCATTTTAGTAGGTCATATATAATGGCAAGACTCTTGGCAGTGTGGAGGATCAGAGGGATCTTTGAGTCCACAGGACACTCAAAGCTGCTGCGCAGGTTGACTCTGTCGTTAAGAAGGCATACAGTGCATTGGCCTTCATCAACCGTGGGATTGAGTTTAGGAGCCGAGAGGTAATGTTACAGCTGTATAGGACCCTGGTCAGACCCCACTTGGAGTACTGTGCACAGTTCTGGTCACCTCACTACAGGAAGGATGTGGAAACCATAGAAAGGGTGCAGAGGAGATTTACAAGGATGTTGCCTGGATTGGGGAGCATGCCTTATGAGAACAGGTCGAGTGAACTTGGTCTTTTCTCCTTGCAGCGGCGGCGGATGAGAGGTGACCTGATAGAGGTACATAAGGTGGTGAGAGGCATTGATCGTGTGGATAGTCAGAGGCTTTTTCCCCAGGGCTGAAATGGCTTACACCAGAGGGCACAGTTTTAAGGTGCTTGGAAGTAGGTACAAAGGAGATGTTGGGGTAAGTTTTTTTAAACGCAGAGAGTGGTGAGTGCTTGGAATAGGCTGCCAGCAACGGCGGTGGAGGCAGATATGATAGGGTCTTTTTACAAAGTTTCCAAATCCTGCAGGACAAACATGGCCTAGAACATAATGACTTTTTTAGGTACCTTCAAGTACGAAACTATGTTAACCAGAGTTGTAGATATACAGACCTATCAACAGTATTCTGAATTCGGCTTGCAGTTCAATACCTAGTAAATCAGTTTCTCGAGTATATAATGCACTCTCCCATGCTAAGAATGTAAATACACTGTATATTAAAGAGAAGTGGGAGAAAGAAGCGGGGTTGGTACTTTCAGAGGAGGCTTGGGGGAAAATCTGCAGCTTTCAATGGTCCTCGACTAATTCTTTGACTTGGAGAGAACATTGTTGGAAAAACATTATAAGATACTTCAAGACCCCGTATCAGGAAAAATATAAAGATACAAATGTGATGTGTTGGAGAAGGTGTGGCTCCAAGGAGGCAAATCATTTTCATATTTTCTGGGATTGCCCTAAATTAAGTCTATATTGGGAAGGTATTCATAGAACATTAGTTAAGGTACTTAGGTCCCAGATACCTCTGAACTTTGAGACGCTCTATTTGGGGCATGTATTGTTTCTTGAACAGAAGGAAAATATAAAGTTGCTGCAGGCCCTCTTAGCGGCAAGTAAGAAATCAATCACTAGAAAGTGGCTAAATCCAATACCACCCACATTAGAAGATTGGCACGAAATTATCTTGGAAATATTTAAAATGGAAAAGTTGACTTATTCCCTGAGAATTCAAAAAGAAAAATTTAATCAAATCTGGAATAAATGGATTGTATATATAACCCCAATGTGAGCAGACTTTAGATGACTCTCCTAGTGATTTATACTGCTCTTCTCATCAACACAGTAATATTGCTAACGTAAGTACCCCTAGTCTAAATGTCTTTTTTTTTGTTTTCTTTTGGAAAATAGAGAATTAACACAAGTAAAGGGAAAGATTTGGGAAAGGGATAAAAAATGGAAAAATTAAGTAAATAAGTACATAGGGATTGGATAATTATGTCTGCAGGCAGGAGCAAGCATGAACAAATTAGGATATAAACACCTACAATGGTTGTTACATAGGCTTATATACAACATTTTGGACCAGTGGAAATGGTCCAGAAGAGTTATATGGAAACTATTATTACCATTTTTCTTAACAACTAATACCATTACTTAGCCTAATAGATTAGAATTACCACAGTACATAATTATCTATTTAAGTGTCTAATTTCCTTTTATATCATCTCAATGTGTACTTAAGAATGTATAAATAATTATAGTTTTATACATATAAAAAAATGGAAGTTATATGTGTGAAAAAGTACATGATATTTGTGAATTCCTTATCCAAATAAAAATAAAATTAAAAAAAAATTTTAAAAAAAGAAAAAGAGAGGGCTATAGTAAGTACATGTTTGGCACAGCATTGTGGGCCGAAGGGCCTGTATTGCACTGTAGGTTTTCTACGTTTCTGTGTTTCTATAAAAGCTACACACCAGTGCCTTCTGGAAAGGCTCCATGAGTAGTTACGTTTTATTTGGTACCGAGGTGTACAAATGGAGATGGCCTCACCCACACTGTGACCAGTGGATTCTGAGAAGAAGGACAACATTTAAAACCTGATGGATTCTTCACACGAGAATGTCTAAGGATATTATCAAGGCCAGGTACAGACACAATTCCTTCAATACTCTATCAAGAGGGTAAAATAGACAGACTCACACCAGAATCTTACTCCAGTGATGCACCGGAACATTCCAATGCCTTCAGAGGTGGGTAGGTGCACTGAGGGAAAGGTGGAAGCAAGCTGACCTACATACCTCAGCTAATAAGGTCAATGCATGCACACTGTAGACAGAAGGTGCTATATTGGATATTTCCTTCACTGGGGTCAACATGATATCTGGAAAGGGTAAAGAGCAGAACAGGATTAACTGCACAGCAACACCTTCATGAAAGCCAATAAAACAGTACAATAATTTCTTAAACACAAGAGATTCTGCTGATGTTGGAAACCCAGAGCAACACAATCATTTCTTGCGACATTTCTTCCAATTAATCATTGACCAGTTCTGTGTTGTTCTGCCTAGCATTGTGGGCATGCTTTGTCTGTGCTGGAACACGTAACGGCACTTGTGGGCTGCCCCGAGTGCACCCTTAGGATTTGTTGGTTGTTAATGCAAACGACCCCTTTCACTGTATCTTTCAATATACACATGATAAATAAATGAATAGTCAGAGGGCAGAGAAAAGTCAAGATGGCACTACAGCTCCTTGGTTTGTAGCTTCGGAAACAGCTCTATTTCTATCTTTGACATCTCTTTTTTTCCCCCTTTTCAAGGTTCTTTTGAAGACCCTGATCTGGAGTTACACTCTGACTTTGCAGGAATGGGACTTGCTCTCAGGGCCTCTCGACCGGCTGCTTTATGATATCCCAAGGACGCAGCCTGGAAGACGAGTGCACTTTCAGGGTGCCAGGTTTTCATGGCTCTGGAGATGGGCTGATTCAAGGCTGGTGCCCCTGACTGAGGCGTCGTGGGAGAACACGGAACGTCGGGAGCAACAGGTTAGCTGCCGTGGGCAGTGTGTCCAGAGACCTGAGCCCTGGGGCTGACTCTCTGGGCACAGAGCTCGGAAAAAGCAACGCAACAGTCTTTTAACATCATAAATCAATGAGTTGCCTGTCTTGTCTCCCCTCTCGCTGTGAAACCAGGGACACCTCTTTTTCCCTTATTAGGGAGAGAGAGCGAGAGCCTGTGGTATGTTGAACGAGTAGTCTGTGTCTTTACTGATGCTTTGCTGCACGCTTGAGTGCTCGGTGAAGGGCGCTGATGCTTTTTTGCTGGTGGGGAGGGGGGATTGTCGCCTTGCTGCTGCTTGTGCATGGGAGGGGGTGCTGTGGGGGGAGACTTTGGGGTCCTAATGTTTAACTGTCATTCATTCTTTGGGGCACTCCTCTGTTTTCGTGGATGTTTGCCAAGATAAAGAATTTCAGGACGTATATTGTATACATTTCCCTGACATTAAATGTACCTATTGAACCTACTGAATCTGAATCAAAGATCGTAGTTCATGAATTTATTTTGCCTCATCAATTTTGTCATAACAAATCTCTGATCATGTGCAGGCTGCACTGGGAAGTCCAGGACTTCATTGCACCGAATGTAATAGATACAATGGTCTCACTTCATAATCAGTTCTGATAAGCTGGTGAAAAACTATCCCTTAAAGTGAGGAGGTTGTAGATGGGGACCGTTGGAAATGTGTAAGGTGTAAAACATGTGAGTCCTGACTGTAATGAAAGCAAGAGAGTGTGAGAGGGAGAAAGATAGTGGTTGTGTGGGTTTGGGGGCTGGATATATCAACAAACAAAAACAGAATTGCTGGAAGAACTCAGCCAGCCAAGCAGTATCTGTGGAATGAGAAAGCAGACAGCATTTCAGGTTAAAACCAGCTTTGATGAAGGGTTGTTTTTTTTTAGTATAATTTTTATTGGGTTTTCAAAGTGAATACATGAAAAGATAATATCTACCGTCCCCCCTCCCCTTAACCCTTCCCCCCGATATATACTCCTACCTAAAAAGAAAAGAAAGAAAGAAAAAAAAAGAACTGCCTGGATATTGGAAGGTTTCCACATGCTCCATGGGATTCAAAATAAATTTAGTATATTTATTTATTACTTTCCCCAAGGGACCAACATCTTTATCACCGGAGCAACTAAATATGCCATCTTATCTTTTGTAAATAAGGGCGCCAAATATTCAAAAATGTTTCATATTTATCTCTTAAATTATAAGTAATTTTTTCGAGTGGAATAGAACTAGCCATTTCATTGTTCCAACGATTCATACTTAAGTACGAATCAGATTTCCAAGTAACTGCTGTAGCCTTCTTAGCTACTGCTAGTGCAATTTTTATGAATTCTTTCTGATATTTATTCAATTTAAGTTTCGGTTTTATCCCTGCAATATCACCTAATAGAAATAATACAGGGTTATGTGGAAATTGAGTTCCAGTAATTTGTTCCACTAAGACTCTTAAATTTATCCAAAATGGTTGAATTTTAGAACAAGACCAAGTAGAATGTAAGAAAGTACCAATTTCTTGATTACACCGAAAGCATTGATCAGATATTTTTGAATTTAATCTATTTATTTTTTGCGGTGTAATATATAATTGGTGTAAATAATTATATTGTACTAATCTAAGTCGAACGTTTATTGTATTTGTCGTACTGTCAAGACACAGTCTTGACCAATTTGTTTCATCAATATTAACATTCAGATCCATTTCCCATTTTTGTTTTGACTTGTGGATTCCTTGTTTAATTGCCTGTTTTTGAATCAAATTATACATACAAGAAATAAATTTTTAATTTTTCCATTTTGAATTAAAATTTCAATTTCATTAGGTTTTAGCAAAAATATTGTTTGACCCAATTTGCCTTTTAAGTAAGCCCTTAATTGAAGGTAACAAAAGAAAGTGTTATTTGATATTTTATATTTATGCTTTAGTTGTTCAAATGACATCAATATACCTCGTTCATAACAGTCTCCTATAGATCTAATCCCTTTTTGGTACCAATTATATAAAAGTTCATTATCCATTGTAAAAGGAATAAGTCTGTCTTGGAACAAAGGTCTCCTTGCTAATAAAGATTTCTGTATTTCATTATCAACATTTATCTTATTCCATAGATCAATCAAATGTTTTAATATAGGAGATTCTTTCTTTTCCCGTATCCATTTAGATTCCCATTTATATATAAAATCTTCAGGTCTATTTTCTCCTATCTTGTCTAACTCTATTTTAATCCATGCTGGTTTTCGATCATCGAAGAAAGATGCAATAAATCTAAGTTGATTTGTTTTATAATAATTCTTAAAGTTTGGAAGTTGTAACCCTCCTAACTCAAATTTACACATCAATTTTTCCAATGATATTCTTGACATCTTACCTTTCCAAAGAAATTTTCTCACACATTTATTTAGCTCTTGAAAAACTTTCTGTGGCAATTGTATTGGTAATGTTTGAAACAAATACTGTAATCTAGGAAATATATTCATTTTTATAACATTGACTCTACCCACTAATGTTATTGGTAATATCATCCATTTGTCAAGATCTTCTTGAATTTTTTTTCAATAGTGGTAAATAATTAAATTTATATAAATCCTTTACATCATTATCAAGTCTTATACCTAAATACTTTATGCCATTTACCGGCCATCTAAATTGGGTTGCTAATCGACATTGGCTATAGTCTCCTTTAGTAAGAGGTAAAATTTCACTTTTATCCCAACTTATTTTATACCCTGATACTTTCCCATATTCATCCAATCTAGAAGATAATTTATGTAACGAATGCTGTGGGTTTGTTAAGTAAATCAAAACATCATCAGCAAAAAGATTAATTTTATATTCCTCCTGATTAACTCTAAAACCCATAATATCTGGATCAATTCTAATTAGTTCTGCTAATGGCTCTATCGCCAGTACAAATAAAGCAGGTGATAATGGACAACCTTGTCTAGTTGACCTTTTTTAACTGGAATGGTGTTGAAATTTGAGTATTTGTCACTACTTTAGCATTAGGGTTAGTATTTAAAGTTTTAATCCAGTTTATAAAAGATGTTCCTAACCCATATTTTTCTAATACTTTAAATAAAAAATCCCATTCCATCTATCAAATGCTTTTTCTGCATCCAAGGCTACTACTATACTCATCTCCTCCCTTTTTTGTGCCAAATGAATTATACTGAGTAGCCGAGTTACATTATCTGCCAATTGTCTATTTTTAATAAATCCTGTTTGATCCATATGTATTAATTTTGGTAAATATTTAGATAAAATTTTTGCTATTATTTTATAATCCGTGTTCAACAAAGAAATAGGCCTATATGATGTTGGTTTTAAAGGATCTCTGTCTTTTTTTGGCAATACTATTACAATCGCTGTTGAAAAAGATTCTGGGAGTTTATGTATTTTTTCTGCTTGACGTATTAACTTCATAAAGGGAGGAAATAATAAATCTTTAAACTTTTTATAAAATTCAGGTGGAAAACCATCTTCTTCTGGAGATTTTATTACTTTGGAGTGAACCTAAAGCTTCTTCAACCTCTTTTAATGTAAAAGGCATATCTAATCCCTTCTGTTCTTCCGAATTCAATTTTGGAAGAGTTACTTGTGATAAAAACCTTTCTATCTCATTAACATCATTTTGTGACTCTGATTGATATAATTCAGAATAGAAACTTTCGAAGGTTTCATTAATTTCTAAAGGTTTATAAGTAATTTTATTTGCACTTGTTCTAATTGCATTTATCGTTTTGGAAGCTTGTTCTGTTTTCAACTGCCAAGCAAGAATTTTATGTGCTCTCTCACCTAACTCATAATACCTTTGCTTAGTTCTTATGATTGCTTTTTCCATTCTGTATGTCTGAAGCGTATTATATTGTAACTACTTATTGACAAGTTGCCTTCGTTTTTCTTCTGACATATGTCTTTGAGATTCTTTTTCTAATTTTGTAATCTCTTTTTCAAATTGATCTAGTTCTGCCATATATACTTCCTTAATTTTAGATGTATAACTTATTATTTGACCCCTCAAATATGCTTTCATCGCATCCCATAGTATAAATTTATCATCCACTGAATGAGAGTTTGTATCCAAAAAAAACTGTATCTGCCTTTTCATAAAATCGCAAAAATCTTGATGTTTTTATAATGTTGAATTAAATCTCCATCTATAAGCCACTTCTTCCTTATCAGTCATTATTATTGTCATTAATAGAGAAGAATGATCTGACAATATTCTTGCTTTATATTCCATATTTTTCACTCTGTGTTGAATATGCATTGATAATAGGAAAAGATCTATCCTCGAATAAGTTTTGTGTCTATTAGAATAGAACGAATAGTCTCCTTCTTTAGGATTAATTCTTCTCCATATATCTATCAAATTTAAATCTTTCATCAATGATAAAGTTAGTTTTACTAACTTCGATTTTGTGACAGCCTTAGATGATCTATCTAAGACTGGGTCTAGGCAAAAATTAAAATCTCCTCCTATTAATATTTTTTCATGTGCATCAGCCAAATTCAAAAAAGCTTCTCGTATGAATTTTGCATCATTTTCATTTGGTGCATAAATATTCATGGAAGTCCATAATTCAGAAAAAAGTTGACAGTGTATAATCACATATCTCCCGGCAAAATCGGTTATTACATTTTGTATTCTAATTGGTAACATTTTATTGATCAAAATTGCTACTCCCCTCGCTTTTGAATTAAATGAAGCTGCAACAACACTACCCACCCAATCTCTCTTTAATTTCTGATGTTCTGTTTCTGTTAAATGCGTTTCCTGTAAGAAGGCTAAATCTACCTTCATTTTCTTAATATATGTTAAGATTCTTTTTCTTTTCACCGGTCCATTAAGCCCATTAACATTAAAACTCAAAAAATTCAATAAATTAGTCATTATTCTTAACAAAGTTACTCCAATCTAAAACATTACTTAACTTCTTAACTCTCATAGATCCTTGGGGAATCTCTTTGAACTTCACCATGTTGCTATGTGTTTCCCTCCCAATCATCCAGGCAAAAAGAAAGAAATAATAGATAGATACGGTACAAAAAAAGAAAAAACAAAATACCCCTCTACTAATGTTGTGAATGAAAAGATACACAACACTACCCCCCTCCATTTTGCGGGTCGTGGCTAAAGCCACGCTTGCACACATGAATAGCGTAGCGATTGGTCAGTATTTCTTCCAGCTCCCCTGCAACAAAAACATTATGTGTGTGTATATATATATATATATATATAAAATAATGTCACTATTCCCAGCTAGTATTCCTCAAATTTTAACCTTTCTTCCCCTCCCTCATATAATTAATAATATATTTATATATTCATCCGCCTTTAAAAATCCACCAAGTCTATTCCTTGACAAAATCTTCATCTTCAATCTATCTCGCTCCCCTGGATTTGTTCTTGTATCTGGTGAAGAGTCAAAGAATCTCGCACAAACTCCTCCGCTTTCCAGTGGTCATCAAAAAATCTTTTTTCTCCACCAGCCAAAAAAATCTTCAAGGTTGCAGGATAACGCAATATAAATTGATAACCGTGATCCCATAGGACTTTTTTCACTGGATTAAATTTTTTCCTTCTCTTCAAAAGCTCATAACTTATGTCCGGGTAGAAAAAAATTTTCTTCCCTTCTATCATCAATGGCCCTTTTCTATTCTTGGCAGCTTGGGTAGCCACCTGTAGAATTCTTTCTTTGTCTTGAAATCTTAAACATTTTATTAAAATTGATCGTGGATATTGGTCATCTTGTGGTTTTGGTCTTAGAGCTCTATGTGCCCGCTCAATTTCAATTGATCGGTCTTCCTCTTTCATTTGCAAATTTTCCGGGATCCATCTTTGAAAAAATTCTTTTGGATTGTCTCCCTCTATACCTTCTTTAAGACCAACAATTTTAATATTATTTCATCTACTAAAATTTTCCAACACATCCACTTTCTCCAAGAGTCGATTTCTTTCCGTGTTCCAGACAAGCATATTATTTTCTGTTTTTTCCACTCTATCGCTAATATGCTCTATTGTTCTTTCCATCTTCTGAAGTTTCTTATCCATTTTGTCCTGTCTTTTCATAGCTTTATCATAGCACATCTTCATGTCTCTAAGCTCTGTTCTTAATTTTTTAGTTCCGCCGTTACTTGCAATAAAGCCTCTCTTATGTCTCCATCGCCTCCTTTACTTCTAGTCTCTTCCAGTTCTTCCTCCTCTTCTTCATCTGTATTCTCTGCGGAATCCAATTCTGACTCTGAGTCACTTTCAGTTGCAGTGGCCGTCGGTTCTTGTAGTTTAAGTTGTGTCGATTTGCGCATGCGTACTTCTTTGCGCATGCGTATTTCCGGCATCTTCTTCCTAGAGACCGCTGCCGCCGCCATTGCTCCCTGTTCTTCTATGCCAGAGATAAAATACTTCTCCTCCGAAGGAGATCCAACCTGAGTCCGAGGCTCCATCGCTGCAGTAGGCCCTTTTTTCTTCCCATCTCGCGGCGACTTCGCAACTACAGACTTCTTCTGTTGTGGTTTACGAGGCACATCGTAAAGTAGTCTTGCGAAGTTTATAAGTAGTTTTCAGAACGTATTTATTAACTTTGCTTTGTTTAAACGGTACTTTGCTGATTTTTTATGGGAGAGCTGGATTTACACGTCTCAATCCCACGTCATCACGTAACGTACCCCTGATGAAGGGTTGTTGATCTGAAACATTAACTCATTTCTCTGTCCACAGATCATGCTTGACTGAATTCTTTCAGCATTTCTGTCATTTTGTTTCAGATTCCTACATCTGCAATTTGTTATTAATGGTCAATAATAACAACAGGAATGGCTGGAGATATTTAGTAGATCAAGTAGCATTGATAGAGAGAGAGAGAAGTAGCATTTTACGACAATGACCTTTTATCATAAATGGAGAAAAATGAGGAAATAACGATGTATTAGGGTATAGAAGGATTGGGGCAGAGAGAACAGAGGAAATTTCTGTGCTAGAGTGTAGACCAAGGTTGACTCGAGACTTGGCTGGTTCTCAATACCAGAGCGAGGATGTTGCTGGATCCAGTCCTTCAGCTAAAAAGTGCACTGAATTGGCAGTAGTCGTGATGAATTACCCACTTGGTATTCCTGGTTGCGACCGTGTCTCTAACACTCACATGCTATTATTGAAAATAAGGACATTCTTGGACCTTTGTCCACTACAATTCACAACTAAATCTGGGAAAACTGCAGAGATCTGATCCGATCCTTTGACTGCCTGATTGCTCAATTCCGCCAACGTCAAGCCACCTTGGAGATGCGCCAGGTGCTGCTAGCCTGCCCTCGTGCAATTCTCTCTGAGGTAGGGTTGGGTAACAGGAAAGGGAGGGATATGTCCAGTTGTGAGAGTACACACTGTGGGTATAGTATAGCCGTTTCTGCTCTTACAGATGGTTCACAGTGCCTATGAACGTCCACTATAGAACATACTCATAGAGTCAATCAAGCTCCTTTTGCCACAGAAACAGGTCTATTGGCCAAAATGCCTATCTGAGCTGGTACCATTTACCTGCACTTGCCCCAAATCCTTTCCTATCCACGTACTTGTCCAAATATCTTGTAATACTACCTGCCTCTACCGCTTTCTCTGGGAGCTGAGTCTATAACCCACCACCCTCTGTATGAAACAGATACCCCTCAGGCCCCTTTAAATCTTTCCCCTGCATCCTCTAATTTCAGACTCCCCTACCCTGGAAAATGACTGTGACCATCCACCTTATAGATGCCTCTTATGATTTAGGAACCTCTGTAAATTAGTCACTCACCCTCCTTCATACCAGGAAAAAGTTTCAACCGATTTTGTCTCTCTCTATAATTGAAACACCTCAGTCCTGGCAACATCTTTTCTGCACCCTCTTTAGTTCCATTACGCTCTTCCTTTAGCATGGTGACAAGAAATACACACAACTGTGGTCTCACCAATGTCTTGTACAGCTGTAATGTGACATCCCAACTTTAGACCAAGGAAGGAAGGCCTTCTTCACCACCTGGTATTCCTGTGTCCCCACTTTCTTGCACTTGAAACCCCCTCTCTCTCTGTTCTACAACAGACCCTTGGCCCTTTTAATACATGAATTTTCATACCTTCAACATCTCTTTCCAGGTTGCTTCCTTCTACCAGGATTTGTGGAGAGGCTTTCACTTCTAGGTTCCTCCTGAGCCAAGTGGTTTGTTCCAGGGAGGAGCCCGCAATGGTCCCAATGGCCTCCACTATCTTATGGGTTACATCCTAGGGAACCAAAGACACACACTCACACACACATATGCACAGATTGCTGATTTCACAGAGGAACAGAAATATAAAATCAATTAATCAAGAGAAGCACATCTGCAAAATGTAACAACTCTGACCTGGAGATCTCTTTGGTCCTTTTTGCTTTCCAGGTTGGGATTTTTCATGATGAACTCATTGAGCACTCTAGAGACACATCAAGAACAAACTTGCATTAAAACATCTCTCTCTTGGTTGACAAATGCAAAATGTTAAACACCATTCATTATTTCTAACTAAGTGGTTTGTAGCCAAACATGGCAGTCCCATCAAAAGTAATGTAAATAACTGGCTAACTGGTTGTGGTGACATTAATTTTTGGATAAGTAACTCCCAAAGCTACATACTGATACATACTGATGCTACAGTGTTTTCAACATTGTAAACCCCACTCAATACTTGAGACAACTGGAAGACTACCTTCACAAACATTGGCATTCAACAACTTTGGATAAAATTATTAACAACTTCTAACCATGTTATCTCCATTAGAAATCCCAAGCCCACTGAATTAATTACTAAAGAATTACAAGGGACACAGCCATGGAATTGTACAGTACAGAACCAGGCCCTTCAGCCCACACTTCAATGTTGACCACTGCATTTGTTTCATTGATTTCATTAGTGCAGTTTTCTATCCCTGGACATTTCTTAAATGCTGTGAGGATATCTGCTTCCACCACCTCTTCAGACAGCATGATTGACTCCAACCACCTTCTGTGCGAAAAAGTCTCCCCAACATCTCCGTTTCTAAAACATATAATTATAGTTTTAACACGAGATAAAACTAGATAAGGTTCCTTAAGGTTGTTATAGATGGGGGTGGTAATGGGGACAATCTCCTACTACCTATTAAATGCTCCCAATGGTGTGCGCCTCAAATAGCCTCTGACAACCAAGTCCAGTTCCTGGCCTTCATGTGTGACTAAACCGGGCGGAACCGTTTCTACTGACAGAAGAAGGGGCAAAGGCGGGTTATTGGTGCCTTAAAACTAGTCGCTTTGGGCAGATGGGACTCGTCAGCCATGGTTGGCAGTTCATCTAGAAGGAAAACTCTGATCTCAAACCTCAACTCCTTGCGGCTATACGCACTTTGGGTGCAAACCTCAAGGGAAAAATCTAGAGCTGAAGTCTCTAAGGCAATCCTACTTTGAGTTCAAAGCTTACTGGCAACTCCTGTGACACTGCTGGTACCAAACTGTATTGATCTCTGCCTTTCCTTTGGGTTGATCAGATGCATGGAGAGGAGGAGCTTGCTACATGGGCAACAGCTTGCTCTCCATACCGTACTGTCCTGGCTTGTGTAACTAGACAGCCAGGATGCAATATCCATGGTCAACTCTGACCGACGGAGGCCTCAACTCAACTAACACAAGATAATCTGCAGACACTGGAAATCCAAGCAAAACACAGAAAATACTGGAGGAACTCAGCAGACCAGGCAGCATCTATGGAAAAGAGTAAACTGTCGACATTTCGGTTTAAGACCCTTCAGCAGGAACCATTTTGTGTGTTAGTTAATTGCTCTAAATGATCATCAAGAGCATAAGCAAATTAACAACTTTATAATTCTTCATTGAGGAACAGATGACCTGATACTTTGATTTTCCTTTTCTGTCACACCTCTGTTATTGCAGGCATATCAAGTTACTAAAGGATTAAGATGGCAAAGATTGGTGTGTTTTTTTCACATTCCATATTTCATAATGACACAGGAGAAGGCCAACTGGCCCAGCAAGTCTCACAGCAAAACTATTGCCCACACTTCCCTGTCACCTTTTCACTCTCAGATCCTAACTAGCATGCCTCTGATTCTCCCAACAACCATCTACCATTAAAAGTAGCCAAGTTTAGTTTACACAGTTGGTATAAAGTGGCCTATTAAAATGAACACAAAAGCAGCCTTACAGCCCTGTTACTGAAACATAAAAATGTAACCAGTGCCTACCACCTTAAAGATCCATTAACAAATTTAGCTGTCCTTCTTACCCAAGGATGAGAAATTGTCCAGGTGGGGGTAGATAGAGTTGAATGGAATCCTTCAGCAGTGTCAAAAGTGACGGCCAACTATCAACTAGAGTCTGTACTGGAATCCTGCAAAAGGGAAGGTGCATCAACTTTATGGTGTCACTCAGTCGCACAGAATTGCATAGCACAGAAACAGGCTCTTCCATTCACCATGTCTAATGCAAAGGTTTAGCCTCTCTACACCAAAACCTACCTACCTGCATTAGTACTGTATCCTTTACTCCTTCTTTATTTAAATCTCTGTGTAAATGCCCCTTAAACACAGTGATTGTATCTGATTCTACCACCTTTCACAGTGATTAACATGTGTAAAAAAAATCCCTTAAATTCCCTTTAAAATTCTTCATCTCAAGTTGTCGACATTTAGTGCTTATTTATTATTATTATTATTACTTTTTGTATTTGCACAGTTTGTTGTCTTTTGCACACTGGTGAATGCTCGAGTTGGTGCGGTCTTTCATTGAATCTGTTATGCTTATTTTCTATTATGGGTTTATTGAGTATGCCCAGAGGAAAATGAATCTCAGAGTTGAATATGGTGACATATACGGACTTTGGACTTTCATCCAAGCCCTCATTTCTGATGCTCATACCATGGGTAAAAAATTTTAACTATCTATCCTTGCCATGCCTCTCATGATCTTATACTGTATACTTCTGCCAGGTGACCCTCAGCCTCCTTCACACCAAGCCCAGACTATCCGATCTCTCCCCACAAATAAAGTCCTCCAACCCAGGCAACATCCTGGTTGCTTTCTTCTGCACTCACATCCCTCCTTTACTGCGGCAGCCAGAACTGCACATTATCGAAAGGGCCGAACATGAAAATACTTTCCCTGGCAGCCCTGATCAATAAATTACTTTCAACTGGAAAACTGGCTTGGCAAGCTTGCTGGAAAACTTTTAAGGAAGAAAGAAAGATCAGCTTTATTTATCACACATACATCAAAGCACACAGTGAAACGTGTCGTTTGCGTCAAATCAAATCAGTGAAGATTGTGGTGGGCAGCCCACAAGTACCACCATGCTTCTGGCGCCAACATAACGAGCCTGCAACTCAGTAACCCCAAGCGTACGACTTCGGAATGTGGGAAGAAACTGGAGCACCCGGAAGAAACCCATGTGGTCAAAGGGAGAACGTACAAGCTCATTCTCAGGTAAAGCCACCCAAACTGGAAGAGCTCTCAGGAGAGGTGAAAGATACACATTACCACAGCAGGTAGATGGCTTGATAGCCACTACGTTGCAAGTGTCAGCTCCCCAGCTACCCTGGGACTAAGCCACTTTGTTATATGAATGACAGGAGCAAGGGCTGAATGCGACTGTGGACCAGAATAGGAACAGTGTGAGGAGCTCATCAGATACAAACAACGTGTGGCAATAGTGAAGCCACAGAGACTGCAGTCACGCTACTGAAAAGAGAAAAGTCACAATACCTATCACCGTCATTATACTGTCCAAGGGTTCATTTCTTCTCATCCTGACTGGGACAATGCTCATTCTATTCTATGTCTTATTCCAATTCATAGAAGAACCCACATGTATTGCCTTTCCTTTCCTCATGAACGTTCATCCCAAGTTACTGATACACTAAAGTACTCCCAATCCATTTCATCTGCACATGCCTTTAATCAGGTTAGATTGAAATGAAGTCCAGTAGTAGGGAACTCTACTTTCCTTATGCAGAGTGGGAAGGAAAATCACCAGGTTAGTACATATAATGCCACAAAAGCAGATTACCTTTGTACATATGCATAGAAAAACTGCAGCATGCAGACTTCCAGTGAGAGCTGTTTCTGGAACATATGGAACACAAACCAGTTATGCGATGTACACAGAACATTAAACAGAATGTTTCGCATCACATTTTAAAAAGTGACCTTGCACTACCACCATACTTTGAGTAGTAAATGCCTGCAGAGCACTCTGGTTCTTCACTGCACACACAGGAGCTCTACTGAAGCCAGTTGAAAGCAAGGTTCAAGATCAATCAGGCCAAAAGAATCAGTGCAGAGAATTGGATAAATTAAAATCCATTTCTCCCTCCTGAAGAACCTCCACTCTTGTAGAGGAGGGCTGGTGTTTCGGGAACATTGCGCAATTGTCAGCAACACTAAGAAGTGGAAAATGACACTCACTGAATAGGGACTAATTTACCTTGGAAGTGATCAGGGGAGGTGGAAGAAGGTAGGTGACCCTAGATAAACATTCCCATGCTTACCCAATGATATAGTATACTGCTTTGAGCAGAGTTGGCACTAATTAAACTGTAATGGCAATTTTTTAACTGCTGAAACAGCTAAGACCATTCAAAATAATACAGTAGTTAAATTAACTTTCTCAATGACACAACTTAAAAACTTCAAATTCTGCAAGATCATTTTTACACAACTTGTTACAAGGGCATGAAGAGGATATGAGAAGGTAATGTGAAGCAAATCACGGAAGGTTCTGTAGGTACAGTATATTAAGATTAAAAGAGTGACTAGGGAGAGATTAGACGCCCTAAAGATCAGCATGGTCATTTGTGTGTGGAACCAAAGGAAATGGATGAGATTGTTGATAAACGCTGCTCTTCAGAGAGAATGACGAAAGTTAAGGAAATGGGGGAAATGAGTGCTGTTTTCCTTAAATAACATTCAACATTTTATTTCTATTGCCATACTATGGGGCAATTACAGTAAGCAATTAAGGCACAGGCACATCCAGAGGAACCCCACGCCGCCCATATGAAGTGCACACGGACAGTACTGGAGGGGGTCAGGATCGAACTCAGATCAGAGGAGCCGTGAGGCAGAACCACTACCGCCTGCATCACTGTGTCGTACTGACCTCAGAAGGAATGAGCAAGGGCAAACAGGCCCTCGAGGAGATAAAATTAATGAGGCTGACAGTGCTGTGACACCCTGGGGGTTGATACATTTTGTCAATTCCTAATGACACCACCATACTCAATATATGCCCTCCCTCAGTCCATACTGCAAGGCAGCCTCTGAATAATATCACACACTAAGTGTGGGTACATTACTCAGAAGTCGCTTGTGGTATTACAGGCTTTTGACCACCAAATAGGATAAAATAAGCAAGCGGTTTGACAAGATACATCAACCAGTCCATTTTCAGTCAAAGAGAAATTACATGGATTGTACATCAACGATTTATAGCACCTACAATGATAAATATAAAGATACCTTCTCCTTGGTTGAGGCAGGAGGCTGTTTTAAAACTTCCTTCACAGTCTGGATAACTGTCTCGGCTCTCATGATACTAATTGAACGCACTAGTTCCACCAACAATAACTGTTCACAACAGGGTACAGGAATAACCTTCAAAATTAAAAGTAAAATTTATTTACCTCTCAACGTGCTCATGTGACACAAACCAGCCAGTTACAACAGTGATGGTAATTCCCATTAACCACTGGAGTTCAATGTGCTCAGGAAAATGGGAGGCACTAAGATCTGCAGAACTTGTGAACTCAGGCACAGATACATAGGATAATAAAGTTGACAGATATTTAATCTTCAAATGCCCTCACATAATACAACATCGGAGCTGGGGTTGAAGCTGGTCATGCATTCTAGACCACCAATCCCACTCACACTGTGTCAGAATATTTCTTCTCAATGTCCCTTTGGATCCTTTTACCAATCAACATCATTCTGCGATCACTAGCTCTTGATCGCTCCAACAGTGGGGACAGTTTCTCAACACGTCCTCTGTTGATACCCTGCTTGGTTTTAAATATCATGATCAGATTTTCTCGCAGTCTCGTCCCCAAGGAAAAGAGCTCCATTTTAGGGCAAACTGAACAAGGAAGTTCTCAAGGGAGCTGGATAGTCATAGAGTACGCAGCATGGGAAAAGGTCCTTCGGCTCAAAGATTTCATGCCAACTGCAGCATCCTCCCTGCTAGTCCCAGTTGCCCGTGTCGATGTTTGAAGGAAAAATTTTGCAGAAAGACAGGGAAAAGTCAGGGGAGTAGAACTAGTTAGATAACCTTTACATAGTTAGGATAGATTTGAGCAGTCAAGTGGTCACATAACATTGTGGTTGTTCTGTGAAGCTATCATATGACCTAGATAATCTTGTAGAAAGGTGAACTTCACATCAGCAGTAAATAAGTATTCTCAAGTGCTTTTATTCTGTATTTTTCCTCATCTTTCATGGTTTCTGGACTATTTAAAAATTCACAAGAGCACTCCTCTTCTGCAAAGATTAATGCTTTGCATATAATGGAATAACGAATATCAGTGAAGAAATCAGTCAGGCAGTGTGTGTTGCTGATGGCAGAGCCCAGCTTAATGTAGAGATGCAAAAAGGTCAGCATGGGTATGCTGCTTCCAAGGGTCCATTTTTATGATGAATCTATCCAACCTGAGTCCCACAGGATCGACCTACACATGTTGTGATGGGTCTCAGATTGGCTTCAGCTATCTGAGGGGGCGTAGTGTTGAACAGATTATCACTGTACACTCGCTGTGGAGTGGTTTCTCTCAGAGAGAATCAGTGCCTTTACAGAGGGGGCGTCTAGGCGGAGTGATTCAAGGCGATGCTGTGCGAGGGTCTTGGGATGGAGATCTTGTGATCGGGACTGGAGTAGAGACAGGAAATAGCAAGCAGCATATGAAGGTTCCTTCATGATGGTGAGCAGTGGCCTGGCAGAGCTGGGTGGTGTGGACTCTGTGTCTGCTACACAATTCTGGAGAATGGGGCAAAAGGTGGATTGGGCATGAAAAAAATTCTCAGTTCTCGGTCTTAGTTAGGTCAAGTTTTAATTTACAACTGAGCTGGTCACCAGCTAACTGGATAATTACCAATAAGATTCATCTTGTAAAATCGTGTTTAACCATCAAGTCACCTAATTCACCTGCTGCTGGGTTCCTTCACGGCATCTATACAAAGATATACAGCAGTTTATTATGATTCTATGACATAGCCATGACTAAGCTCTATAATAAAACCAAACCAGCTCCAGTTTGGAAAAGACCTGACCTGCAACTAAGTGGGAAAACAGTAAAATATGGTTATGACGACCTGCTAAACTGCTCTCAGCCCCCAGAAACACTCTCCTCCAAAGCCTTACCTTGTTTCTGCTGGCACTTGAGTTCTCCCTTCTCTCATTCCAAACTAATGCAATAGCAGCCATGAAGTGCACACCATGGTTCATAGCAATAGGACCCAGGAGCTCTAAAATCTGTTGTCGGAGACTCTAGACAGAATAGAAAGGGCACCCAGTTCATTGATAATGCAGGAAAACCATTAACAAAATTATAGCTGAATTAACCAAATGATCTTATGTTTACATTGCATTCAGCAGTTTACATCCCAGAACGTAAGCAATAACAGGAACAGGCCCTTTGGCCCATCATGCTGTGCTGAACTAATTAAACACCAGACTAAAACAATCCTGTCAGCCTAAACAATGTTCACATTCATCCATTCTCTGCACGTTTGTGTGTCTATCCAAGCAACTATTAAGTGCCTTGACAGAATCTGTCTCCACCCTAGATAGTGCATTTCAGGCAAACACCAGTCTCTGTTTGAAAAAAAATTGCCCCACACATCTTTGAACTTTGCACACTTATTTTAAAAGTATGCCCTCTAGTATTTGATATTTCAATCCTGCGAGAACGATACTAGCTCTCTACTCTATCAATTCCCCTCATAATTTTCTATCAGGTCCTCCAACTTTGCACTACAAGACAGAATTACAAAATACCCAAGGCAACTTTTTAAATCCAAATAACAAAACTACCTATCAAAAACCAAAGCTGTTAAGTAGTCATAAAAATAATTCCCTTGATGGTTGTTGAGCAATTTTGCCAGCAGTTTCTTGTAACTGCACAAAATCGTCACGTGCAAAATCAGGAGCTAGCTGCCAGAGTTGTTTAATACTGATAGCTCATTGTCAGGCTGAACACTGAACCAAGTATGAGGAAACAGATTGGTGGAAAGTGATGTAGAACCTCCTAACTCACCCAATCAGTTAGGGTCTGGTAATGAGGTTATCATTTTCATCAGCCTCAATTATTGCTTAAAAAAGCTCTACACTCCAAAAATAGAAATCTCATTCCTTCCAGTTTTAGTTAGTGCTTGCATTCTTTAAAAGTTATATTGTATAATTATTGGCGCAATTTGGTTTTAATTCTTCCTTTGCAGTCATAGTTGCTTGATTGACCTTACACTGAGACAACAATAATTGTTTCCGAAAGGAAAATTTTAGGAACACAAAACCGTTTATACTTTTTAAATCTTAATATCAGATGTGATAAGACTGCTGAACAGATCCTGACCCGGATCTGGGCCGTACCCTCCAAATATCCGGACCTGCCTCTCGGTTTTTTCGCACTACCTTCCTTCCCATTTTTCTATTTTCTATTTATGATTTATAATTTAAATTTTTAATATTTACTAATTTTAACTATTTTTAATACTTAATATTTGTAATCCAGGGAGTGTGCAGCGCAGAACACTGAGGCTATCTACAAGAAGGGTCAGGGCCATCTCTATTTCCTGAGGAGACTGAGGTCCTTTAGCATCTGCCGGATGATGCTGAGGATGTTCTACGAGTCTGTGGTGGCCAGTGCTATCATGTTTGCTGTTGTGTGCTGGGGCAGCAGGCTGAGGGTAGCAGACACCAACAGAATCAACAAACTCATTCGTAAGGCCAGTGATGTTGTGGGGATGGAACAGGACTCTCTCAAGGGGGTGTCTGAAGAGAGGATGCTGTCTAAGTTGCATGCCCTCTTGGTCAATGTCTCCCATCCACTATATAACGTACTGGGTGGACACAGGAGTACATTCAGCCAGAGACTCATTCCACCAAGATGCAGCACTAAGCATCATAGGAAGTCATTCCTGCCTGTGGCCATCAAACTTTACAACTCCTCCCTTGGAGGGTCAGGCACCCTGAGCCAATAGGCTGGTCCTGGACTTACTTCATAATTTACTGGCATAATTTACATATTACTATTTAACTATTTATGGTTCTATTACTATTTATTATTTATGGAGCAACTGTAATGAAAACCAATTTCCGTCGGGATCAATAAAGTATGACTATGACTATAAGAATCAAATATCGCTGTGATGATTGTACGTTCTAGTACCAATTGTTTGGCAACAATGAAGTATAAAGTATGTTCAAAGTTTGTGCAAGTAACTAAAACTTAATGATTAATAATTTAATGATCTTGTCTTAACTGAATTTCATGAATGATTAAGTATGCTCATTTCTAATCACTGAAAAAAATGGCACGATTTAGGGATTCAACTCAAAAAACATTAACCATCCCTTTACTGCTGGTCTACTGAGTCCTTCCAGTTTATTGTTTTTGCTCCCAAAAGAGCAAGTTTAAGAAGTGGGGAGGGGAGGAGAAAGAATGTGAAAGTGTCAGGTAGGATTTTGTTCTATTTGTTTCCTGAGATCTGTGTGCCATTGGCAAAGCAACATTTATCACCCACCCCAAATTGCCCATCTACATGACTTAATTCTGAAGTTTCTCTGAAATGAACCATCAACTGGGTTGGTGGGACTGTGTAAGCATGGGAGTTGCCCACTGCTGAAGAACAAAGTGCATGGGAGTGAGCAAGGTTCATAAATTCTGTGAAAGTTAAAGCTATTTAAAACTTCTACTATAATTCATAGGATCATTTAATTCTGTTTATACTTGATGCAGATAAGCTGACCTACCGACATTTTGACTGGTTTTTAAATTTACTGTGATAATTATGTAAAGGAACTCCAGCAGCACACACCTTTGTTGAGCCCAGATTGATAGTAACAGCACAGGCGACTGTGGTTCTCTCTGCTGAGTCCGCAACTTGCAGGATCCCCCACAGCAGACTCACGGATGACATGATAGTATGCAAGATAGAAAGTATTCCACTTCGTGCTTCACTCAGGTACTTCTGGTCCACTGTAACCAAGAACTGGGAGAGGAAAGCAGGCAATTATTTATTTAATAACTTAAACATCTATTAAATAACTCAAAAATCTTACAGTGTCAACCCTTGCCACTATATGCTTACAAGCTGTTAAAATCACAAAGACGGCATACATGTGGCTCTACTTCACGAGGAATTTGAGGACATTTGGTATGACACAAAAGGCTCTTAGAAATTTGTACAGATTTGGAGAAGGGAGAGTACTTAGCTGGTTGTATCATAGACTAGTAGGGAGGTTATGACGTACAGAGTCACAAGAGGCTGCGGAGGGACGTAGACTCAGCCAGTTTAATCACAGGCACAAACCATCCCACTATCGAGGACATCATCGAGATGTGGTACCTCAAGAAGGAGGTATCCATCACTGAAGAATCAGAATCAGGTTTATTATCACCAGTATTTGTCATGAAATTTGTTAACTTAGCAGCAGCCGTTCAATGCAATGCATAATATCGAATAATATTTCCCACTGTCACACTTGATAGGTCCTATTCTTTCACGTCTTATCCTCTTGCTCTTCACATACTTGTAGAATGCCTTGGGGTTTTCCTTAATCCTGCCCAGCAAGGCCTTCTCATGGCCCCTTCTGGCTCTCCTAATTTCATTCTTAAACTCCTTCCTATTAGCCTTATAATCTTCTAGATCTCTAACATTACCTAGCTCTCTGAACCTTTTGTAAGCTTTTCTTTTCTTCTTGACTAGATTTAATAAAGCCTTTGTACACCACGGTTCCTGTACCCTACCAGAACTTCCTTGTCTCATTGGAACGTACCTATGCAGAACTCCACACAAATATCCCCTGAACATTTGCCACATTTCTTCCGTACTTTTTCCTGAGAACATGTTTCCAATTTAAGCCTCCAATTTCCTGCCTGATAGCCTCATAATTCCCCTTACTCCAATTAAATGCTTTTCTAACTTGTCTGTTCCTATCTCTCTCCAGTGCTATTGTAAAGGAGATAGAATTATGATCACTATCTCCAAAAAGCTCTCCCACTGAGAGATCTGACACCTGACCAGGTTCATTTCCCAATACCAAATCAAGTACAGCTTGTAGGCTTATCTGCATATTGTGTCAAGAAACATTCCTGAACGCACCTAGCAAACTACACCCCATCTAAACCCCTTGCTCTAGGGAGATGCCAATCCATATCTGGGAAATTAAAATCTCCCATCACGACAACTCTGTTATTATTACACCCTTCCATGATCTGTTTCCCTATTTGCTCCTCGATATCCCTGTTACTATTGGGCGGCCTATAAAAAATACCCAGTAAAGTTATTGACCCCTTCCTGTTCCTAACCTCCACCCAGAGACTCCGTAGACAATCCCTCCACCTTTTCTGCAGCCGTGACACTATCTCTGATCAACAGTGCATTGCCCCCAACTCTTTTTCCTCCCTCCCTGTCCTTTCTGAAACATCTAAAACCCGGCACTTGAAATAACCATTCCTGTCCCTGATCTATCCAAGTCTCTGTAATGGCCACTACATCACATCTCCAAGTACTGATCCACACTCTAAGCTCATCCGCTTTGTTCACAACACTCCTTGCGTTAAAATAGACGCATCTCAAACCTTCAGTCTGAGCGTGTCCCTTCTCTATCACCTGCCTATCCTCCCTCTCGCACTGTCTACAAGCTTTCTCTATTTGTGAGCCAACCCCATTCTCTTCAGTTCAGTTCCCACTCCCCAACAATTCTAATTTAAACTCTCTCCAGTAGCCTTCGCAAACCTCCCCACCAGGATATTGGTCCCTCTGGGATTCAAGTGCAACCCGTCCTTTTGAACAGGTCACACCTGCCTCAAAAGAGATCCCAATGATCCAGAAATCTGAATCCCTGCCCCCTGCTCCAATCCCTCAGCCACGCATTTATCCTCCGCCTCATTCTATTCCTATACTCACTGTCGCGTGGCACAGGTAGTAATCCTGAGATTATTACCTTTGCGGTCCTGCTTCTCAACTTCCTTCCTAACTCCCTGTAGTCTTTTTTCAGGACCTCCTCCCTTTTCCTACCTATGTCATTGGTACCAATATGTACCACAACCTCTGGCTGTTCTCCCTCCCACTGCAGGATATCATGGACGCAATCTGAAACATCCCAGACCCTGGCACCTGGGAGGCAAACTACCATCCGAGTTTCTTTCCTGCGTCCACAGAATCCGCCTGTCTGTCCCCCTAACTATAGAGTCCCCTATCACTGCTGCCATCCTCTTCTTTTCCCTACGCTTCTGAGCCACGGGGCCAGACTCTGTGCCAGAGGCACGGCCACTGTCGCTTCCCCCAGGTACGCTGTCCCCCCCAACAGTACTCAAACAGGAGAACTTATTGTCAAGCGGCACAGCCACAGGGATACTCACTAGTACCTGACTCTTCCCCTTCCCCCTCCAGACTGTGACCCACTTGTCTGTCTCAGTCAACCACAATAGCTTAAAATACATTCGGTGCCTCCTTAGCCATCTGTGGTAGGGCATGACAAAGATTCTCAAACCTCTGAAAGAAAAAGTTCTTCATCTTTGCCTTTCATAGGAGACCACTTATTCTAAAATCATTTCTCCTAGTTCTACATTCTGTCATGAAAGAAAACATCCTTTGGCCAATCTTATCAATTTCACTGCTGATTCTTCTTAACTTCAACAGATATAGATACAATCTGTGCAATCTCTCCTCAAAAGAAACACCTTTGTTACAAGAGCCAACCGAGTGATTCTTCCCTGGCATGTGTAGCAATCTTGAAAACAATGTGATTAAAACTGTATGCAGTGCCTCAGGATTGGTGGCATCAACAGAACTATTACAGCAAAACTTCTCTACTTTTATACACTATCTCCTTGCATTGAAGGCTAATATTCAATTTTCTTGTTAAACAATTGCTGTAACTGTGTACTAATATATTTAATGTACAAGGACACATAGATCCATCTCTACAGCTGTATTCTGCAGGTTCTCTATATTTATGCAACATTTTGCTTTCCACTCCTCTTACAAAACTTTCCTACATTGTACCCCATCTGCCAAACATTTGTTCACACATGTAACTCATCTAAATCTCTTCGTAGACTTTGCGTGAATTCCTCACTTCATTTGCTGCCTACTGTCTTTGTACCAGCAGCAAATTCACTTAAGTTTGGTCTCTTTATCCAAGTCATTAATATCAATTATAAAGAGTTAAGGCCCCCATTCCAGCAGTACCAGCTCATCAACTGAAAATAACCCATTTATCCTGACTCTCTGCATTGTTAGCTAGTTCTCCACCCATGCAAATACACAGTGCCAAAAAAAAGTATTCACCACCCCCCCACCACCCCAGAAGTTTTCATGTTTTATTGTTTTACAACATGGAGTCACAAAGGATTTAATTTGGTTTTCTTAACACTGATCAACGGAAAAAGACTCTTGTGACAAAGTGAAAACAGATCTCTACAAAGTGAGAAAAATTAATTACAAAGATAAAACGCGATATAATTGATTGCAGAAGTATTCACCCCTTCAAGTCAGTATTTAGTAGATGCACCTTTGGCAGCAATTACAGCCTTGAGTCTGTGTGGATAGGTCTTTGCACATCTGGATACTTCTTCTTCATAAAACTGCTCAAGTTCTGTCAGATTGCATGGGGATTGTGAGTGAACTGCCCTTTTCAAGTCCAGCCACAAATTCTCAATTGGATTGAGGTCTGGACTCTGACTTGGCCCCTTCAGGACATTACTACTACTACGTCGACTCAGGCCTAGGGGGCCAGCGTCGGGCACGATAACGGACTCTCCACTTCTCCCTTTCCCTCATCAGTGTGTTCAGTTCAGCTACATTATCCGCGCCGCTGTCTTCTAGGAGCGTGTTGACCATAGTCTTGGGAGGGCACCCAGGGTTCATCCTCCCATGCTTGGGATCACATATGATGACTAGGCTGGCAGGTAGCTCGGGGTGGCGTAGACAGTGCCTGCTAGATGCAGTCTTCTCACCTCAATTTTAGTGGAGAGCATTGGTAGGTTGTCACAGAGCTCAACGTTCATCATGTGCTGTTGCCAACTCACGTCAAGAGCCATCTGGAGTATTCAGGTATAGCAACCATCTAGAGATTTTCGCATAGTCTTGGTGAGTGTCCACGTCTCAAATCCGTACGTGAGAATGGACCCTATGACTGCAATGAAGATCCTCTTTTTAAGCCCTCTGGTCAGGCTCGACTTCCAGATTTCCTTCATGTCGTTCATAGCCCTCCACGCCAGCGCCTTCCATATCTTTACATCCTTCTCCAAACTCATCATTCTTGACGGTCTTGAGAGTAGCTTCGTTAAACACTTTGTTAAACGCCATGTACTCTGTCTTTTTAGCGTTTAATTGAAGTCCAACTTTATTGCACTCAATTTCCACTTTTGTCAGTAGCTGCTGTGCTTCCTGCATCTGGTCAGACAGCAGGACTATGTCATCTGCAAAATCGAGATCTGCGAGCATAAATGGTCTGACCCTTTTGTTTTGTCCTGATTTTATGTAAAACCAAGCTTCAGGACATTAACTTTGTTGTTTTAAGATATTCCTGTGTAACTTTGGCTTTATGCTAGGGGTCACTGTCTTACTGGAAAACAAATCTTCTCCCAAGTTGCAGGTCTCTTGCAGACTGCATTAGGTTTTCCTCCAGGATTTCCCTGTATTTTGCTGCATTCATTTTACCCTCTACCTTCACAAGCCTTCCAGAGCCTGCTGTAGTGAAGCATCCCCACAGCATGATGCAACCACCACCATGCTTCATGGTAGGGATTGTGTGTTTTTGATGATGTGTGGTGTTTAGCTTACGGTAAACATAGCATTTAGTCTGATGGCTAAAAAGCTCAATTTTCGTTCTGTCAAACCATTAAACTTACAGCTCACTTCACAGTGCCCCTTATGACCTGGCAAACTAGCCAAGATTTCATGCCAGTTTTTTTTCCAACAGTGGCTTTCTCTTTGCCACTCTCCCATAAAGCTGCAACTGGTGAAGCACCTGGGCAACAGTTGTTATATGCACAGTCTCTCCCAGCTCAGCCACTGAAGCTTGTAACTCCTCCAGAGTTGTCACAGGTCTCTTGGTGGCCTCCCTCACCAGTCCCCTTCTTACACAGTCACTGAGTTTTTGAGGATGGTCTGCTCTGGGCAGATTTACAGCTGTGCCACATTCTTTCCATTTCTTGATGATTGACTTAACTGTACTCCGAGGGATATTCAGTGACTTGGAAATGTTCTTGTATCCATCTCCTGACTTGTGCTTTTCAATAACTTTTTTGTGAAATTGCTTGGGGTGTTCTTTTATCTTCATGGTGTAGTTTTTGCCAGGATACTGACTCACCAGCAGTTGGACCTTCCAGATACAGGTGTATTTTTACTACAATCAATGGAAACACCTTGACCATACACAGGTCTCCAAGAACAGATCTCCATTTAACTAATTATGTGACTTCTAAAACCAATTGGCTGCACCAATGATGAGTTGGTGTGTCATATTAAAGAGGAGTGAATACTTATACAATCAATTATTTTTTGTTTTATATTTGTAATTAATTTAGATCACTTTGTAGTTATCTGTTTTCACTTTGACACGAGTCTTTTTCCGTTGATCAGTGTCAAAAAAAGCCAAATTAAATCCACTGTGATTCAATATTGTAACACAATAAAACATCAAAACTTCCAAGGGGGAGAATACTGTAACATTGAAAATGAGGACTGGAATATAAAAACAAGGATATAATGCTGAAGCTTTATAAGGCACAAGTGAGGCCTCACTTGGTGTATTGTGAGCAGTTTTGCGCCCATCACCTACGAAAGGATGAGCTGCCATTGGAGAGGGTTAAAAAGATGTTCACAAAAATTATTCTGAGATTGAAAGGCTTATCATATGAGGAGTGTTTGATGGCGCTGAGCCTGTACTCACTGGAATCTAGAAGAATGAGGGGGGAATCTCATTGAATCCTATCAAATATTGAAAGGCTTAGATGGAGTGGATGTGGGGAGGATGTTTCCTTTAGTGGAGGAGTCCAGGACCAGCGTGCACAACCTCAGAATAGAGGGACGTCTATTTAGAACAGAGATGAGGTGGAATTCCTTTAGCAAGAGGTTGGTGAATTGGAATTTGTTGTCACAAGTGGATGTGGAGGCCAGGTCATTGAGTGTATTAAAGCGGAAGTTGATAAGATTTTTGATTAGCCAGAGTATGAAAGGTTATGGGGAGAAGGCTGGAGAATGGGGGTTATTTCCCCTCGAGTCTCTTCTTCCAAAGGGCCAATGTTGATTTATCTCCTCCTCTATTTACTAATGGGAGCTCTAATGATATGCCTTCACATTTCTTAGTTTCTTACACATTTTTCTCTTTTTTAGTCATCCTCAGTTGGTTTCTAAAATTTCCCAATCCTCTGACCTACCATTAATCTTTAAAACAACGCATGCTCTTTTCTACAGCTGGATCAATACTATTGATACCTTCTTTGGTCAGCCTGGGATGGACATTCCTTCCTTTTCAGCCTTTATTTCTCAAATCATGCAGAGTGAAGATGACACTTACATGCAATCTCACAGCAGATCCTTTAGCTTATTAAATAATTGCCAAAAATAACCCATTACATGGCAGAGAATGTTTCAGGTCATTGAAGATTCTGGAGTAAAAGGTTCATTGGCATCAACAATATTACTTAACATAAAGTTTAATATCAAGAAAATCAACAACCAAGTGTGATAAATTCATGATAAGATTAAGATCTAAGCTTACTTTTGTTGAGTTCCTGCACAATGGAATCAAGGTAAGTGGAATGTGGAGCCGGTCAAGATTATTTCAGTAACGTGGTTTAATCCTGCTCGTTCATTATCACTAAACTAACTCTCAGCTTACTCATGGCATTGAGTACAAGAACTGGGACATCACGTTACAGCTGTACAAGGTGCTGGTGAGGAAGCACGTAAGGTGCTGGTGAGGAAGCACGTGGAGTGCTATTCTGGTGCAGTTACGTAGAGTACAGTTCTGGTCACCCAGTATAGGAAGGATGTAATTAAGCTAGGAAGGGGTAGAAAAGATTCACAAGGACATTGCCTGGATTGGACATCTAAGGAGAAACTGGATATACTGGATAAGCTGGGGATTAGGATGGTGGTGAATACTGGTAGATCGGGCTGAGGCATTTGATGTTGCGGTGTTTGCTGAGCTTGGCAAATAACTTGCAGACGTTTCATCACCAGTCGAGGTGACATCCTCAGTGCGCAGTTGTTGGCATTTCCCTCTGGGAGTGTTTGTGTTTATATAACCCCTCCATTTGCTTACCTTGGTCCTGATTGGCTACCCCTTTAGTTGACCTTTGAATCCTATTGCTTCGTGTTCCTTTGGCTCTGAGGGGAACATAGATGGTGTCTATTTCGATATGTTTGTTTACAAAAGAGAACCAGCCTTCTACAAATTATCATGCCTGCTTCATGCTTGCCTGCGCCAGAATGCTTGCGGTGTCCTTCTCGGTTTTCATGTACCGAGATCAGTGAAAACAGATCATGTCTCCATACCGCCAGTTTGTGTTCCCTTAAACAAATTGAGAGTTTACGTCCTATCTGTCAGACGTAGTTCTTGTTGCAGTCTCCACGGGTGACCCTAAACACCACATTGCTTTTGTCAGTTGTCTTTAATGATACACTGGTTCTTGAGACAAGCTTCCTTAAAATTGCCATTGGGTGGTGGGTGATTGTGATGCCATGAAGTTCGAGCAGTTGAGCTGTCATTTCTTGTATATTCTTGATGTAGGGCAAGATTGCGTGTTGAGTAAGGTCTGTACGAGTTTCTTGGACCTTATGGCATCACAATTGCTCGCAAACCGGGCCGGCTGGTGGCGCAACGATATCGGCACTGGACCCGGGAGCGGAGGTTCCCGGGCTCGAAACTAGTTGGGTCCGCTCCCAAGTACGCTTTCCATCCATGCCAGGTTGAGTGTCGAGATCGCAACTCAACCTTGTAAAATAAAGGGAAAATACTGCGAAATGTCTGTGTGAGGATTGGCTCGCCACACGGTCTCTCTCTCCCGCTCCGCGCCTCGTATAAGCCATGAAAAAGACACCATCACAGATGCACGCACACACACAGACTCGCACGCACACAGGCACACGCCAACAAAAAAAAATTGCTCGCAATCCAAAAAAAAATACACGTGTATATATACATGTATGTAATACCCTGGTTTAAGATTTCTACTGCTGCGCTACGAGGTACTTTATTTTAGCAGTTTTTTTGTAAAAGCAATGCGTGTTCTGGCTTCGGCTAAAGATAAGGAGCCATGCTGTCCAACTTAAGAATGTTGTGTCAGCCAATCATCACGATACCTCCCTACCTCAATACCTCCCTAGGCAACTGGATTCTCAATTTCCTCACTTGCAGACAGACCCCAGTCAGTACAGATGGCCAACCATGTCTTATCCACACTCACCATCAGCACAGGTGCACAACAAGGCCGTGTGTTTAGCCCCCTGCTCTACTCGCTTTACACCTATGATTGAGTGGGAAGTACAGCTTCTATACCGTATTGAAGTTTGCTGACGACACCACTGAAGCTTAGAGTGGTGACAAATTGTCATAGCAGATGGAGATTGAAAATCTGGTTGAATGGAACTACAACAACAACTTTTCACTCAACATCAGCAAAACCAAAGAGTTGATTATCTACTGACTGCAAGAGTTGGAAGCCAGTCCTCATTAAGGAGTCAAAGGTGGAGAGGGTCAGTAACTACAAATTCCTTAGCGTTACCGTATTAGAGGATCTGTCTTGGGACCATCACAAAGGCGGCATGAGAGTGCCTCTACTTTCTTAGAAGCTTGCGTAAATTTGGTACGTCACCTAAAACTTTGACAAACTTCTACAGAAGCACAGTGGAGAATATCCTGACTCATCGTTTCCACGGATGCTGAGCTCCTCCAGCGTGTTGTAAGAGCATATTTACATGGAGTGCTGCCTCAAGTAAGTAGCACCCATTATCAAGGACCCCCACCATCCAGGCCATGGTCTCTTTTCACTACTACCATCAACCAGGAGCCTTAGGTCCTATGCCACCAGGCTCAAGAACAGTTATTACTCTATCTGGCTCCCGAACCATGTGTATAACTTCACTCACCACACCTCTGAAGTGATCCTACAAGCTACAGGCTCACTTTCAAGCACTCTACAGCTCATCTCAGTATTTTTTTGTTACTTGCACAATTTATCTTCTTTTGCAGTTTTTCAGATGCTTGTCAGTGTTTGTTTTTCTATGTGTTTTTAATAAATTCTATTGCATTTCTTTATGTTGCTGTAAATTTCTGAATGCAAATGAAGCTCCAGATAAGAATACGGAAATAGACAGGTGTGATGCTATTTCAACTTGGAGTTCAGAGTTTAGTTCTGGTGCTGTCTGTAAGGACTTTGTACGTTCTCCCCATGAACACATGTGTTTCCTCCCACATTCCAAAGACGTACCAGTTGGTAGGTTAACTGGTCATTATAAATAGGGCCAGTGTTAAATAGGTGAGTTGCTGGCCGGTGCAACTTGTTGGGCCAAAAGTGCTTATTCTACACTGTATCACTAAATAAATAAATATATGTAGCTTGATAATAAATCTACTTTGAAACTAATCATTCTGTTAACATGTTATTAGTACATAACTGAAAGACTTTGGGAGTTCCGTTGTATTCTTTTCCAATTTCCTTCTACATTTTCTCTGCCTTAGTAGCCTTCTGCCTACATTATCCTCCAATACTTTTGACATCCCATGTGCTCCAAATGCTTGCCCACTATTGCAGTGGACCCCAACCACCGGGCTGCAAAGAAACAATATGAGTCAGCTGCACCTTTCCTCATTCCCTGTCACGCACTGTTGAACTTGAACATAGGGTTGCCAACTGTCCCATATTTGCCATGACATCCGGAATATTGGGCTAAATTGGTTTGTCCCATTCGGGACCACCCTTGTCCTGTATCTCCCCTGCTAAGGTAGAGCGTTCCTAAGCCGAAATGGTGTAAAGCGAAGAAGCAATTACCATTAATTTATATGGGAAAAATTTTTGAGCGTTCCCAGACCCAAAAAATAACCTACCAAATCATACCAATAACACATAAAACCTAAATTAACTCTAACATATAGTAAAAGCAGTAATATGATAAATACACAGCCTATATAAAGTAGAAATAATGTATATACAGTGTAGTTTCACTTAACAGAATCGAGATTAAGCCAAAACTGATTTGTAGAAAAAAATCGGCACGTACATACATGCACACGTCACGTATGCGCACGTCACGCATGCACACACAGGTGCCCACGCAAGGCTTCATGGTCATGGTAGTCTTTCACGGGTAAACATAAATGTCCCATATTTGACTGCTACTTTTGTCCCTTGTTTGGGAGTGAGAAAGTTGGCAACCTTACTTGAACACCACCCCTCCCCCCACCCCCGGCTGGCCAGTCCAAAAGAATATTGTCAATATTAAACCGGTCTGTAGTACAAATAAGGTTGGGGACCCCTGCACTCTTGCACACAGTTCCTGTTCTCCTTTCTCAAGAACTCGATATGCATTGTGGCCTTCAGCATTGAACTGAAATCTCTACTCGTCCTGACTTTTCTCTCTACAATCTAATTGGGATAATTGCAGCTCCTGCTTCTACTGTTTTTTTTCCTATTTCTTTGAAAGTAGGCTATTAATTGGTTGTTTTCTTTCTTCTGACTTCGGGATGCATGGCATCACCCATGGCACACCTTTTCCAGTCATCAGTTCAATCTCTGAACCATCTTGTCTGTACAACTGCCTCATCCTTAGAGGCGAAATCCAGGAGAACGAGGATGTAATTGTTCCTTACTCAGAAACGGATAGTTGTGGACCATGAGCCCAGCCTTCAGGGCACAAACCCACACATGTTGATCATGGGAAGATTAGTTCACACCCATTGACAAAACTAGTTCTTTGAAATGGGAGGATGTTGTCAGACAGTGTATTAACTGATTGTACTTCCCAAGTTTCAATGTGAATCACAAGCAACTGAAACATTTTCTTTTAACTCAGCTGGTCTTTGGTCTGGCAATTCCACCATGCATGTTATTACAGAACAGCCAAAACAAGAACCATGGAAGGAAAATAAAACGAAGTGTAGTAAGGGGCAAATAAAGCTACTGATTCAGGAGAGAAACATCTTCCATGGAGTCTGATGTTTCTTAAGTTACCGATTGTCAGGAAGCCAATCAGCCTATAATGGAAGATCACAGATCTCAGAGGGGAGGCTTGGTTAGCAGAATGGCATTTTGGACCACAATAGTTCATCAGGACGAGGAAGGTGTAAATGAAGAAGGGAAAGAAACATGGAGGGCGTGGAAAGCAGATATTGGGGGAGGTAGGGGAAAGTAAAGATGTGCTTGGAGGTAGGATCCCACCACAAATCTCCTTCCTGGCACGTATCCTTGAAAGTGACAGAAATGCTACTCCTGTCCATTCACCTCTTCACTCACCTCCATTCAGAGTCCTAAACTATCCTTCCAGCTGAAGCAACACTTCACCTGTCAATCTGTTGCGGTTGTACCTGATAATCCTTTACAACGGTGAAACCTAACGTAAATTGGGGTACTGCTTCATCAAGCACCTCCGCTCCATCCATCAAATGCAGAAATTCACGGTGGCCAACCATTTTAACTCCTATCCCCATTCCTGATCCAATGTGTTGGTCCATAGCCTCCTTTTCTGCCATGATGATGCCAATCTCAGCGGGGAGACATGAACATCGATCTCTCCTTCCAGTAATTTTCTTTTCTTTTTTTCCTTTTCCCCTCCCTCTTCTTCTATTTCCCAATCTCTTGACTCTTACCTCTTCTTCTCACCTGCCTATTACCTCCCCTTGGTGCCCCTCCTCCCTCCCTTTTTCCTCGAGGTCCACTCTCCACTCCTTTCAGATTCCTTCTTCTCCACCCATCTATCACTTTCTAGCTTGTCCTCCTTCCCCTCCCCACACCTTTTTATTCTGGCGTCTTCCCCCTTCCTGATAGAGGGTCTCGATCCGAAATGTCAACCATTATTCATTTTCATAGACACCCCCTGACCTACTGAGTTCCTCCTGCATTTTGTGTGTATTGAAAGGAAAAGTAGCCAGCATTAAAACACCCAGCTTGAATTCAGGGTTCCCTTTCCATAAAGTATTCTATTAATTAGCAAACCACTGGCTACAACTTACAAAGGAAGGAATTATGTTATTGGAGTGAGATTGGTTTTGAGTATGAATCAAAGGCACAAAGCAGCAACTAATGAAAGTGGAAGCAGATGAAATCTGTGCAAATGGTAGGCCAACAGCAACTATCAGAAAATAGTTCATTTCTGATTTCCTGGGTGCTAAAATAATATTCCAGCCTCCAAACTGTATAATAAAATGAAAAGAGGATGTTTTAGTCATCAGCTCATCACTGCAGTTCTTTCTTAACATTTGTATTACCAAGTTCTATCAACTTGTTGATTTTTTAAGAGAACTCTTAGATATCTACAGCCTGTTAAATACTGTCTGTTTTGTGCAATGTGGGAATTATATTCTTGGCACTTACAAAATATAATTGAATGTCTAACTCACCTGGTGGTACTGTATGGAAGGGTCCAACAGGCAGTAGTGAATAATTGTGGTCATGCCTTCAAGGAGAGTGAGAATCATGTCAGGCGCGATGCTCACTGCCATCCATGTGGGTCTTTGGAAAAGCAGACAAAGCAGATTTAATAGGCTTCACTTTATTAACACCCCATAAAGCACTGTGTTAAAACAAAAACACAACCTTTAATCAGTGCCTGAATACAGTGAATTTTGAGGTCACTCATTTATTTAATAATTCAAGTTTTATCTACTGTGCTAGCCAGAATTTTTTTTCAAAAATGCTCCCAAAGCATTGGGTTTGTTCCTAATCTGTATCCTATTTTCCCTTTTTTTCTGAAAATAACAATTTTGGAAGCAATATTAAATCAGTGGAATATTTATAAAATTAGATAGTAAATATCATTAATGCAAGCAATTCTGCAGATGCTGAAAACTCAGAGTAATACAGGTCAGACAGCATCTATGGAAAGGACTTTTCAGGCTGAGATTTGATGAATTTCCATTAAATGTCACACAATAACACAAGAGTGTTCAATTATTGCATATATTCATGGATAGCACAGAAATTTTTGAGAATTAGGGAAATTAGAAAATGTGGGGTTCTGTCAGAAAAGTGGACTTGGGGAGCAAGGACAACTGTGATCTATCTTTGTACTTTAAAATATATTTTACTGTTATTTTTTCATCAACTCTGATTAAAAGATAGTGGTTGAAAGGTTAATGCTCTTATTGGCATGAAATATCAACTTTTTATTCCTGCTGAGTTCCTCCAGCACTCTGCATGCATTGTTCTCTGTAAATATCATAATCACCCTTTGCCATAACAAAGTGAACTGAAAGTTAATCAAGCGAGCTGGATTTTAAGCATGACGGATTTCAGTTGTCTCTTGATACAGCCTCAGCCATGTTTATTTTTCCTTTCTGATCACTCCCATGCCAATTGACTTTCATTTAGCCCTTTCTACCCTCTCACTCGGAGGGAAGGCTTAGCATTAGAGAAATACATTTTTTTTTAAATCAGAAGTCACAAGTTCATAAGTTTATCAGCTTTATCTCAGTTGTCCAAATTTGTACACTGTACTCTCAGTGCAATAAACAAGGCTGATGTCAAACACTGGGTTGAACTTTACACTGGCTTTATGGAGACTCCTAACTACGTTCTCCCAACTCATGTGGGACCTCCACACCAGTGTAGAAATTTGGGACAAGTTGAAGATTGGATACCAGTGTATCTTGTGCCTTTGCTGGGTTCGCACTGAATCCAGTGATGCAGCACTAACATACCATACTCAGCCTCCCGCCTCTTAGCTCTAAACATTCAGATTTGAATGGAGGCGACAATCTTGATTTCAACCAAAGGGCCAGTAAAGGTAAATGGTTATCCATTTATTTCATAGCTGAAGAGATATACAACATGGAATCAGGACCAGCTTATGGAGTCCAGGGCAACCATCACTAATTTACACTATATCAATTCCATTCTTTAATCTCCTCATAACTATCAACTACATTCAGACTCTCCAACCACAGCAGGCCATCAATTCACCAACCCCCACATTGAGGGATATGGAAGGGAACCTGAGCACCTTCATGAAAACCCACATAGTCACAGGGAGAACGTGCAGACTCCACATGGACAGAACCTAAGGTTAGTAGTGAACCGCAATCTCTGAAGCTGTAACACAGCACCTCCATGACCATAAGATATAGGAGCAGAAGTAGGCCATTCAGCTCATCGAGTCTGCTCCTCCATTCAATCATGGCTGATCCAATTGTTCCAGTCATCCCCACTCCCCTGCCTTCTCCCCATACCCTTTGATGCCCTGGTTAATCAAGAACCTATCTATCTCTGCCTTAAATGCACCCAATGACTTGGCCTCCACAGCCGCTCGTGGCAACAAATTCCACATATTTACCACCCTCTGACTAAAGTAATTTCTCCACATCTCTGTTCTAAATGGATGTCCTTCAATCCTGAAGTTGTGACCTCTTGTCCTAGACTCCCCAACAATGGGAAATAACTTTGCCATATCTAATCTGTTCAGGCCTTTTAACATTCGGAATGTTTCTATGAGATCCCCCCTCATTCTCCTGAACTCCAGGGAATACAGCCCAAGAGCTGCCAGATGATCCTCATATGGTAATCCTTTCATTCCTGGAATTATTCTCATGAATCTTCTCTGAACCCTCTCCAATGTCAGTATATCCTTTCTGAAATAAGGAGCCCAAAACTGCAAACAATACTCGAAGTGTGGTCTCATGAGTGCCTTATAGCAGGGGTCCCCAACCTTTTTCGCACTGCGGACTGGTTTCATATTGACAATATTCTTGCGGACTGGCCGACCCGGGGGGGGGGGGTGCGGTGGTGGTGGTAGGTTTGCCAACGGACAAGACTAGCAGTCAAATATGCTGGGTTTACCTCGAGAAAGACCATGAAGCCTTGCGTGGGTACCAGCGCGCATGCGTGTACATTTTATTCCTACAAATCGTTTTTGGCGATTCTGTTCGGGGGGGCGAGGGAGGTGTTAATCACGACCGGATTATAAGTGATAATTAGCTAATACACTCAATTTTGTTTCTAAAAGGGTTTATCTAATGAATTTAATATTAAACACACAACGCATATTTTCCTCGCATGAATATAGTGATATGTCAATTATCAGGGGAGGACAGGGGAGCTTGAAGTAAGTGTTGAACAAACTTCCAGTAGAAGTGGTAGAGGCAGGTTTGATATTATCATTCAAAGAAAAATTGGATAGGTATATGGACAGGAAAGGAATGGAGGGTTATGGGCTGAGTGCAGGTCGGTGGGACTAGGTGAGAATAGCGTTCGGCACGGACTAGAAGGGCCGAGATGGCCTGTTTCCGTGCTGTAACTGTTATATGGTTATACAAGTAAGTCAATAGCATCATAACATTTTAAGTAACGTTTGGATATTAGACACAGCACATATTTTCCCCGTATGAACATATAAAATCATTGCAACACACCAATATCGTTGAATCAGTGGGAGCCCTGGGCTTGTTTTCCTGCAACAACACGGTCCCATCGAGGGGTGATGGGAGACAGCGATACTCGAACGGGGTTCCTTATGTCCTGTCTATTCCGCAATTTAGTTTTCGTTGCATTCATTGCAGAGATATGTTGGAAATGGAAGCAACGTTTTCAGTGCTTTCGTGGCTATCTCAGGATTTTTAGCCTTGACTTTGATCCAGAATACCGGCAGAGATGTTATGTCAAACATACTTTTCAGCCCGCTGTCATTTGCAAGCTCGAGGAGTTGATCTCCTTCCTGCACTGACATGGATGACGCGTGGGTAATGACCTCACGTGCATAATGGCTCAACAGTGGGCGTGACAGGGAATGAGGAAAGGTGCAGCTGACTCCTATCGCCAAATCATATCGTTTCCTCGCGGCCCGGTAGCGCATGCTTTGCGGCCCAGTGGTTGGGGACCGCTGCCTTATAGAGCCGCAACATCACATCCCTGATCTTATATTCTATACCTCTAGAAATGGATGCCAACATTGTGGTCGTCTTCTTCACCACCGACTCAACCTGGAGGCTAACCTTTAGGGTATCCTGCACAAAATCTCCCAAGTCCCTTTGCATCTCTGCATTTTGAATTCTCTCCCTTTCTAAATAATAGTCTGCCCGTTTATTTCTTCCACCAAAGTGCATGACCATACACTTTCCAACATTGTATTTCATCTTCCACTTCTTTACCCATTCCCCTAAACTATCTAAGTCTCTCTGCAGGCTCTCTGCTTCCTCAACACTACCCGCTCCTCCACCTATTCTTGTATCATTGGCAAATTTAGCCACAAATCCATTAGTCCCATAGTCCAAATCATTGACATACATCTTAAAAAGCAGCTTGTCAAAGGCCTTCTGAAAATCCAAGTACACCACATCTACTACATCTCCTTTGTCTACCCTGCTTGTAATTTCCTCAAAAAATTGCAGTAGGTTAGTCAGGCAGGATATTCCTTTCAGGAAGCCATACTGGTTTTGGCCTATCTTGTCATGTGCCTCCAAGTACTCCATAATCTCATCCCTAATAATCGATTCCAACCACTTCCTAACCACTGATATCAGGCTAACAGGTCTATATAGTTTCCTTTCTGCTGTCCCCCACCCTTCTTAAACAGCGGAGTAACATTTGCAATTTTCCAGTCACCCGGTACGATGCCAGAAGCTATCGATTCTTGAAAGATCATTGTTAATGCCTCCGCAATCTCTCCAGCTACTTCCTTCAGAACCCAAGGGCGCATTCCATCATGTCCAGGAGATTTATCCACCCTCAGACCATTAAGCGTTCTGACAACAAATTTCACAGCCATAATTTTCACTGCACATACTTCACTTCCTCGACACTCTTGAATATCCAGTATACTGCAGATATCTTCCACTGTGAAGACTGATGCAAAATACGCATTCAGTTCCTCTGCCGTCTCTACACCTCTCATTACAATATCTCCAGCATCATTTTCTATTGGTCCTATATCTACCCTCAACTCTCTTTTACCCTTAATATACTGAAAAAAGCTTTTAGCTCGCCTCACCCTGCCACCCATTTTACTGCTTGTGCTTAATTATCTTCAAGTGGGATAGGGAAGATAAGGTATCCCAGTCTACTGTTAAAAAGGACACAGATGAAATGCAGAGGGTGAGCATGGGTGGCAGGCTGGAATGAGCACAACCAGCTCCAACAGTCACTGGATCATCCCAGTGTCTTCACCTCAAGGCACAGATCTTGGGCAGACTCAGCTGTGGAACTCCCTAATTGATTAATCTTCAATGGTTCCATTGGTATTGGTCCTTCACCTATAAATATGTGTTAACTGATCACTGACACTCTTCACTGACGGATCAATAATATCAACTTTCAACCCTGAAGGGCTTGGATAGAGTGAATGCACACAGTTTTTTTCTTAGGACTGTGGAATTAAGAACTAGGGGGTACAAAGTTTAAAGTGAGAGGGAAAAGATTGAACAGCAATCTGAGGGACAAAGTTTTCTCCCATAGCTGGTCAGTATATGGAATGAGCTACCAGAGGAAATGGTGGAAGCAGGTACATTAACAATGTTTAAAATTCAGTCAGACGTGACTGGAAAGCTTCAAAAGGTTATGGGCCTAATGCTGGCAAACAATACTAACTTGGGTGGGGTATTTTGGTTGGCAAGGAGCAGCCTATTTCAAATTTGTAGAAATCTAACTTCTGCCCAGAAACTGAAATGTTTAACTCATAGGACTCACAGGTAGGAATCAGTGAAGAATGAATGATTGGCTTTTTTTAAATCTGGACATCATGTGTACTGAAGCTCCCATGAACATACAGATTTGCACCAGTAGTAGGCCAGCTGGCCCCTGAAGCCTATTTGGGCATTTAATAAGGTTGTTTCTGATCAGATCTAATATCAGCTCTGCATTCCCATCGACCGCTCTACCCTACCCACTGCTTGTTCAGTATCTGCCATAAAAAACCTTTGAAGACCTCACTTCTACAGTTCTTAGAAAAGTGATACTTGTCAAGTTGCAGAATATTTATTCATTTACTTATTAGAGATCGAGTTCAGCTCTTTCCAGCCCAATGAGCCGAGCCAAGCCGAGCTACGCCGAGCCACACTAGCATGGTGCCCCGAGTACCCTTAACTAGTGGGATCTAACGGACCGACCTCAGACTTCCAGGAATACATTTAAAGGGATGGGAACCCAACCAGTAAAAGGCTTCATACAGGCAAATTCTTCATGCAGATATACAGCATGGAAATAGACCCTTCAGCTCAACTCATCCATACTAACCAAGTTACCCGCTAAAGCTCGTCCCATTTGCCCGTGTTTGGCCAATATCTCTCAACTCACGTACCTGTCCAATATTTCTAAATTATTGCAATTGTAGTTGGTTTTAGCAACTTGACTTTACTAACTATCCACTGCTTAACACACTAAATTTCGCATATATAGAGAAGATGACCTTGGTTTAAAAGCACCATCCAAAAGATAACATCTAAATATGTAATCCAGAATCTCGATCATCTAACATCTAACATGTAGATGATCTAACGTGTAAACAGCACATCATTCCCCAGTACTGCACTGAAGGACCAGCCTCCACTACAAGCCACAACTTATTGGTATGGAAACAGCAATGCCCAGGAACAGAAAAGTCTACAAACAGAAGTGGATATAGCCCAGCCCATCAAAGGCAAAGCCTTCCCCATCATTGAGCACATCTACAAGGAAGCAGCACAAATCATCAAGGCACCCCCACCCCCCCATCATCCAGGCCATGCTCTGGTCTCGCTACTACCATTGCTATACCTACAGGAGTGGGAAGTCCCACACACTACAAACATAAAGCTGCTGAACTGGTGTGGATAACTTCACTGAGCTCACCGTTGAACTATTATTATTATCTATTAACTATTATTATTATGATTATTATCTGAATGGTGGCCGATTAGGAAAAGGGGAGGTGCAACGAGACCTGGGTGTCATTATACACCAGTCATTGAAAGTGGGCATGCAGGTACAGCAGGCGGTGAAAAACGCGAATGGTATGCTGGCATTTATAGCAAGAGGATTCGAGTACAGGAGCAGGGAGGTACTACTGCAGTTGTACAAGGCCTTGGTGAGACCACACCTGGAGTATTGTGTGCAGTTTTGGTCCCCTAATCTGAGGAAAGACATCTTTGCCATAGAGGGAGTACAAAGAAGGTTCACCAGATTGATTCCTGGGATGGCAGGTCTTTCATATGAAGAAAGACTGGATGAACTGGGCTTGTACTCGTTGGAATTTAGAAGATTGAGGGGGGATCTGATTGAAACGTATAAGATCCTAAAGGGATTGGACAGGCTAGATGCAGGAAGATTGTTCCCGATGTTGGGGAGGTCCAGAACGAGGGGTCACAGTTTGAGGATAGAGGGGAAGCCTTTTAGGACCGAGATTAGGAAAAACCTCTTCACACAGAGAGTGGTGAATCTGTGGAATTCTCTGCCACAGCAAACTGTTGAGGCCAGTTCATTGGCTATGTTTAAGAGGGAGTTAGATATGGCCCTTGTGGCTACAGGGGTCAGGGGGTATGGAGGGAAGGCTGGGTTCTGAGTTGGATGATCAGCCATGATCATAATAAATAGCGGTGCAGGCTCAAAGGGCCGAATGGCCTACTCCTGCACCTATTTTCTATGTTTCTATGTTTCTATGAACTGAGTCCACAACCTATAAATTCATTTTCAAGGACTCTACAACTCAGTATTGCTTATTTACTGTTATTTTTATTATTTCGATAGTCTTCTTTTGTACATTGGTTGTTCATTATTTATAGTTTTTCATAAGCTCTATCGTATTTCTTTACTTTTCTGTAAATATCTGCATGGAAATGAACTTCAGGACAGTATATGGCGGCATCTCCGTGCAAGATGCAACGCCAGTACGATGAAACAGCTGATTGTGGACTTCAGGAAGGGTAAGACGAAGGAACACATACCAATCCTCATAGAAGGATCAGAAGTGGAGAGAGTGAGCAGTTTCAAGTTCCTGGTGCAAAGATCTCTGAGGATCTAACCTGATCCCAACATATCGATGTAGTTATAAAGAAGGCAAGACAGTGACTATACTGCATTAGGAGTTTGAAGAGATTTGGCATGTCAACAAATACATTCAAAAACTTCTATAGTTGTACCATGGAGAGCATTCTGACAGGCTGCATCACTGTCTGGAACGGAGAGGCTACTGCACAGGACCGAAAGAAGCTGCAGAAGGTTGTAAATCTAGTCAGCTCCATCTAGGGCACTAGCCTGCAAAGTACCCAGCATATCTTTAGGGAGCGGTGTCTCAGAAAGGCAGCTTCCATTATTGAGGATCTCCAGCACCCAGGGCATGCCCTTTTCTCACTGTTACCATCAGGTAGGAGGTACAGAAGCCTAAAGGCACACACTCAGCAATTCAGGAACAGATTCTTCCCCTCTGCCATCCGATTCCTAAATGGACATTGAAGCTTTGGACACAACCTCACTTTTTAAAAAATATACAGTATTTGTTTTTGCGCAATCTTTTTATAATCTATTCAATATACCCAATTGATTTACTTGTTTATTTATTGTTATGTTTTTTTTATTCTCTCCGCTAGATTATGTATTGCATTGAACTGCTGCTGCTAAATTAACAAATTTCACGTCACGTGCCGGAGATAATAAACCTGATTCTGATTTCTGACTTTGATAATAATTTTACTTTGGACTTTGGGCTTTAATCTTAATCATCGATGAAGAGACCTAAGCTGTCCTGAACTGTTATCAAGCAGCATCCACCAAGAGAGACAGGAGTCTGTGAACACCAGGCTCTGGAGCACAAACAAAACAAAGTGTTGGAGGAGCTCAGTGGATCAGTCGCCATCTGTGCAGGCAAAAGGACAGTCGACCTTTTGGGCTGAGACCCTGCGTAGGGAAAGCAATGAAACCAAAGGGGTGAGGCAAGAGCTGGCAAGTGATAAGTGGAACCAGCTGAGGAGGATAATAATGGGCAGGTGGAGCCACGCTGGGGTTGGAGGGGAGGGTTGAAGGATGGAGAAAGCCACAGAGGTTGTGAGACATCAAAGTACTGCAGATTATGCAAAGAAAGATGGGGAATGGAATCAGATAATGGAGAGAGGGAGGACAGACGGGAGAAGTGTGTGGGTGTTAGGCAGATGGAGTAGGCGGAAGAGGCAGAAGAAAACTGGGTGACAGGGCATTAGGGTTGAGGATCTGCAAGAAAGGGTGTGTGCAATGGGGCCTGGGGAGCATCAGAAGGTGAGAAAGTGGGGAGAGGAACTGAAATGGCTAACAGCTAGGAGTGGACAGAGCAAAGGTGCTTGGTACAGTCGTCGTCTAGTCTGCACTTAGTGTTCCTAACATTGGGAACATCAAATGCAATAAACCAGTCAGGAGGAGGTGCATGTGACTGCCTGCCTCACAAGAAGGGCTATTTAGTTAGTGGCCTCTGGCCATATTTACACCTCCTACAGTAGCATTTACCAAGAACTTTGTTGTGTATTCAGGAAGAGTTCTGACAACAGATCTTGGCTACAGATCTCAATCAAGTTTTGGTCCAAACATGAACAAGGGCTGAATTCCTACAGTAAGAGTGACTGCTCGTGATATAGTGGAAAGATGTAACTACACGTACTTTCAAGAAGCCCAAACAAAATTATAATTAGTGGAAATCAAAGGAAAAGCTCCAAAATCATCTAAGCTACTGACACAGTAGAACAAACACTGTGGATCCTGCAATGCATGAACCAAGTCATTACCCAAAGGCTTTTCATCACTTACAAAGGGAACGCTCAGTGTGATGGACTATGTAATGATACTTATATAGGCCAATGTAATTCCCTAATATTCAGATCATGATGGCCTCCCCCATAGGCATCTTCAGTTTCTTAAAACAGAATAGTACAGCATACAACAGGCCTTTCAGCCCACGATGTTGTGCCAACCTTTTAACCTACTCCAAGATCAACCTATCCCCTCCCTCCCATATAGCCCTCTTTTTTCTATCATCCATATATCTATCTAATCTCAAGTCTCCTGAATGTATCTGCCTCTACCACCAGCCCTGGTAGCACATCCCACACACCAACAATTCTGTGTAAAAAAAAACCTTACCTTGGACATCTCCCCCCAATCCTTTCCTCCAATTACCTTAAAATGACGCCCCCTAAGCAGGAAATAAAGGTTGCTCATCAAGTTAAAGTGCGCTCCATTTGGCTTCAATTACATTATTCTGGCAGGATGGAAATGAACACAGAGGTCTCAGAATAGTAGCCACGGATATGGGAAGTGATTCAGAAATTTGAAGAGGAAAAGGGACTGGAAGTGGGGAATTACTGGCAAGGACTAAGAGGTTAATGGTTGTTTTTTTTGAAGCAAGGATTGATGATAAGGGATATGAAGAGGTAGGGAGCACAAACTACAAGCAGTGGTCTGTATTATGATGATGAATTGTTATTCATTGTTATTGCTTTGAGAACTGACAAGAAGATCAGAACTTCCACATAGTGAACTGAAGAAATCAGAAGTGCTAACTCAGTACAGTACAGATTCAAACAGTACACCTTCACGGGTTGCAATATTTGCAGACTTCACCTTGAACATAATCTGAACATGAACATGAACTTTTTTTTTAAGTGTGTCGTACCAGACATTCAGCCATTCTTGTCTGGCATGTGGTGTCAGGATTAACCGGGTCACATTATGAACGTTCCTGACTCGCCCCTTGTATTTTTCACGAGGCCGAGTGGCTAGCTCGACACTCAACCCGGCACGGATGGAAAGCGTGCTCGGGGGCAGCCCAACCTGGATTTGAACTCAGGAACCTTCACTTTGGAGTCCGGCACTGATCTCAATGTGCCACCAACTGGCCAGTGAACTAGTCCACTATTAAACCCTCCTGAGGATCTAATGCTTATTTATACAATAAGTGAGTGAGTTTTTGATGGCTTACCAAGCACCCCAGCAGGCCCTAAATAACCACATTTTTTGTATGTGTTTTATACTTCCTTCCCAAAAATATTTCAAAACAAATAGCAGAACAACTGCAGCAAGTCAGGAGCACTTTCTCAAGAGCAATTAGAAATAGTTAATATACACTAGTCTGTAGAGTCACCAAAAAATCTTGTCAAATAACCTTTTCAGTCCACTCAAAGACACAGCTCAAAGAGTATGTAAAAGAATAAAGGAATACAAAAACAGAGCTTTGGGTCACTGCAACTACAACTCTACATCTCACCTCCATTCTGAGTGTTGTCTTTGGGCTCTTACACTGCTCCAATAAGCTTCAAGAGAAGTCCAAGGAAAAAACAACTTGTATAACTACCATTTCAAAGTCAACAATGAGTTCAACAACTTCATAACGAATACTGTTAATTTTTCTTCAGAAAGCAAATGCTAACAATGAACTTCAAAGTAAATTTATCAAAGTATGTATAAGTCACCAAATACTACCCTGGGATTCATTGTGTTGCAGGTATTCACAGAAGAAGAAAGAAATGAAACAGCAGTGAAAAGCCAGCATGGCCTGAAGGGGGATGAACTACACTCAATCCCCGCCACAAACCTTCCCTTCTGTCCTCTGTGTCATCCCCTGCGTTTGTTGTCTCTGCATGTGTTTAAAATCCATCACATTTATAACATATTTTATTCTTGCAGATGGGCACAGAGTTGAAACTTCAGTTATCTCTCACGTATTTTTCCTGACTATGGACTACTTCCAGCTGTTTAGTAAGAACATTACGTAACCAGGAGGGAAACCCTAAATAACAATTAATAATATCATACCTCCTTAAGCTAGTGAATGCAAGGACAGTCACTAAATGAAAGAAAAGTTTCAACCAAAAATCACTGAACTCATGAGTTAAATTTGTAGGTTTCGTACAACATCTAACTGTCCTGGAGCACGTCATTGTCAGTGAGATCCAAAACTGGTTCCCCTTGAAAACTATGAATTATGTTATATTGTTGAACTGTGTGAAGAATAAATATGATCAAAAAGGATGAAAGGTATCAAATCAATCTCTACCTTTACAGTACAAGATAGCCTATAGATATGGATAAGAACGGCATTTGCAGGAGTGGAGTATTAAATTAGAACAGGATAAATTATACCAGTATCAGGCAGGAACTAGGGAGAGTTACTTGAGAAAAGCTGTTTTTGGACCTCCACATCCGACACGTGGAGGGTCTTTAAAGACCAACTGCACAGGGTGGTTCAGAAGATATATGGCATGTTTGCCTTTACTAGTTGAGGCATGGAGTTCAAAAGTCAGGAAGTTATGGTACAGCTTTATAAAGCTCTGGTTTGGCCACATCTGGAGTATTGCATACAGTTCTGGTCACCACATTATAGGAAGGATGTTGAGGCTTTGGAGAGGGTGCAGAAGAGGTTTACCAAGATGCTGCCTGGATGTGCCACAACAAGAGGTTGGACAAACTTGGGTTGTTTTCTCTGGAGTGGCAGGGACTGAGGGGAGATCTGATAAAGGTTTATAAAATTATGAGAGGCATAGATAGACAGCAGACAGATAGTAGACATACAGCATCTTTTTCCAAGGGCTGAAATGTCTAATAGCAGAGGCCATGCATTTAAGATGAGAGGGGGTAGTGCAAAGGAGATGTGAGGGGCAAACTTTTTTTTTTAAGTACACAGAGAGCAGTGGGTAGTACAGAAAGAGTACTAATACACAGGGAATAGAGAGTAGTGTGTGCCTGGTATGTATAGCCTGGAGCGGTGGTAGAGGCAAATACATTACAGACTTTCAAGAAACGTTTAGATAGGAACATGAATGTAAGGGAAATGGAAAGATATGGACATTGTGTGGACAGAAGGAATTACTTTAGTTGGCAATTTGATGAACAATTTGATTGATTCGGCACAGGAGTGAGGGCCAGAGGGCCTGTTCCTGTGCTGTACTGTTCTATGTTCCATGTTTGACATACCTGATATCTGACATTCCAGACTCATACTTATATTGGTGGATTAGGTTGTCCAGATTTCGGCAAAGTTGTAACGTGACAGCTGTCACCACCCTCTGCAGTACTTTCCCCATATATGGAAGAACTGATGTGATTAATCCAATCCACTGAGCATCCATTTTACAGGAAAAGGGTTGATTCAATGCCTTAATCACAGCGGAGATGAACATTCCCTGAGAAGTAATTGGTTGTGAGTGCAAGTACTGTAAGGATATCAGTGGCTGTTGCGGATTACTATTTTCTAGATCAGAGCTGACAAATTCATAGCCAGTCTCACTGTCCTCAGATGCAACCATTACTCGGTGCTCCAGAACAATTAATCGCTGCACCAGTTTTAATAACTGGGTCTGTAACGTACTACAATTGTCAATTTCATCCTCTGAGAAGTTGATGATACTGTCCTCAGACAAACCCTCTTCAATGGCTGTGACGTTCTTTCCAACTGTTCTCAGATGGTGCCATTTCTGTGCACTGAAGATAGATGAAAGCAAGCAGTGGAGGACCACTTTCTGAACCTTACACTTCAGTAACATATCAGAGATAAAGCTAGCAAAGCCTTTGGCTGAATTTTCCGTCACCTTTGCCAGTTCCATGAAGAGCAAAGTTAGGATTTGGATGCTTACAATTTGCAAGTTTCGGTTTCCAGAAAGGTCTTGTTGTGTCACTTTCACGTGGGTTGGATAGTAGCTCCTCAGGAAGTACAAACAGAGAGAGATGATGATCTCTATGTACATGGAGCTACGGAAAGCATGACTGGAGTCAAGTGGAATGTGACTGTAGAAGTCCCTTCCCATCACTGAGATCCTGTGCCTGGCCATGAGGTTCTGCAGTAGGGAGAGCTGGGGAGTGTATGTGTTATTTACACTGGTGGTAGAGATTGCATTGACAAATCCTGCGGGATTTGCTTTCAAGATAGCTTCAATGGCAGACAGTGCGTGCAAAGCCCTTGTTGAATCACACACTTGAAGATAGAGTAAAACATGCTGGTATAAAGGATGAATATGAAATTTTGATGTTTTCCAAATTCCTGGTGATCCCACATCACTCTCAATTTCAGAAACCTCACCTTCACCACAGCTATACCAGTTCTCTAGATCCAAGCTGTCTCCAAAGAAAACATTGAGAGGCTTGTTTTTTTCATTCTGAGCTTTCTTCTTATCATCTTCCTTTTTTCTGCTAACTTTTATCTTGGGCTTTGCACCAGGTGGTTTAGGGAAATCTTTAAACCCAAGCTCTATTGCAGACAGCTTCTGCGTTGCTTTCCTATGTTGTCCTAAGTGCTCACCAGTTGGGCTTCTTTTCAGAGACTGCACCTCCTCTGGAGAGAGGCTGTAGTTAGCAGAAGGGTTCTCCGACATTGCCAGAGAAGGTGACGATCTGGGCCGACTTAGACTTTCGGTCATGGACCCAATGCCACCATCTGTTGAGGCTGACAAATTTTCAGGACTGGCGCTTTTAGCTACCTCATTCAGGAGACCTTGAGCAAGCACACTTCTACTTTCACTTAGGACAGAACACTCTGCCAGCTGGGTGTTAACGCTTGATCCCACTGTGCTGGTCTCAGTGCAAGTTGGAACCTGATATTCAAGGGAGTCAGACTTATCTTTCATTCCATTTACAACAGCGCTGATCAAATCTGAAACCACCTGCTGTACGATACCATCCACCGAATCTTCTGACCAAATCTGTGAACTCTGATTGGTCTTTGAGCTGCTCACAGTCAGCAGCTCTGCCTCATAACTGCTGTTGTCTCCTGCTGAGGACTGGGAACAGCCAGATTCTGAACTGTGGAGCATTTCTGCCTGCTGTTCCTGCATATCGAAGTCTGACACTCCAAATGGTAAGGTCTCGCTGCTTGTGCTCAACATGGACAGCCTGTCACTTAAAGGGTTCACTGTAAAGCTGAAGTTTTCCATCTCTTCCACAACTAAATGTTTGCTCACCGGTCCTTTCGAAGGTGGATGTTTTCGAGGGTCAAATGACAGGTGTCCAAAAACTATGGAATTACAAAGAAAGTTTACTTTCAATCTTATTAACCAGCTCTAATATAATTCATTTGAGCAGAAATAAATCTTAAATACATTTTACACTGGCCATTTCTAGAGAGCAGTAAATTCACTAGATGTTTCTTTCCATTTTAGATATACCAATACTGGAATATCGAAAGTTTGGTAAAATTACATTCACATTATGCTTTCATTATTGTTAACTAACATCACACTAATAAAATAATTAAATCTACAAATGAACACTTCAAAGCAGCAAGATAATAGACAAGATATTTAAGAAATATTTTGCATTTCGTAAACCCACTAGCTAATCACTTGCAAACATCAGGATATTTTCCTGATAATGGATTAGATTGTTACTTTTGTGTAGTTTGAATTTCGTATGCCTGCTTGTATTTTTATAATTACCTATGCATATGCAATTGTTCAGTGTGTCCCCTGGTGGTTACAGTTCTTTGGGGCACTTCTCTGTTTTCGTGAATGTTTGCAAAGAGAAAAGACTTGCAGGATTTATATTGTATACATTTCTCTGACATTAAATTTGGCCTTTGAACCTTTGAAATAGTTGAAACCCTTTTTAGTTTTTTTCCACATGAAATAATTAAAACTTAAAAGAGAGCAGCACTGTTCAGCTGGGAAGTTGACTGAGTAGGTGTTGGTTATGGGGAGAGGAGGAAAGGCTGGTTCAAAGAGGGAAGAAGAATTTAGATTTCATAACAGAACAATTTCCAGATGACCACTATTATAATAATTGGAAATTAAATGACAGGCCACTGACTGCACTCTACCATCACTGAGGAACTCGCATGTGTCCAGGACAAAGAAAAAGGCAGTAACAATCATTGTAGAAACTATCCATCCTGCAAACTGCCTTTTCCAAATGCTCTCACCTGGAAAGTGCCACAGGACTTTTAAAACAAAAACTTCACACTGCCTTACAGGTTTCTTCAGCCAGGCAGTTAATCTGACAACTACCCCTCTCTATCAATGTTCCCTCTAGTTTATAATGACCAGTGTGTGCAAACATCTTATGCTGTGTAATTTTTTGCCTGGTGACAACAACGTGTGCACTGAATAATTATTTCAATAAAAACAGTACAAATAAGCCAATTCTAAAATCTGTAGACAAATCATCGTAAACTCCACTTTGTCAATACTGTCTGTGTCAGAAACCGGAAAAAGAAATGTGATTGTGTACGACTGTGAAATAATCTTAACATGCCAACAAGGTAGAGGGTGACAACCTTTTGTGCACTACCAGCAAAAGATGTGTACACACGTACACGTGCATGTCTTAGAAGGAACATTGCCCTCCATCTATTAACCCATTACTGTACTGTAAACATTTTAAACCACTTTTTATAATGCTGTTTATATTGTAAATACATGCTGGTGTTTACGTATTTATTAACATTTTATTCCACATCCAAACTTTAAATTCTAACCAGATTTTTAAAATAATTTTTTATTGTTTGTAATTATTGAATGCTGTCTTTTTTTGTTGTATACTGCACCCCAACCAACACATTGCAGCAAATTCATAATACAGTGGATACCAGTTTATTGGGACAGCCGTTTGCTTGGGACGCTAGACCACTTAAACTGGGACAGGAGACTATTGCCGAACAGTTTCTAACTGGCGTCAGTCACATGCACTTACATGGCCGTTAGATGCTACACTGTACTTCAAGCAAACAGTTTTTAAGTAGCATCAGTTGCCTGTGTTTCTGTTCAAAAAGCAGTGACTTTAGTCACTGATAGTTGGTGAGAAATAAGCAGCAGGACAATTCAGAACAGTTTTGCTCTGTGCAGTTTCAAGAATTCAGGCTTGGAAATGAAACAATTTCACTACTTCAACAAGTTCAGAATTACGAAGGTATTGACAATCATCTTGAATGCTACAGTAAAAATGAAGATTTAGAAGATGCAATTGTTGAAAGCATTGTAGGAAGGCAATCTATTATCTGCACTAAGTGTCTACACTGATTTTGTTCATTGACAGTCATTCAAAAGAACACAGCAGTGTACACCGGATGGATTGCTCTGTCGATACCTATTAGGAACCAATAAACAGTTTTATAGTACTGTAGTAGTATTGGTAATGATCTAATTTGTTCTGTATTTCATTTAGATACATAATTTGTTACTCAGTTAAGTGGTAGTTTGTCTTTTTTTATACTTTTTCATTATTTCCATGAAACTTCAGCTAAGTGGGGCAGCCGCTTAATTGAGCCAAACTGTACTGGTCCTGATGTGTCCCAATTAACTGGAATCCACTGTACACGTAAATGTATATTGGGGATAATGTGTTTCTTGAAAATAGATGAATGACTAGACTTTTCATATAATACATCACTAAAAGGACACCTACCATCAACAGAGTTAATTGGTCCCAAGAAATGATCTCCTTCTTCTTCAATAGGAAGACTCTTGGATTTATTTACATGTCGCTCTATTTGCATTCGCTGCACGGAGATGCGCTGGGTTTTGGGATGAAGGAGCAGCAGAAGTAGTGGCTCAAGGATTCTCGCAACGTCATGTCTCTGGATAACTTGATTCAGCCAGGCCTGGGCTACTGAACAAATAGAGCCATCTGTACTGCTCAGGCTATCAAGCATGATAAATAGTGATCTGCCAAAAAAAACACAACATGTAAGCAATATCTTGCAAATATCTAAGTGGATCGATGACATCACGAACTATCATCTAGAAGCAAGATCCAGCTAACAAAGCGGAAATATACGGGTCTTGTAGGTATTGCAGGAATCAGTGCTTGGGCACCAATTATCCACAATATTTATCAAAGATCCAGGACCAAATGTAATATTTCTAAATTCACTGGTGACATAAAAGTAGGTGGGACTGTATGGAGATTTCAAAACAATTTAGATAAGTTGTTTGAGAAGGAAAGTGCCTATCCAGTACAGATTTGATAAATATCCAGTTACTGATTTTAATACATAAACAAAAAGTATTATTTAAATGATAGGAAATTGGGAAATGTTGATGTCTAGATGTCCTTGAACACCAGTCACTGAAATTAGCCATGGGAGTTAATAAAGCAAAGAGTACATTGACCTTCTTTTTAAGAGCATTAACTTCAGCAGCAAGGATTATACAGCACCTTAACATAAGAACATTAAGAAATAGGAGCAGTAGTAGGCCATCTGACCCATCGAGCCTGCCCCGCCATTCAATAAGATCATGGCTGATCTGTCCGTAAACTCAGCTCCATCTACCTGCCTTTTCCCCATAACCCTTAATTACCCTACTATGTAAAAATCTATCTAACTGTTTCTTAAATATATTTAGTGAAGAAGCCTGAACTGCTTCCCTGGGCAGAGAATTCCACAGATTCACCACTCTCTGGGAAAAACAGTTTCTCCTCATCTCCGTCCTAAATCTTCTCCCCTGAATCTTGAGGCAATGTCCCCTAGTTCTAGTCCCACCCACAAATGGAAACAACTTTCCCATTTCTATCTTATCTATCTCTTTCAAAATTTTGTATGTTGCTATAAGATCCCCTCTCATTCTTCTGAATTCTAGAGTATAGTCCCAGGTGACTCAATCTCTCCTCAAAGGTTAACCCCTTCATCCCTGGAATCAACCTGGTGAATCAAAATGGTCTGTTCCAATATCACGACAGCTTTGTCCAGATTATTGCCCGCAATTTATGAATTTTAATGTGAACAGAGATGCTCTGCTCTGTGGAATGTCTGTCTCAGACTGTGGTAGGGGCCAAGTCCATGGGTATACTTAAGGCGAAAGTTGATAGTTTCCTGATTGGTCAGGGCACGAAAGGATATGGTGAGAAGGCAGGTGTATGTGGTTGAGTGGGATCTGGGACCAGCCATGATGGAATGGCGGAGCAGACTCGATGGGCTGAATGGCCTAATTCAGCTGCTATGTCTCATGATCTTATAGTCTAAAAGATAGCAACTGTTTATTAGGCTGAAAGGTATACACACACACCTTACGGGCTTTCATGCACCAAGATAATGGTTGTTGAAAATAGGGTGCAGGGTGCTGTTCTCTACCAAGTATCTTAGACGTGTGTGAACAGGAAACACATAGGCTCTCCCCCATGGAGGCATGCAGAACTTAACTTAATCCTGTGGCAGCTGAAGCAAAATGTGTCCCGTCAAATCATCTGATTCAAGTTCTGCAACCTCGGCATCACCTCCTGCTTTATTTCAGACTTTCAGCATCTTAAGGATTTTGCTTTCTTGATGAATGCATTAGTGTAACCTTTAGAAAATGTATTTCACTCTCTAACCTAGGATATTTAATTTCTTTTTAATTATTTAGAGATACAGCACAGAACAGGGCTTTCGGGCTCAATGAGGCACGTCACCATCCAATTCTAGCTAGATCACAGGACAAATTACAATGACCAATTAAACCACTAACCAATGCGACTTTGGACTGTGGGAGGAAACCCAGACGTTCACAAGGAGAATGTACTAATTATTTACAGACAGCGCTGCAATTGAACTCTGAACTCCAAACGCCCTGAGCTGAAATAGCATGGTGCTAACTGCTACGCTACTGTAGCGCCCCATTTATTTTGGCGTTTAAAACTACTACTATACCACAATAACAAACAGCTTTTAAATTCACTGACCTGTCAAAAGTGCGTTTACAGGAAGAAGATTTGTTGATGAGTAGGTCCCGAGTAATGTGCCAGAGCACTGAAAATTTTAAGTGAGCTTCCATCCGTATTTTCTATAATAAAAGAATAAAAGTTAAAACCATATGTTCCAGTGCAATAACTGGTTCTGGCCCAAGAAGAAAAAAAAACTGGCAGCTAGGCTGGTAAATCATATAAAAATGTAACCTTATTTGAAGCTAAGGATAAACACCTCAAGGTTTAGAGAATGTGCACATCTGCCCAATTTTAACCTTTCCACTTTTGGCCCCTGCGCCTTCATCTTTCAAGGGCCTAACACTAACCTCACCACATCTCCTGTAAAATGCATCTGTAAACCTATCCCTTTGACCAAGCACTTGCTCTGATCTGGCCCAGCAGCAATTATTGAGATCGCTCCCATGAAACAACTTGTGACATTTTAAGAAGATGTAAAAGGAACAGAAATTGTTGCTGCTGTTGTGGTGCGTCCTCACTTGAAGAATCTCATGTGTTAGCACAAAGAACATTACAGCAGAGTACAGGCCCTGCAGCCCGCAACCTTTTAACCTGCTCTAAAATCAATCTAACCCTTCAGCCCTCCATTTTGCTATCATCCATGTGCCTATCTAAGTGTCTCTTAAATGTTCCCAACACTCTTGGGTAAATATCCTACCTCTGACGTTCTCCCCTACCCCGATACTTTCCTCCAATCACCTTAAAATTACGCCATTTCCACTCTGCGAAAAGAAGTCTCTGGCTGTCCACTCTATCTATGCCTCTTATCATCTTGTACACCTCAATCAAGCTACCCCTTATCCTCCTTCACTCCAAAGAGAAGACCTCATCCTGTCATCATGCACCATGCTCTCTAATCCTGGCAGTATCCTGATAAATCTCCTTTGCACCCTCTCTAAAGCTTCCAGATCCTTCCTATCATGAGGCGACCAGAACTGAGCATCAATATTCCAAGTGTGGCCTAACCAGAGTTTTATATTTAAATACTTAACAAAGTGGGAAATGTAATATCAGACAAGATCCAACGACTACAAGAATCACAAAAGGTGATCACAACTAGAACTGAGAGTGCCTTGGGAAGACCAGACTGAGGAGGTGTTTGAGCGTTAGAAAGCCAAATACCAGGAGCTGGTAGAGCAGTGCCAGAGACAGGGGTGGAGGCACTATATGAGCCTATGAAGATGGGTGTCAAGGTTTTGCTGGCTGCTAGATCAACAGAACCTACTTTCTCCTTGGCATTACAGGGGACTGCAAAGAAAAGAGTCATCGGGACAGTCATAGAGGCTGCTGAGCAAGCATCCAGATGGCTATGGATCAAGAGGTGCTGCTGGGACATAAGCCGGGGCCTGATCAACCTGGCTGGGTCGCCTGGGCGAGGGTGTCTGATGTTGGAAGACCTGAATCACACAATGACCCTAGGTTACATGATCGATATTGTGTATCAGTGCATCCTAGGATGTACTTCAAAATCATGCATCTTGAAGGTAGTGATTTACAGTATATCACGGGGGAAGCTTTGTTGCTTTTGGCGTGTAACAGGAAGACACTTTCTAAGAGATAGCGCAGGGTAACAGGCACTTCCGGCCGCACCACAATACCCAGAGTTTTCATTCACAGCAATTCACATTTATTGCTTCAAGTCTCATCTCAAAATAGTCTTCTAGGTGTTGTCAACAACATAATCTGTGATGTTTAGACAGTAACAATGTTTGCTTCAAGGGGGTGGTTTTAGTTCAATACGCAAGGTTTCTTTCACTTACATCATTGAGTAAACCTAATCAATCTCTTCAAATTCACGCTCTAAGTGCTTGCATTACAAGAACACATTTTAACAGAAAAGGCAAAGCATCCAAGACGTTCCAATCCACAGGAATTAGACAGCATGTGCAGAAATACAAACAGAGTATGCTGTGAGAAGAGAAGGAAGATGCTAACTGTGGAGAAAGAAAAAGATTATCTTTCATCACAGGTTCTTCTAAGTATTCCTAAGCATTTTAATTTCAGATTTTGAAAATTTACAGCATTTTGGTTTTCTGTTCCCATACTTGCTCTATCATGAGACCCTCGTTAACTTGTTTAGTTCCAAGGCCATTGGAGAAATTTTGAGACCAATTACTTCCAGGTCAAAAGATCAGACTGCGAATATAACATTATTTAGCATCTTATAGTTACAGTCCACAGATAATAACCATGCATCCAATTGGAAGAAAAAGAACATTTGGGCCATCAAGTCAATACTAGCTCAGTCCCAACAATGCCATTCCTTTACTTATTTCCCAGGACCTTATTCCCTCTCACATAGCCATCAACTTCCCCCTGATTTTCCTGCCACCCATCCACACAGGAGGCAATTAACCTGCGAACAATGTCTTTGGGGTGTAGGTCACAGGGAAATCCTGCAAATTCTACACAGACTGCACTGGAAGTCAGTATCAAGCCTGTGGTCACTGGAGCTGCAAAGTAATAGCATTTGAAATGAGAAATCTTTAACTCAAAACAAATTTAACTTTTCACTTCTTATTTAAGGAGCAACCCTCCTGAACTAGCCATCTTGGAGGCACAACCAACACCATGCAACTGTTATTTTAAAAAGAATAAAAACATGCATCTAATAACCAAAGTTCTCCGTAATTTTTATCAGAATACCTGTATGTCACCATATACAACCCTGAGATTCATTTTCCTGCGGGCATACTCAACATATCTATATTTTGTTGTATAGATTAACTATAGGGTAACTATAACAGGGTCAATGAAAGATCAACGAGAGTGCAGAAGACAACAAACGGTGCAAATACAAATATAAATAAATAACAATAAACATCAAGAAAATAAAATAACAAGATAAAGAGTCCTTGAAGTGAGATCAATGATCGTGGGAACATCTCAATGGATGGGCAAGTGAGTGTAGGGTTAACCCCTTTGTCCAACAGCCTGGTGGTTGAGGGGTATTGACTGTTCTTGAACCTGGTGGTATGAGTCCTGAGGCTCTTGTCCTTTCTACATGATGGCAGCAGTGCGAAAAGGGCATGGTCTGGGGTGGTGAGGATATCTGATGATGGATGTTGTTTACCTAAAACCGTGCTTCATGTAGATGTGCTCAATGGTGGGAGGGCTGATGTACAATGGTACAGAAGTCAATGGTACAGAAACAGATGAGTGAATTGCAAATACTTTGGAGCTTGGGATAAATAGAATTCTGATCTTTGGATTTCCTGGGAGCCCAGTTGTGAAACAGCCCTTAATGTTCCAAGGTTTCAAATCCCTGGCAGATCTTACCGAGCCGGGAGAGGGGGGTTGCATTAATATCCATTGGCAAAGTTTTAAAGCTGTGTCGAGGCAAGCCTGGAAATTGCATCTCCTAACTGTGTACCTAAGTTTCTCTCTTTGTCGCACCTTTCCTTCAGGCAGCAACAAGAGCTACCACAGAACAAACTCGTGGCCAGGTACGACTGGAACCATGTATTGCCCTTGTGTTCATTTGCACAGGGCCCAGCAAATACATCAGTTCCAAAGGATATTTCAGATTATCTGGAATCATCAGGGCAAATGGATAAATCTGGTCAGAAGTGTGTGTGTGCAATTCCTGCCTACCTGTTAAAGCTTTACATGACATCCAAAGACGGCCACAATGTCACTGCCGCTGTGGATTTATCGAGGGCAAAAGCAGCAGCACTGATTTAGACGCAGTATTCACTGCCACATAATGACGTACAGATCTAGCATGACACCCCCATACCTTATCTTTATGCAGCAGTTGCTGACTTATGACATCTTCGCATACGCTGGAAGATGGAACAAGATTATGCAGCTGATAAAACAGCTCCACGCTCCTCTGATAACACTGAGGTGTTTTCTCCCCAAGCTGGTTCCAAAGTGCCACTGCCGCTTGCTTACGAGAAAAAGAAAACAAAATCAATGCTACTTTACCTGTTAATTAATACACAGTGCAGCTTAAACACTTACTATAAATCTGCTGGTTACATTTGATCATTTCACCTCTTTAATTTGTTATTCCTTTAGAAATTTCAGTAAAGCACATGTCCACTCTTCCCCATTGTAGTCATTTATTATAATCCATATTCTTGCAATTCCCAAGGACGACTATGACATACCTGTATTTATATTTAGAAAGACAGTGGCCTTCTGGCCCTTTGAGCCGCACCGCCCAGCAGCCCTGCCCCTTTAACCCTCGCCTAATTGCAGCACAATTTACAATGACCAATTTACCTACTAACTGGTACATTTTTGGAATGCAGGAGGAGTAGCACTGAGACGAGAACTTGCTTCATCAAGGCACAGAAAGCTATAAACCAAAAATATACCTCAGGTTACTACAGAAAGCGAGGGAAGAGATTGCTGCGCTTTTGGCGATGATCTTTGCCCACTGGCCATAGGAAGAGCACCAAATGATTGGACGGTGGCAAATGTTACTCCTTTGGGCAAGAAAGGGAGTAGAAATAACCCTGGGAATTGTAGACCAGTGAGTCTTATTTCAGCGATGGGCAAATTAGTGGAGAAGATTCACAGAGACAGGACATACGAGCATTTGGAGAAGCATAATCTGATTAGGGATAGCCAGCATGGCTTTGAGAATAAGCTACTTTTATGAATCTACTGCATAAGGTAGGGAAAAATTGCATAAGCACAAACAGCATATTACAAGGTGTAATTAAACTTTACTGAAGCACCTTTAAAAAAATCCTTGTATTAGTATTTAACTAAGCCATGCAGAATGATACGTGATTGCTATTTTAATGACAGTCTCTGGGAAAGTAGTGTGGAGATGAGTGTATGCCAATATCTTCAACAGAAGCTTTTCGTTTTGCCACAGTATTTTAAGGCAGGGGATTAAGTTGAGAAGGGAAAGATTTGAAAAGGGAACCGATAGGCAACTTCTTCATACAGAGAGTACTGTGTATGTGAAATGAACTTCCAGAGAAAGTAGTTGAGGCAGGCGTATTAACAAGACATTAGGATAAATACACGGACAGGAAAGGTTGAGAGGAATAGGGACAAGATGTAGGCAAATAGGACTAGCTCAGATGTTCAATGTTCGAAGTAAATTTATTATCACACTACACATATGTTACTATATACTACCCTGAGATTAGGGATGGAAGGGTAGGCATTCCTTATGGTAGTATAGCAGTGGTTGAGCGTGTTGGGTCTCCTTGGTGCTGCAGGTGATATGTTGATAATTGGAACCCTGGCAATGATTTGAAAGGCGTTGGAATAGGCTGCTTCTTGTTTGGTAATTGTGGCACTCAATACATCCAGTGCTTACTTATCATCTGCCTTTGGTCGTGCGTAAACTACAGTCAGGATCACGGAGGAGAGCTCGTTCGATAACTAGAACTGACGTCACTTAATCATTAGATGTCCTGAGGTCAGCATAGATCAGTTGACCCAAAGGGCCAGCTTCCATGCTGTACGTTATTAAAGGTATTCTGGTCACAACAAGCAAGCTTTTGAAATGTTGTAAATCTAAAAACTTCTATCAAAAAAAATGTTAAGTGCAATTCTCATCAGAATATAATGGATAAAACATTGTAATTTAGTTTCCTGTAGAGCAGTACAATTTTTAGCAGCCAAGAGAAGGCAGAAAGTCTTAAAATCTTTAAAAAAAAAGGACTCACCTTGAAAAACTCAGTCTTCTGAACCATGAACTTGAGGTTTCCTAGTGTTAGTGGCGGCATGATTACCACAGCCACTGTGCCCTGGTTTGGACTCCGAGGCTGTGCTGGCTCGAGGCTGTTTAAGTTTTCACCACTGACAACAGCAACCGATTGAGCTAGGCCAACTAAGTCAAGCACCAGTGAAATGGCAACACTCTGAATGCTGAAGTCACTGGCAAAACAGCAGGCAGTCATGAGGGTTTGGAGCCAGACCGGGGGCTTTACCTGTGCACAATCTAAAGAAGAGAATATGAAGCCTTCAACTTAACAAAATGATGGCTGGGCAGAGTTATGTTGAATTTAAGAAAAGAACATTAGAAATAGAAGCAAGAGCTAGCCATCAGACTCAATGATCCTGCTTTGCCATTCAATAAGATCAAGACTGATCTGGTCGTGAACTCAGCTTCACCTACCCACCTTTCCCCACAAGCCGTGACTATGCAAATACCCAATACCCTGACTATGCAAAAATCTATCTAACTTTGTCTTAAATATATTTAATGAAGTCGCCGCTACTGACAATACTAATAAACCAATTTAATAACAGTGAGAAACCTATCCTCCTAGCAGAGGTATCTAAAACTATAAAGTCAGAGCTACAGATGAAATCTAAGGAAGAACATTTTCCATTTGGAATCTGGAACACAGTGCCTGTGTGGGTGGTGGAGGCAACATTTAAGATGTATCAGGACAGGCACTTGAAGACATCGAAGGCTACAGACCAAAAGGTGGTCAATGGTATCTGAATAGATAGGTTGCTATAGCTGACATGGGCAAGGTGGGCTGAAGGGGTACTCTATGGCTCACAATGAAACGTGATCTTTGTTTGAACTAACATTTGCCATGAAGAGGCAACATTACAGGTGAACTGTGAGAGGGAGTTACTAGTTCAATGACTACTAAATTATATACCCAAAGCTTATTTTGTTCGTAACAAATTACTTTTGCACTTGTGAACAAAAAGGTTGATTAATTGATACAGGATCAAACTCCAAGTGTTGTTCATATTCCTGGGCAGTAAAACTTTTACAGCCCTCAAAATGGATCTGTTTATAGCAGAATTGTTTTCCATTGCACAATTCCCACACTTAAGATAAATATTTTTCAAAAAGTCATTTGTAGAACAATTAAGGCATGAATCACAATTTTTGGAATGTCTATTTCCAAAGTTCCCCTTCGTGTCTGAGCTGTTCACAATCATTCCTGTTATTAAGAGCTGTGCTTACTCACTAATGTGGAACCCTTCCATCTGCTGTGAGGTCAAATGTTTTGAGGCCTTGCAGAGGGTGTAGTAAAGGTTTACCAGGATGCTGCCTGGTTCAGAGGGCATGTGCTATCACAAGAGGCTAGATAAATTAGGGTTTTCTCTGGAGCGCCAGAGGCTGAGGGGGGGATCTTATAGAGGTTTACAAAGATTATGAGAGGCATAGATAGAGTGGACAGAGAGTATCTGTTTCCCAGGGTTGAAATGTCTGATACCAGAGGGGGTAAGTTCAAGGGGGATAGTTCAAGGGGGATGTGAGAGTAAGCTTTTTAACTCAGAAAGTGGTGGATGCCTGGAATGCGCTGCCTGGTCTGGTGGTAGAGGCAAATACATGGGAAGCTTTTAAGAGACATTTGGATAGGCACATGGATATAAGGAAGATGGAGGGGTATGGAATGGTGCAGTTAGGAGGGATTAATGTTTGGGTGTTTTTGATTTGCATTCTCGCTGGTTCGCACAGCACTGTGGGCAGAATGGCCTGTTCCTGAGCTGTACTCTTCCATGTTCCATGTTCTACCAGGTAGGGAAGAGTCTAAATACTAGTCCTTGGCATTCAGCAGTGTTACCACAATATTTCATCAAAAATTGAAGATATCCTTTCTGGGCAAGCTTTGCAAATAAAAGCTCATGCAGGAGTTGTGCCTTAATGAGTGGATTACTCTCCATTCCAAAAGAAGCCCACAAGACAGGCACATGGTAGAACACTCTCTCCTTGGGCAAAGTTCAACAGCCTCGCTAATAACAAAGCTCATTCTGTATCTTAAGCATCTACTCTCTCTCCCATTACTGATGCACAATAGTAATAATGACAACAAATTCTGGTAAGGTGGTGGCACATTTGATCGCAGCAGCTTCTAAGGGGTCAGCCAAAGGTGCTATTGTCTTTTTCAAATGCATTTCTCATGAACGCAAGATTCTGCTGGTCATTAAGAACTTAAAGTACTGCAGTCTTACCCCATCAGTGGAGAAACTGAAGGAGCTGGGCTTGGTAAGAATCACGCTGCTGAGGAGTCAGTACATGAAGGCAGAGTGCAGTCTAACAGCAAGTGATCATCTCAATAGTTGGCTTTCTTATGATCGCAAGACCCTGTTGGACATTGTTAATGTGGAACGTTGCACTGATTTAATGGCAAATGGCAAGGTCAGACAGCGGGGACACGGCCTTGACTGTAGCAAGGTCTAGGCCTCAAGCCACTGTGTCGCCTATTTGCAGCCACCTAACATAGAGGCGGCTAAGTCAGTGCGTGCCACCAGAGGCTGTGTGACATAGCATCCAAGCTGGGGTCGGTGCTGCCCCCAGTGTGCATTTGGCAGAAGACAAGCTGTATTGTGTTTGACTGCAGACCACTGCAACATTCATAGACTCGGGGTCTTTGTGTGAGTGTATGTTACTGACATATGTGCTTTGTGCTGTGTGTGACTGCCGGTACTGCCATTTGCACCCTGGCACTGATGTAATGCTGTTTCATCTGGCTGTATTCATGTACGGTTGAATGACAATTGAATTGAACTTGAAACACAATGCAACAAAGCCTTACTACCCTAACCAGCTGCACTGCTGCTCTGAAGGGAAGAACCAACAAGCACATGGACCTATCACCCTTCGTTCCTTCAAAATTACTGGGTCAAGACCCTGGAGCTCACTACCTAACAGTACTGTAAAGCACCTTCAAGTCTTTGACCAATGTATTCAAGATAGTGACTCACTTCTATCTTCTCAAAGGACTGAGGAATGAGCAATAACTGCTGCACTTTCCAACAATGTCTAGTTCCCAAGAATTACAGCAAAAAAATGCAGAGCTGAACACAACAGGACAATTTTTACAGAAGACCTCAATAACACTACAAAGTTGTCCCAATCTGACAGAGGGGTCACACGTATTGACATTGAGGACCAGATAAAAGTGTCATTTAACTCTACACGCTGAGAAGGATGCATGAAAACTTACCAGCTTCTGATTTATTGTTATGAGATAAAGATGACAAATTTCCTTCTGAAATGTAAACAGGAAAGCTGGAGAACTCAAAGAAAAGTTGGCACGCAGCAGAGAAGGACTGATGATACTCCTTAGCCTGTTGATGAGGCTCTGTTGCTGGAAAAGCTCCATCACTCTTGCCGGCAAAGTTCTGGGCATTGTTTTGGCTTCTGTCTCCACATAGGTCCATGTGGAATTCTGTTGCAAATGCCTGGCAAACAACTTCACTGGGAATAATGTACAGAGTAATAAGCTGGGTCAAAAACTGCTCAAAGTACTCTAGACAGTACTGCATTGTTGTCTTCTGAGTAGAGGTTCCCACAGGCATGGCTGGTTTATCCTCCTGTGATGTCGACGATGTCACCACAGTATCCCCAGACCCAACAGTGGAAGCAGTCTCAGTTTCTGAAGAAGTGCTGCCCTGTGGCACTGAGCCTTCAACCAGTACTTTGTCAATATCATCTGTTTTGTCTGCTTGGTATTGCACAAACTCAGTGAATCCACTCTCAGATGACTGGCTACTGGGAGGGTTTTCTCCATCTTCAAACACATCACCAGGTGCTCCAAGGCTGGCTGATGAAACCTGCATCAATAATGCATAGGATGGATAATGCCAGGCAAAGGAACAACCAGTTTAGTAAAAATTTCAGATTTTGATAACGCAGTTCTAAAGTGAAGTGAAACCACTTTTTAAATGCATAAGATTTCAACATGACAGAAGGTGCAGGATGGATACATCTCAAAGAAGTTATCTAAAAACAGGATACACAACCGTGGTTGGAAAGGGAAATCAAAGCCAACGTAAACAGAAGGCATATAATAGACCAAAACTTAATAGGAAGTTTGAAGATTGGGAAGTTTTCAAGAACCAACAGAAGGCAATTTAAAAAGCCATAAAGAGGGAAATGAGGGAATAGGAAGGTAAGCTGGCCAATAATATTAGAGGATACCAAAAGTTTCTTCAGATATATAAAAGAGTAAAAGAGAGATGAGAGTGGATATTGGACCAATGGAAAATGACGCTGGAGAGGTAATAATGGGGGACAAGGAAATGACAGACAAACTGAGTAAGTACTTTCTATCCGTCAGCATCATAGAAGACACTAGCAGCATGCCGGATGTTTGAGAGTGTCAGGGGGCAGAAGTTTGTGAAGTTGCCATTACTAGGGAAAAGGCGCTTGTGAAACTGAAAGATCTGAAGGTAGGTAAATGAACTGGACCAGATGGTCTTCAGGGATCTGAAAGAGGTGGCTGAAGAGATTATGGAGGCATTATTAATTATCTTTCAAGAAACACTAGATTCTGGCAAGATTCTGTAGGAATGGAAAATTGTAAATGTCACTCCACCCTTCAAGAAGGGAGAGAGGCAGAAGGAAGGAAAATATAGGCCAGTTAGTCTGACCTCAGTGGTTAGGAAGAAGTTGGAGTCGATTGCTAAGGATGTGGTTTCAGGATACTTGGAGGCACATGATAAAATAGTCCAAAGTCAGCTTGATTTCCTTAAAGGAAAATCTTGCCTGACAAATTTTTGAAACTCTTTGCCGAAATAACAAACAGGATAGACAAAGGAGAATCACTGGATGCTGTGTACTTAGATTTTCAGAAGGTCTTTGACAAGGTGCTGCACATGAGGCAGCTTAACAAGTTAAGAACCCATCATATTACAGGAATGATACCGGCATGGATAAGGCATAGGCTGACTGGCAGGAGGCAAAGAGTGAGAATAAAGGGAACTTTTTCTGGTTGGCTGCTGGTGACTAGTGGTGTTCCAGAGGGGTCTGTGCTGGGACCACTTCTTTTTACATTATATGTCAATTATTTGTATGATCGAATTGATGGCTTTGTGGCCAAATTTGCGGACCATACGAAGATAGGTGGAGGGGCAGGTAGTTTCGATGAAGCAGGAAGGCTGCAGGAGGACTTAGACAGATTAGGAGAACAGTCAAAGAGTGGCAGATGGGATACAGTGTCTCGGTAGAAGAAATAAAAATTTGATAATTTTCTGAATGGAGGAAAAATTCAAAAAACTGAGGTGCAAAGGGACTTGAGAGCCCTCATGCGAGATTCCTTAAGTGTTAACTTGCAGGTTGAGTTGGTGGTGTGGAAGGCAAATGCAATGTTAGCATTCATCTCAAGAGAGCTTCACCTGGAGTATTGCGAGTATATAGAGGGGCATCCAGAGGGTGCTGAATCTGTAGAATTTGTTGCCACAGGCAGCTGTGGAGGCCAAGACATTGGGTATATTTAAGGCAGAGGTTCACAGTTTTTGTTTAGTCAAGGCATGAAAGGTTATGGGAGAAGGCAGGAGGAGAGTGGGGCTGAGAGAGAAATGGATCACTCCTGATGAAATGGCGGTACAGACTCAATGTGCCAAATGGCCTACTTCTGCCTCTGTATCTTATGTTCTTATCTGACAAAGAAACACTCTATAAAAATACAATAGAGTTTACCTTTTTCTCTTCCTTCTTTTGCGTAAAGCTGGAGTGTCCTGGGAAATAGAGTCTACACTCTGCCCCAGGTGACAGCAAGGGTGGCTGTACTTTGCTCAGTATCTTTGAGCACAGCTTCAGGCAGTCAGTGAGTTCCGAGAGGCATAATGCCTGCAGGTGGCTGGTCAGAGCTGAGACCATCCGCACCAACAGCTGGGGCAAGTGTTCTGTTTGAATCTCAATGTACGTCTCCTATGGATCAAAAAGACACCTTCAGTCTGTTGTTTACAAACAAGCTGGCCATATATACAAAGCAGAAGCAGACTGCTGAATCAAGGGCTTGCAGTTTAAAATAGGAATTGCAATTTTCCCCTTCAACATGAAATATAATTAGCAAATACAGCCAACAAGTTATACACTGAACTCAATAAAGCTGAATAATCCAGAAACCCAATTTTCAGTATGAATTTATTTTCCCAGCAGGAATTCAGAAGATACAAACATCTCCAGAATTGCCCAGTCAGCATTCTTTCAAGACAGGAGATGAGTAGGAAGAGAAGTGCTCTTTGTGCTTTATCCGAGACAAGTCAGCGGGATAGGTAAGGGTTTCTTAACAGATTAGTGATGGAGCCATAAGGGGTTAGGGTTGTGCACCATGGTAGCATAGCGATTTAGCGTGATGTTATTATAGCTCAGGGCGTCTCACTTCAGAGTTCAATTCTGGCACTGTCTGTATGTTCCCCTGTAACCACACGAGGTTCCTTTGGGTGCTCCACTTTCCTCCCACATTCCACAGATGTACTGGTTAGTGGGTTGTTTGGTCATTGTAAATTCTCCTGTGATTAGACTAGGGCTAAATAGGTGGGTTAACTTGCTGGGTGATGCAACTCTTTGGGTCAGAAGGGTCTGTGCTGTAACTTAAGATAAATAGAGAAACAAACACAAGTCAAATCTTGACAACCAAATAGTTTCCAATCAACCTTGCAAACAGAAGTAGTACTTCAAAGCATTGTCCATAAACACTCATGGAACTGAGGTGAATGATAACAAGCACAAGTATATTCTCCTGGAAGTGTGGCTGAAACTCATTCAAATAAAACACTATCAAGATTTCAAGCTTTAGACGAGTACAATTAACCAAGCAAAACCTCCCTAGCTTTATTAACAGCCAGTTACAACAGAAAACAGGGGTTTCAAAAGATATTTTGATTATTTCATTGGTCAGACAAAGCCTTCCTTTATTGCTCAATCCCACCTGTCCTGCAGCCACATTCCCAAATCACTTCAGTCCTCCTTTTAACACAATTGGGCATGGAGTTCCAGGATTCAGACCTAGCCACATGAAGAGTCAGTGAAATATTTCCAAGTCAGGAGAGTGTGTGACTTTTTGTGGAATTGACAGACACCCGCTGCCCAAGGGGTTTGCGGGTAGCCTGGATGAGGAACTACAGTGCATTTAATTGATAGTACACACTGCAGGCACTTTGTGGAGAGAAAGAATATTCAGGGTGTTGATTGTGTATCAAACAAGTGAGTCAGAATCAGAGTCAGGTTTGATATCACTGGCATACATTGTGAAATTTGTTGTCCTGTGGCAGCGGTACGTTGCTACTCTATTGAGCTTCTCCAATGTTGTTGGAGCTGCAGTTACCCAGTCCATTAGACCCCGACACGTACCATGCTGTTGGTGGAAATGATTTAGGGTGCCCGGAGGGGAGTTATTTCCTTCGGGATATCCAGCCCCTGATCCACCCTTATAGCCACTGTATTAGTCTGGCTGCTCCATTCACCAAATCAGTTAAAATAATAGCACCTAATCCTCTCTGCCTGCACACAGTCCATATCCCTCCATTTTTTGCACATTCATATACCAATCTAAAAGTATCTATTGTTACTGCCTCCAATATAATCCTTTACAATGCATTCCAGGCACACACATTCTCTGTGTAAAAAAAAATGGCCCATACTTCTCCATTGAGGTTACACCCCTCTCATCTCATCCTTTAGTGTTAGACATTTCAACCCTGGGAAAAAGATACCAGCTGAATCCTCTTATGTGTCCCATAACTTTGTAGACCTCTATCACATCTCTCTTTAGCTTCCTCTGCTCCAGAGGGGGGGAAAAAACCATTTTCCCCTCATAGCACATGCTCTCTAATCCAGGCAGCACCCTGGTAAATCTCTTCTGTACCCTCTCCAAAGCCCCAACATCCTTCCTATGGTGTGCTGACCAAAATGAAATACAACACTCCAGAAGAACTCAGCAAGTCAGGCAGCACCTGTGAAGGGGAATAAACAGTCGCTCTTTCGTGATGAAACCCTTAGTCAGGACTGGAAAGCAAAGGGGCAGAGGACAGTATAAGAAGGTGAGGGAGGGGAAGGAGTAAAAGCTGGCAGTTGATAGGTGAAACCAGGTGAAGGGAGAAGATGAGTGGGAGGGTGGAGGACAGGGGATGAATTAAGAAGCTGGAAGGTGACAAGTGGAAGAGATAAAGGGCTGAAGGAGGAGGAATCTAATGGGGAGGACAGTAGACTATGGGAGAAAGGGAAAGGGGAGGGGCACTCAAAGGAGATGATAGGCAGGTGAGGAGGAGAAAAGGGATGTGAGGGAAACCGACTGGAGAATGGAAAAAGAGAGAAGGGGGAAGGGGAAAATTACCGGAAGTTAGAGAAATCAGGAGAAGATGGCGGCGCGATGACAGCGCGCGTGCCCTCTCCGGTGATGAATATCTATTATCTGTCAAGTAGGGGACCATGCACAACTCCTGATTTGATGGAGACAGAAGTGAGTGCATAGAGGGACATCTGGAAAACTTCTGAAATGTCGGCTTTGCTACCGCTGCTACTGTGTTCTAACCGGAATCTCTGGAGCTGAAGGCCCCGAAATCCTTGGCTTTGCGTGTTTCAGCGGCCGGGGAGAGGTCAAAGGCGCTCGGCAGAGGATGGTGCTCAGGAGGTTGTATCGGAGAGGCTGCTCGGAAGCTCGGAGTTTTCGGATGGATGGACTCAGGGTCGGCTGTTTCCAAGTTATCGGCAAGTTGACAGTGACTGGAGGTTTATGGCAGGGAGTTTCTCCCTTTTGTCGCCACTATCGGGCACTTGGGAGTCGATCGATTCGGGGACTTTGAGACTTTTTTTTTACTGTGTCTCTGGACAGTTCTTCATCAAATTATGGTATTGCTTTGCACTGCCATAACTATATGGTATAATTATGTGGTTTTGTCAGTGTTAGTCTTTGGTCTGTCTTGTTTTCTGTGATATCACGCCGGAACATTGTATCATTTCTTAATGCATGTTTGCATTTCTAAATGACAATAAAAGAGGACTGAGTGTTCTCATAATCTAAATTGATGTTCATGTCATCAGGTTGGAGACTATCCAGTTGGAATGAGGTGCTGCTCCTCCAACCTGAGAGTGGCCTTATTGTGGTTGTACAGAAGGTATGAACTGACATATCAGAATGGGAATGGGAAGTCGAATCAAAATGGGTGGCCTCCAGGATATCCCCTTTTAGTGATAGATGGGGTAAAGGTACTGAATGGAGCAGTTCCACAAACTATATTGGGTCTCACCAATGTAGAGGAGGTTCCACTGGGAGTGCTGGATACAGTAGATGACTCCAATAGATATACTTCTCTAACTTCCAGTAATTTCTCCCCCTCCTTTTTTCACTTTTATCCCCATTCTTACCCTTTCTCTTCTCTTCACATGTCTATCACCTCCCTCTAATGCCCCTCCTCCTTCCCTTTCTTCCACGGGCCACTGTCCTCTCCTGTTAGATTCCTTCTTCTTCAGTCCTTTACCTTTTCCACCTATCACCTCCCAGCTTCTCACTTTATCCCTTACCCCCCAATCCACCCACCTACCCCTCACTTGATCTCACCTATCACCTGCCAGCTTGTACTCTTTCCCGTCCCCTTTTTATTCTAGCTTCTTAGCCTTCCTTTCCCATCTTGATGAAGGGTATCAGCCAAAACATCGACTGCATATTCCTCTCCACAGATGCTACCTGACCTGCTGAGTTCCTCCATCATTTTTATGTGCTACTCAAGACCCCAAGCATCTGCAGAATCTCTAATGGTGTTAATACTACAGATGCAGCCTAACCTGAGTTTTATGAAGCCACAAAATAACTTTCTGACCCCTGAATTTAGTGTTGTGATTAATAAAGGCAAGCAAGCCATACAACTCCTTTACCACCCTACCGACTTGTTTCAGGGAGCTATTGACTTTGACTCCAAGATACCTCTGTACATCAATGTTGACAAGGGTTTTGCCAATTTCTGGTCAATGGAGATTGTCAGTATGCTGATGGTGGAGGACTTGACAACGGCAATGCCACTGAATAGCAAGGTGGGTGGTAAGACACTCCTTATTAGAGATGGCCATTGATTGGCACGCACTCTTGTGTTGCGTATGTTACTTGTCAATAATCAGACGTTGTCTGATTGTTGTCCAGGTCTTGCCACAGGCTGCTTCACTTTAAAATGAACATTCTGCAACAACTGCGAACATCCCAACTTATGACCTTATGAAGGAAAATTGGTCACTGGTGAAGTACACCTGCTGCAGCTCCTGAGCTATTACCCTGCACGGACTGAACCAAGCTTGACTGTAACAGTAGAGTGAAGGCTATGCTTGGCCATGTGGTTACATATTGTGTTGCTGCGTAGTTTTGAGATGTCACACCTGTAGCACACAAATCATTTTGCATGACTGTTGTGTCTCAATTGAGAATGGTCTCTCAGAACTTGGTCCCCATAAGGATTGTTGAGATAGTCAATTCTACCATGGACAGAGAGATTGATTGGAAAGACTGAGATATGTTGGTTTATTCCTCATAGTGTTTATACTGAATGGCGGTGCAGGCTCGAAGGGCCGAATGGCCTACTCCTGCACCTATTTTCTATGTTTTCTATTACCTCACTATCTGCCAGTTTGACACCTGTCCTTTAGGACTTGGTCAGTAGTGGTAACACCAAGCCACTAACTGTTGTATAAACAAAGTATTATGAATTGAATGAGTTAAAATTAAGATGCAAATTAATTCCAGAGTAGTTTATCTGGGAGTGATTTGTCAGGGTGTGGTTCCATCGTGCTTTGCACATTATGAAAGCTGGGAGCAAAAGAAGATGATACAGAAAGCAAAGCTGTTATGTAACATCACATTCCTCACAAACATTATCTCATGGATGGCAATTCTCAATCTGCAAAAATGGCTCAGCAAGCAGAAAGTGTTAAAATCAACAGACAGATGTAGATACAAAGTTTTCCCAAAGGTTGAGATAGTTCCTGAAACTATATAAAGTCAGTCTACTTTGTCTTATGGACAATATCAGCAACAATAAACATATGTTCTGAATGTTACACAATAAATATTCAATGTTACCAGGGATTCTGATTCCAGAGGATTTTCCGCATTTCACAGACTTCCTTACTTTTCAAAACTTTAAACGGAGATTACGTTTTATTGCAACTCCAATGCAATATTTTTACTGATCTATATCAAACTAATTTCTAATTTACAATCTGAAGCAGAAACTGGCCGTTATAACCCTGCAACAGGCTACCTGAAACAGCAATAAATAATTCTGATCAAAGTCATAAGTAACATTCTACATCACAGTGGCCATAAGAACCATGCAATCTCATCGTTTTTGTCTACAGACTTCCACCAAATCTACGCAACCCTTATCCAGTGGCTCTCCTCCACTATTCTGAATGAACTGCCATAATACCCCTCTATCTATCAAATCCATCAACTGCCAGAGCTTTCTTTTTCCAAATTCTGCAGTATACCTTCCAGGCTACCCCTGAAAATCTATCCATTGCCATCTTCCATTTCTCAATTATGTAATTCTCTTGAAGTCAGTTGAAGAAAACATCTGCTTCCACACAAAACGATGCATCAATGGGAGGCAGAACGCAGAGAAGCCACAGGTGGGTTTGGACAGACTGAGGGTGTGTGTGGATACATGGTTGGTGCAGATTATGTGAATAAACGTGAGGTTATCCACTATGGTGGCACAAGATGATGACAGATTGTCTGAATGGTGATCACAGGGAGGTATAGCAAGAACCAGGTGCACCTGTTCACCAGTTGCTGAAGCATGTAGATACAGCAGATGATTAAGAGGCAAATTTATGCTAGCCTTCATAGTGACAGGATCTGAGTGAAGGAGTAGGCATCTTACGCTGCAATTGTACAGAGCCTTGGTGAGATCACACCTTGAACTATCCTGACAAAAGGCCTCAGCCTGAGATGTTGACAGTTTATCCCCTCCATAGATACTGCCTGACTTACTGAGTTCCTCCAGTAACATGTGTGTTACTGGAGTCGTGTGTGCAGTTTTGGTCTCCTTACCTGAGGAAGGATGCTCCTGCCATGCAGAGAGTTCAATAAAGATTCACAGACTGATCTCTGGAGTGCCAGGACTGTACGAAGGAAAGCTGGGTCAATTAAGCTGCAGAGAGTATGAAAGAATAAGAGGGAATCTCATAGCACCTGTGAGGTTCTAACAGTATTGGACAGATTCGGAGCAGGAAGGATGTTCTTGATGCTCAGGGGTCCGAAGCACAGTTTAAGCATAAATTATCTCATTTAAGATTGAGGTGATAGAGTGGTGAATCTGTGGAATTCTCTACCAATGGAACCAGCTGAAGTCAAATCATTCACACTGGATATTTTCCCAAGGGGTAGTAGGATCAACGGATATTGGGGAGAAAGCTAGCAAAGGGTGTTGAATTTGGATGATCAATCACAATGAAAGACAGCACTAACTTGAAGGGCCAAATGGGCTACCCCTGCTTCTATTTTCCCCCAAGTTTCTGTTTCTATTTTATCACCGTGCAGAGACTGATCTGATGTGATGTAACTATCCAACAACAGAGGAGAAATAACCTTCAATTTAAAAATTCACAGAGAAAAATATGAAGCCAAAACTTTATCGTAGCAGGCGCAAATTCTGTTCCCTGTGCACATCTAGCCTCTAAAGGCGATTCAAGACTGTGCACAATGTTCATATGCATTTGGCTCAGAGATGAGCCAGCAACCATGATCTTCTCCATCTCCAAGACCGGCTACATCTCTAAAGGATCATCCAACTCAGATTATGCTTGAGCAGAATTTCTGCTGAAACCTTTGTTACCTCTGGACCCAACCATCTGAAAGCCTACCTGGCTGCCTTTCCATTTTCATCAGACATAAAGTGATGCTCGAAGCTCTACTATATTTTTGTAAACTCACACATCATGCCAGTGCCTGCCTGCATGCAGTGGAACCCAGTCCAATACTGCCTGCTTTACATTGTTCATTCTTGCTTTAGTCTCCAACACTGTCAGAAGCCAGCACCCCTCCAATGGTGGTGTCTCATGCCTGTTCAGTTTTAGCAGTTCCACACAGGCAGTAGTGCTTTCAGTCCTATTGTCTATAAGCTCTGATGTCCCCTTCATAAGTCTTTCTACTCCTACTTCCTCCTTTAAAAATTGCAACTGTTTAATATCTCCTTCTATGAATGAGTACCAAAAGGCGCTTTCATTGATTAAGATTTTTTGTTAGATGCTTTGGGCTACTTTGCTAAACAAACAGCACAACATTAATGCAAGTTATTAGAATTATTGAGCCAGAAAACATGGCATGAATAAAAATATTTTATACAAGTTGGCTGCTGAAACCCACTTCAGAACTGCATGCAATGATAAGACTGTGGAACTGATGAGGGAGGATGCAGAAAGATTAGATGAAGTGAGACAAGGGTGTGAGTCCCATACCTGACATAGTACTCTCATACTTCGAGTAGGCTTTAAAAAAAAAGAAGAAAGCATAGGTTTATCAAAAAAGCATAGTTGTCACACCAAAGAGGACAGCATGAAATTACTGCAGCATTCCTGAAGAACACTTGCAGTTTATACTTTTTCACTCTTTCCCCCTCTATCTCAGCATTTTGCCATTTTCAGTTGCCTTCAACATCTCATAACTATGTTCATCCTTGTTCAATTTTAAACAGATTCAGTACTTACTAATTTCAAATTAAAGATCAAGATGAGCAATATATCCTGACACACCAAATAAGAGGTCTTAGAAAACAGAACACTTGACAAATTTAATTAATAAAATCACATTCATGTGACACACCCTTTGATATACTTTTGCAAGCTACATATAGTTGCCACAGCTCCCAATCAGCTAGGGACAAAATCCTCCAACAATTATGGACGTTGGTCATTTAACAATATGCCTGCCAAGTAATGGAAAATTATCCTTGATAGGACAGCAATTATCACGGAAACACTCAAGCCACAGTCCAACAAGCAGAGGGTGCCTTCACACGAGGGTAAAGAAGTGAATGAACTCAAGATAAAGAGAGCACAGAAGCCATACCAGTTTTTCCACTTTCACCGTGCATATACCTTTGATAGAACAGCTTTGTACAGTACTTTCAAAATATAGCCGCAATAAAGATTAACTTGATAGAACTTGGATCTAACAAAAAAAAATCAGAAGTTCCAAGATGGATTGCATATTTAAAAATAGCTATAATTAATGATGGAACTTGGCATATAATGGCTGAACTATACACATATTCATCATCACCATTATCATGTGCTGTGTCGTATGACGTGGGCGATCATGTTCTTTGACCATGATTGTTTTTGGTAAATGTTTCTACATTAGTGGTTTACCATTGCCTTCTTCTGGGCTGCGTCCTTATAAACATACATAGAAACATAGAAAACCTACAGCACAATACAGGCCCTTCAACCCACAAAGTTTTGCCAAACATGTCCCTACCTTAGAAATTAGTAGACTAATCCATAGCCCTCTATTTTTCTAAGCTCCATGTACCCATCCAAAAGTCCCTTAAAAGACCCTACGGTATCCGCCTCCACCACCATTGCCGGCGGCCCATTCCATGCACTCACCACTCTGAGTAAAAAACTTACCCGTCATCTCCTCTGTACCTACTCCCCAGCACCTTAAATCTATATCCTCTTGTGGCAACCATTTCAGCCCTGGGAAAAGCCTCTGACTATCCACACAATCAATGCCTCTCATTATCTTATACAACTCTATCAGGTCACCTCTCATCCTCCGTCACTCCAAGGAGAAAAGGCTGAGTTCACTCAAGACAGGTGACCCCAGTCATTATCAATACTCTTCAGAGATTGTCTGCCTGGCGTCACTGGTTGCATAATCAGGACTTGTGATATGCATCACTGCTCATACTACCATCCACCACCAGCTCCCATGGCTTCACATGACCCTGATCGGGGGGCTAAGCAGGTGCCATACTTTGCCCAAGGGTGACCTGCAGGCTAGCGGAGGGACCGAGTGCCTCATACCTCCTTTGGTAGAGACGCATCTCCATCCCGCCACCCTATACACATATTAGGAAATATAATCTGTATACTCATCCTGGAAAGTAAAACAAATATTTTCCTCCCCAAATACAACAGTGGCAATTATCATATTTGCCTACGATTTGAAAAATAAAAGCTGAAAATCACAATGGTGAAATTGCAAATCATATTGCTTTGTAAATGTATCGAAAGTACTCAAATGCTGTTGCTTTGTAGGAACAGCATCAAGAGAAACGTAGGCTCAGAGCTTCCACACGTGAATGTCGTGGTCATCGAGAAGCTGATGAATATTGAAGCATTACTACTATCTATGCTCCATTACCACTTAGATATCGGAACAAAGCTGTACGTCTGACCAAGGTTGCACATGTGCTTCTTGTGCACGTTCAGTGTTCACAGTGTGGCATCCTTCACATTGGTCAGACCAAATGCAGACTAGACGACCACTCTGCAGAACACTTCCGAGCAGTTCACAAGGGTGACCCTCACCTATGACAAGAAATGAGTGGGAAAATAAGATCTACTTTAATTCTTCACACACATTCTGACTTCCACGTCACTGACATCCACTGAAGCCAAACAACCTTGAGAAACAGTTCTTTATCTTCTGTCTGGGTATGATGCACCCCTTGGGACTTAATAGTCACATTTTGGATAACCAGCCATTCCTGTTTGTATGTCAGAACTGGTCAGTATTGATTTAAGTTCATCAATCTGTAATGTTAAATTAGTTTTTCCTTCTTAAGACAAGACCATAAGATAGAGGAGCAGAAGTAGGCCATTTGGTCCATCAAATCTGCTCTGCCATTCAATCATGGGCTGATCCAATTCTTCCAGTCATCCCCACTCCCCTGCTTTCACCCCATACCCTTTGATGCACCGGCTAATCAAGAACCTTTCTATCTCTGCCTTAAATACACCCAGTGGCTTGGCCTCCACATCCGTTCGCGGCAACAAATTCCACAGACTTACCATCCTCTGACTAAAGTAATTTCTCCCCTTCTCTGTTCTAAATTGAGGTCCTTCAATGCTGAAGTCATGCCCTCTTGTCCTAGAATCCCCTACCACGGGACATAACTTTGCCATATCTAATCAGTTCAGGCCTTTTAACATTCGGAATGTTTCTGTGAGATCCCCCTCATTCTCCTGAACTCCAGGGAATACAGACCAAGAGCTGCTAAACGTTCCTCATACGGTAACCCTTTCATTCCTGGAATCATTCTCGCGAATCTTCTCTGAATCCTCTCCAATATCAGTATATCCTTTCTAAATATCTTGAAGAGATATCGCCTGATTTCCTCTCTTTTCTGGTTCTCTTTGATCTGAAACACCATCAATAAGTGCTGCCTGACCTATTATTTCTAGCAGTTTCATGTCCACTTGAGTCTCAGAGGCTGATTAAAGAAAGATAAGTACATCATGGGAAAGGCACTTTTACAGCACTCCTTATGAACAAAGAAACAGAGGCACTTCCTATCAAGCTTTGAAGTTTCCCTACTTCCCAACCTACCATTAGTCCAGCACCCTGGGATCGACAAAGTCTTCAGAAGACATGCACAAATCTAAGTGCAGGCTCCCAGTGGCCTTGCCCAAATGGGTGCCAATCAGGCTGGCAGAGTTCTGGAAGAAGACTGTGCTGCGGAGCCCTAACGGAATTCCTTCCCTCCACCTATGCACCCCGCCACCCCAACTCTGGCACACCAAATCATCTATCCCAGGAATAATCAGAGACATGCAAAGATATTGTTTTGCTGCTCGTTAGAGGAAGCAGTAATGATGTCCTTTCCTCATCTTAACCGAGAAACAGCATCATAAATGGTCCAATTATCTTTATACATATTTACAATTTTCTGGATTGTGTCCGTGCCTCATGCCAGTGAAGGGAAGAATAGGATGTGAATGTGTGGCTTAAGAACTGGTGCAAAGTGCAAGATTTGAAATATGTAGATCATGGGATCTCTTCTGGGGAAGATAGGAACTCTACGAAAAGGGCAGGTTACACCTGAACTTGAGTGGGATCAATACCCTTGTGAGCAGATCTGCCAGAACTGTTGAGGACCATTTAAACTAGATTGGCAGAAGGATGGGAACCAGTGTGATGGGTCAGAGGAGGGAACAGTTAGTTCCAAGGTTGAGATGTTTCAAAAGGGACAAGGAGGGAGGTAAAAGAGGTGGAGGAGTGGCATTGCTAGTACAGGATAGCACCACAGTTGCAGAGAGGGAGGGCATTGTGGAGGGATTATCTACCGAGTCAGTGTGGGTGGAAGTCCCAAACAGGAATGGAGCAATCACTGTTTTGGGAGTATTCTATAGACCCCCACCCACATAGCAACAGAGACACCGAGGAACAGATCGGGAGGCAGATTTCGGAAAGGTGCAAAAATAACAGGGTTGTTGTAACGGATGATTTCAACTTCTCTAACATTGATTGGTACCTGCTTGGTGCAAAAGTTCTGGATGGGATAGAATTTGTTAGGTGTGTCCAGGAAGGATTCCTGACACAATATGTAGGCAGGCCGACTAGAAGCGAGGCCTTACTGGATCTGGTACAAGGCAATGAACCTGGTCAGATGTCAGACCTCTCAGTGAGTGAGTATTTCAGAGACAGTGACACAACTCCCTGACCTTTATCATAGTCTTGGGCAGGGATAAGAGCAGAGAGTACATAAACTTATTTAATCGAGGGAGGGGTAATTATGATGAACTGGGCAGGAACTTGGGAACAGATGTTGTTAGGGAAATGCACAACATAAATATGGAGGTTGTTTGGGGTTCTGAATAGGTTTGTCCCATTGAGACAGAGAAAGGATGGTAGGGTGAAGGAACCATAGTTCACAAGAGATGTGAAACATCTCGTAAAGAGGAAGAAGGGATCATATCAAAGGTTTATGAAGCAAAGATCAGAAGAGCTCTTGAGAGTAAAAAGGTAACCAGGAAGAAGCTTAAGAAGGGACTTGGGGGAGTTAGAAGGGGACATGAGAAGGCCTTGACCAGGAAGATTAAGGAAAACCCAAGGCATTCTACACATGCGTGAAGTACAGGAAGATGACTAGAGTGAGGGTAGGACCAATCAGGGAAACATGTGCCTGCAGGATATAGGAGAGGTCTTTAATGAACACTAAGCTTTAGTATTCACCAGGGAGGGGGTCCTTCACAAATGTGAGGACTGTGTAGAATAGGCTAATATGCTGGAACTTGTCAACGTTAAGAAAGAGGATGTGCTGAACTTTTGAAACACGTTAAAGTAGATAAGTTCCCAAACATGGACAAGATTTACCCCAGTTTACTAAAGGAAACAGGGAAAGAGACTACTGAACCTTTGGCAATGATTTTTGCATCCTCACTGGCCACAGGAGTATTACCAGAAGATTGGAGGGTAGCAAATGGTATTAATTTGTTTAAGAAAGGTAATGGGGATAACCCTGGGATTATAGACAAGTAAGTCTTACTTCAGTGGCGGGCAAACTATTGGACAGGATTCTTAGATTCAGGACTTACAAGTATTTGGAGAAGCATATTCTGATTAGGGATAGTCAGCATGAATTTGTGAGAGATAGATCATTCCTCAGAAGCCTTGAATGAATTCTTCAAGGAAATGATAAAGGTAGATGTGGTGATTATAGATAAGGTGTTTGATGAGGTTCCCCATGGTAGGCTCATTCAAAGCATCAGAGATCCAGAGAAACTTGGCTGCATGGCTCGCCCACAGAAGGCAGAGGGCAGTGGTAGTTGGCATATATTCTGCCTGGAGGTCAATAACCAGTGGTACTGCACAGGGACCTTTGCTCTGTGATATTTATAAATGACTTGGACAAGGAAGTGGAAGGGTGGGTTAGTAAGTTTGCGGATAACACAAAGATTGGTGGTGTTCTGGATAGTGTAAAAGGTTGTTGTAGATTACAATAGCACTTTGATAGGATGCAGATCTGGGCAGAGGAGTAGCAGATGGAGTTCAGTCCGGAAAAAAGTGAAGTGATACACTTGGGAAAGTCAAACTTGAAGGCAAAGTATGAGGTTAATGGCAGGATTAAAGCAAGGCAGAGGAACAGAGGGACCTAAGGATCATTCTGGAATTATGACATAATGGATAACATAATAATGGATTAACTAGAATGAATACGTCTTCAGGAAATAAAACCTGCACAGATTTTAACTTCCATCTGATACTTTGTGGTTAGTAAAACCAATGATTGGGGTGGTACATTCTGATTCTGTCCCACTGAAACTACATTGGGGAAAACTGATGAATGTTCCTGCTGTAAGCACATTGTTAAAGATGTAGTTCTGCCACTTAATGCAGAGCTCAGGACAGATCTGCTTTGTCACTTACCCTTCTGGTTAACTGTATATTCATGAAGCCATCCTTCACACTAACAAGAAGGGATACAGTTTGGGTGTCTGCAGTTTGTACTCAGATGCTTTTGGAACAGACACCAGTCTTGAATATTCAAATGAATTCTGCTAATTAGGATATGCTACCATTGTAAATATGTAACTCTATAAATTTAACTAACTACTTACGAAATGTTGAAGTAGGCGATTTATCATTACCATTATGTGCCGTGTCATATGACTTGGTGATCGTGGTCTTACGACCATGATTGTTCTTGGCAAATTCTTCTATAGAGGAGGTCTGCGATTACCTTCTTCTGGGCAGTGTCTTTACAAGACAGGTGGCCACAGCCATTATCAATACTCTTCAGAGAATGTCTGCCTGGCATCAGTGGTTGCATAACTAGGCTTTGTGATTAGAGCATTAGGAACTGATCATTGATATCCCAGTGTTGAAGAAGTATAAAGAATCACGCCAGAAGAGTGAGACTCTCCTGGACTCTCTCACTTTTGGAGTTTTGCTGTGTGAATAACAGTTCCATGAGGTCAGATATGAAGGCAGAATGGCAGGTTAAAGGCAGGATTCTTAGCAATGTGCAGGAAGGGAGGGGCCTTGGGGGTCCATGTCCATAAATCCTTCAAAGTTGTTATGCAAGTTGACAGGGTGGTTAAGGAGGCGAATAGTATGTTGGTCTTCATTAGTCAGAGATTGAGTTCAAGAACAATTGCAGCTCTAAAAAACTCTGGTTAGACCAAATTTGGAATACTGTGTTCAGTTCTGGTCACCTCATTATAGAAAGGATATGGAAGTTTTAAAGAGGGTGCAGAGAAGATTTACAAAGATGCTGCCAGGATTAGAGAGCATGATTTGCAGAATAAATTGAGTGAGCTAGGCCTTTTCTGTTGGAGTGAAAGAGGAGGAGAAGTAACTTGATAGAGGTATACAAGATGACAAGAAACATAGATAGACAACCAGTGTCATTATCCCAGGATTGAAATGGCTATTATGAGGGGGCATTTTAAGGTGACTGGAGGAAAGTATAAGGGGAGGATGTCAGAGGTAGGGTTTTAAACACAGGTGCGTGAAATGCGCTCCCTGGGGTAGTGGTAGAGGCAGGTATATTAGGGACTTCTAAGAAACTCTTAGCCAGACAGATGGAATGAAAGAAAAATGAAGGGCTATGCAGGAGGGAAGGATTAGATTGATCTTGGATTAGGTTAAAAGGTTAGTACAACATCGTGTCTAAAGGGCCGTAATGTGCTGGATTGTTCTATGTAAATCGTGTTAACCGGGGAACTGAGATGAAAGGTGGAAGATGATATTTTATCTAGAGGGAGAAAAACGATGTTTTGCTTTGTTATTCAGGGAACAAAAGTTTATTAAATCCAGTAAAGCTCCAGCAATCCACAATTGAATGCCCAGAAATCCTGAAGGTTCAGACTCATGGGTGACTAATTAGTTGACAGTGTGATCAAGAGGTTCCATGTACATTGGGGTCTGCAGCCAGACTAAAGGACTGGGCAAGTCCAGAGAAAGTGAGTGGGGCCACACTGTGGGATGGCTGTGTGGCAGGTGCTGGGGTTAGGGTCAGCAATGTGGGTAGGTTTGTGGCTAGAGACAGAATCCAAGGAGCTTATGTTTTTCCCCACTCCCTTTAAGTTCACAGAGTTCAGTGGAAGATGAAATTAAGTGTGTTTGCATATGAACAGGAGTGACATCCTTTGGTCAGGAAAATCTGCCAGCTCAGCATGTACCAAGAGTGACAGATTATCAGATTTTTACTGGATTGGGGACAACTTGCTCGGTCACCTGAGCAATATTTATTCCTGAGCCAACATCATTAAACAGCAGAATCTCTGGTCAATATCACATGGTAGGAGCTTATTGTGTGCAAGATGGCTAGCTAGCACCTTTCTAACAAGAGTAAGTATATTTCAAAAACAATTGGATGGATGTAAGATGCCCAGAAAACCAGGGGAAACTCTATACAGGGGGAAACATTACTTGTACTACAATCTCTGGAAAGTGGCTTCAGTTAAGTCACGTGCGATAGTTGAATTGACACAGGAAGAATTATTTGCTGCAGCTCCCAGAGTGGTTTTCATAAAGATTTCATTGTTACGATCGAGACACAAGAGACAGCAGATGCTGGAGAACAAATGTGCTGGAGGAAATTGACAGCTCAGGCAGCATCTGTGAAAGCAGAGGAACAGTGGACATTTTGGGTGGGGATCCAACGATTGTAGTGCCAAATCTCGTGAGGAGTTTCATTGATTGCAAGAGTCCAATGATCTTATTGATGTTCAATGTTCAAACAAACTACTACAACTGTCAGTGTTGCAGAGCGCATTCAAATTTTCAAGGAATACAGGCTAAATGTTCTCGTCCAGCCAAAACTGGTAGAAACTGGGTACCATTCCACTGAAGAGTCAATGCAAGGCTCTTGTATTGAAGAATGGCATTGATCAAGAGCTCTAAAGATGCTTGTCAATCAGTTCATAACTTAGTGAGACTATGGTTCAGAATATATTGCATCTTGAACTTAAGGTTGATGATTATCACGATTCGTGTACAAGAAGCACAAAACTACGACTAGACGATGGTACATAAAATACATACTATTGAATATAAAGTAAATGCTACTTCTTAAAAAGATACTTCGATTATAAAATCTGACACTATTAAGACACCCTAGTAAAGGATTATTGTAGATGTCCAAAGAAAGTATAATGCATTCATAACTCATTTATTTTAGAAAATATTGTCCACAAAGTTAAGAGTGATGATTTCCATTAATACTTAGAGTGGATTGCAAAGTCTGAACCACTCCAAGAGTCCCAACTAACACAATACGTCATATCACTTGTTGACTGCAGTTCAGATTCTACACCAGAAACCTATCTAAATAAAGGGGCCTCCTGGTACTGTGAAAAAGCACCCAGATTACACGCAGCCATTTGGAATATCACAACAGTTTGCCAAATGTTTATATTTGAAGTACAGCACACTTTTCTATGGGCAAGTTATTAAGTCACTTGAAAAGTTAATGTTTTGTAAGGTTGTCAAAACGCAAGCAGCATTTTGTTCCTCCGATACTTCATCTAATCTCTTTCTCTACAGTTACAGCTAACCGCTTTCACTTCTTCCAACCCCATTCTCTACAATTACAAACTTACAGATTGTAGCAGTTTGCAACATATGCTACCTATTCTCTTTAAAAATGTCCCTGCACTCCTACAGTTCATAACTTAGTGAAACTATGGCTCATAACATATTGAAGCCTGAACTGAGCAGTTTTGACTGGCACATGACTCATGTGCCTACTTTCCTTCAAACTTCAACTCCATCAGCTGATGTCACCGCTTAAGAGTACAATGTGACTTAAATTATTAAATTGTCAGTGTTATTAAAGCATAACAATAGAATGCTCAGTGCAAATCCCAGTCAGTGATCACTTTTTCCCCAGCATTCACTTAAAATTCTTAACTTTGTTTGTAATCTCCAATAGTTTTTACTTCTCCTGCTTACAATGACAGAAACCAATTAGGCGAACTCCTTACCAGTGATACTATGTCCAAGAGGAAGTCTACCAAGAGGCAGAATTCACCCAGAGAGTACTCCGACATTTCCTTTCCCTGAGAGGAAGCCTGCAACCGTGCATTCAGTGTTCTCCTGATGAGAGAATTAGAATCACGTTTATTATCACTGACTTGTTTTGCAGCAGTAGTAGGTTGCAATGCATTAAAAAAAATTATCTAACTAAAGCATTTCTATGTAGACAGCAGTGTTCAAGTTCAAATATATTTATTATCAAAGAATGTATAAATTATACAACCTTGAGATTTGTTTGGTCACAGCAGGAAACTCAAAGAACACAATTTAAAGAAAAAAAAGAATAAAAATAAAAAAATAAAAGACCAACACTCAATGCACTAAAGAAAGAAAAAAATACAAGTCATGCAAACAATTGAAGCGAACAACAATATTCCGAACGAGAAATTCGTCCTCAAATCCAAACCCTGGAGCAACTCAGGGTAGGCCTAAAGCCTCTCTTATCAGTTCATCATATTGGTGGGCATGGAGCACAGCAGTCAGGGAAGTCCTCATAGCCCTCAGCACCATGGAGATGACCATCACGAAGAAAGAGCGAAATCGGCTTTCGGCCCAACTGACATTTGTCTTTTCAGTCTATCTGGGTTGGTGTTTAGATTGAGCCACAATGGAACAGTGAAAGGCTCCACCCCCTAGAGAGAGGAGTAAACAAATCGGTTCTTGCCTCCCGTCTGGACCAGCGTTTAAATTGCCTGAACAGCAGATCGTACCTCACACTAAGATCCAGGCACCGCTGCTCCAAAAGGCCCTGGGCCGAGACCACGCTGCCCAGTGACTCACTCTGGGCCCAGGTTTCGTCACCCAGCCTGAAGCCGCTCTCAAACTCTTCAAATCAGCTCCGTGCCCAGAGCGATCCAACCTCGCATCCTGGCCAGTTGTATGAGCATCGAAATCAAAACTCCTCTGCCTGGGCCTGAACTTCTCCTGACAGCACCCAGGGTGACCCAACCTCAATCTTGGGCCAGTCGTACAGGCATCAGGACTCCATCTACATTGATTCATCCCACGAACCCCGCCTTGCCACCTCTCATCCCTTCACTGTTTGCAACGATAATTTAACACAATTTGCTGGTGGCATAGTGGCATCAGCATCGACTTCGGGACGAAAGGTCCCAAGTTTGAATCCAGCCGGCTCCCCTGCACGCTTTTCATCCGTACTGGGTTACGAGCTGGTGATCTCTTTGGAAACTCACTCGGCAGAAGGCAATAGCAAACCACTGCTGTAACTTGCCTCGTACGCAATTCCCCACTACGTCAGAGAGGTGTGGAGGGAAATCGTCCACTAACCAGAGAAACTCCAGATGCGACGCACCTTTCCTTTCCTACCTCAGAAATGGTACTTCTAGTGATTTTTTTTTAGTCAGACTTCTCAGCTTTTTGACTACCAGGAAGCTGTCACACACATTCGATAGCGCCATCTTAATCCAGATACTAATAGAAACACTCTTTCCTTCATGTGCTTCTTTCATATGTATACAAAATTGTTCTTTACTGGACCTAATTTTCAATCTCTAAATTATATTCCATGCCTCAAATTTCACCCTCTATTTTACCCAAAGCTAATTCCTAGAACAGCAAGCCTTGATTTTAATTTTCTACCTTTGTTTTCAGATCATGTCAACTCTCTACCTCAATTCCAAAACTTCTGACTTTATCCTTCCCAATGCCTAAAAGTTGCCTAATTATAAGGTGCTGAGATTTCTATCACACTGATTCTCTTGAATACACAAATTTTGATAAACTGACAATGCTCAGGCCATAATGATAGCAATTCCATGTCCAAATCCCCCTACTTCTTCCACTGCTAAACTGCTTGTTAAAACTGATGCATGGCAATTAAATCTCGTTGGCACAGTGTCACATTTTAGAGCCACTAATCTGCACAACACAGAAACAGGTTCTCCAGCCCACCCTGTCCATGCTGGCCTATTTGCTCAACTACACTAATCCCATTTGACTTTACTTTTCTGACCTGCATACTTAATTATCTGTCTAAATGCCTCTGAAACATGGCTTTGTTTGGACAACATTCCTGTGTTGTGCCTCGGGAATGCTTTATGTTAAAAGCTTCCTAAATAGATACAGATTTCTTTTGTAATGGACAAGGCACAATTCTCACTGCGAGATACAACCTATTAAACTATCATAGAACAAACATACAACTTTAGTGAACTTAATAAAAGCACAGTTTTACTACAGCTCAATAACAATTTCTTAAATTGTTACCCCCACCACCTGTCTTGTCTTTTCCCTTTATTCTGTCGTGAAGGTTAAAAATAGCTAGGTTAAAAAAAAACTTAACTTACTATTCCCTTTTAACAAGGTTTAATAAAGTATTATTTCACACTTGATTGCTAGAACACAAAAAATATCTAACAGATAGGCTCATACCATTTTTGTGTTTAAAAACAATATGCTTCTGTGGAAATGACATGACTTCTGCACCCAGTAGTACTTGAAAAAATGTCAAAAACAATTGCATAAAACAGCAAATGCTGGAAATTCATGGGAGGTCAGAGAAGATCATGGGAGAGAGAAATAGTTAACATATTTCATATTGAAGATAATTATCAGTCTCAAAAATTTAATTCCAAATAAATTTTGAATATATCCAAGCATTTGTAATACTTTATTTAAATAACCATTCAGCAAATAAAAATTCTGGAAACTTTCCACAAAATTGTCCCAAAATCTTTAAAAAATACAACTCTGGAGAAACTTGGCTCTACATGTTGAATGATTACTACAATACAGTTAGTAAAAGACTTACCTACAACATTCTTCAAACCAACGAGCTATATAGTCCCACATATAGTATGGTTCAAATGAATTAAACAGAAGATTAGCTGTTTTAATTAGTTCTGAAGTTTTCTTATTCTCTCTCATTTTGCTGAAAAAAAAGGAAAAATAATAATTAGTGTTCTTCTGAGTTTAGAAACATGGTACAACTGAAGTATAAACAAATAATTCAAATGATTTATTTTCTGAATATAACTATGAACAAACTGCAACTAATATTTCACACCAACCAGATCATACTGTATAATAATACGTGGATTCTGGTTAATTGGGACAGCCTCTTATTTGGGACAACTCTAAAAGACCAAAAACTAATTGAGAAAATAGCAAGGATTTTCTTTGTTTCTCTGTGCCACTTAATTAAGAAAGGGCACTGTTGTTGAACAGTTTCTAACTAGCATCAGTCGTGTGCATTTGCGTGGCCGCTAGACACAACACTTAGAGAACAACATTTTTAAATAGTCAGTTGCATGTGATTTTCTGTTCACAGAGCTGTGATATTTTTCACTGATGGTTGGTGAGAAATAAGTAATTCAGAACTGTTTTACTCACTTCACTGCAGTTTCAAACATTCAGGCTTGAAGATGCGAGGAACGTCAGGTAGTAAAAATGAAACAACTTAATTTCTTCAAGGATATACTAAAAAAATTAAGTTATTTACATCTTGAATGTCACAAAGAAAATGAAGATTTAGAGGATAAAATCAAAATGATTGTATGAAGGCGGTCCATAATCTGCACTTGGTGGCTGCATTGATTTTATTCGTTTATAGTCAATCAAAAGAACATGGCAGCATACAATGAATTCCTCTGTTGGTAATGATTAGGAATTAAGTTTTATTAGAAACAGTTTTATAGTACTGTAGTGTATGGGTAGTGTTCTAATTTGTTCTGTATTTCATTTGAATACATCATTTGCTATCCAATTAAAATTATACTTTATACTTCATTGTCGCCAAACAATTCATACTAGAACGTACAATCATCACAGCAATATTTGATTCTGCGCTTCCCACTCTCTGGATTACAAATCGATAGTAAATATTAAAAATTTAAATTATAAATCATAAATAGAAAATAGAAAAATGGAAAGCAAAGTAGTGCAAAATAAACAAGAGGAAGGTCCGGATATTTGGAGGGTACGGTCCAGATTAGATTATGAGGACACGCAGTCCTCGTTTATTGTCATTTAGTAATGCGTGCATTAAGAAATGATACAATGTTCCTCCAGTATGATATCACAGAAACACAAGACAGACCAAGATTTAAAAAACTGACAAAAACCACATAATTATGATTAGTATTATGATTATAATTGAGGACACAGTCCCCTTTTACTGTCATTTAGTAATGCATGCATTAAGAAATGATAAAAATGTTTTTCCAGAATGATATCACAAAAACACATGACAAATCGACTTAAAAACTAATAAAACCACATAATTATAACATATAGTTACAACAGTGCAAAGCAATACCGTAATTTGATAAGAACAGACAGTAAAAATCTCAGAGTCTCTCGAAAGTCCCATCATCTCATGCAGCATCTCATGGTAAACCTCCAGCACCACCAACTTGCCGATGCAGCATCCCGGAAGCATCCGACCACAATCCAACTCCGAGTCCATCCGAAAAACTCCGATTCTCCGACCAGCTCTCCGATACCGATGCACCGAGCATCATCTCTACCAAACATTTCGAACCCAGCCCTGGCAACAGGCAATAAGCAAAGCCGAGGATTTGGGGCCTTCGTCTTTGGAGATTCTCGACCGCACAGTAGCAGCAGCAGCGAAGCAGGCATTTCAGAAGTTTCTCCGGATGTTCCTCTGTGCTTCACGGCTGTCCCCCATCAAATCCGGATTGATACACATATAGTTATAACATATAGTTACAACAGTGCAAAATAATACCGCAATTTGATAAAGACAGACCATGGGCACGTTAAAAAAAAAGTCTCAAAGTCTCGAAAGTCCCATCATCTCACGCAGACGGTAGAAGGAAGAAAACTGTCCTTGCCATGAACCTCCAGCGCCACAAACTTGCCGATGCAGCACCCTGGAAGCACCCGACCACAGTCGACTCGAGTCCGTCTGAAAAATTCGAGCTTCCGACCAGCCCTCCGACACCGAGCACCATCTTTGCCGAGTGCTTCGACCCTGGCCCCAGCCGCCAAGCCACGGGCAAAGCTGAGGATTCGGGGCCTTCCCCTCCGGAGATTCTCGATCGCACAGTAGCAGCGGCAGCAAAGCTGGCATTTCAGAAGTTTCTCCAGATGTTCCTCCGTGCTTCTCACGTCTGTCTCCATCACGGCATCTTACTTCACAAATACAGATATCATTCACCGGAGAGGCCACACACGCTGCGCCGCGCCACCATCTTCTCCTCCCCACTAATTAGTGTCTTTATACCTTTTAACTATTACCATGAAATTTCAGCTACTTGGGGCAGACACTTAACTGAGCCAGAATGTACTGGTCCTGATGTTTCCCAATTAACTGAACTCCACTCTATAATTTAAAATTCTATGCCATGAGTGCTGTCCAACAGTGATGACAGGAACCAACAAAGTATTCTGCTGTACAAGGTCTATTCCCAGGCACTGGAGTTAAAGAACACACATGTCCCAACCTACTGCAAGTTTGGGTACATGCTGCTGCCCATAACCTTAACCCTGCTGCTCATCACTGTAGTTTATTACCTACACAGACTCCTAATGAGGTAATATTTCAAATATAAAATTCCCCTCCTGTTCTAATTCCTTGTCATGGAGCAGAGAGTGTCCAAGCACTGTACATGTAAACCCCAGTTTCACATAACCTCCTAAAATGGCTTAGTATCCTTTTGTTCTCCTACTCTGGCTTCTTGCACTTTCCAATTTTAACTGCTTCACCATTGCTTGTCCAGCTGACTGAATTTGGTAAATTTAGCACATTCCTAAATGGAATTTTCCTTATTAAAATGCTGTGTCATCAAATGGCTCAGCCCTAAACTCTGAAATTTCCTAACACTCTATACTTGCACCAAACACTTCTTCTAAGATACACACAGCTCTCTGACCAACCCATTGCTTACTTATGTTGGGAAAAGAATCTCATATTGCATTTTCTGATAAGGGTCTTGGGATGTTTTACATCAAAGATGATTCAATAAAAGCAGATTCTGTTATTGAACAAACTAGCCCAAGAGGTAAATCATAAATATCTGACAGGATAGAACACAGAACAAAGAGTTAAGTGCAGGAACAGGTCTTTTGGGTCACGATGTTGTGCTGAACTAATTAAAAAAGCCAAGCCAAACTAATCCTCTCTGCCTGCACAATGTCCATATCTCTCCATTCTCTGCACACTCAGATGTTTATCTAGGAGCATCTTAAACACTTCTAATGTATTTGTCTCCACTATCACCCTGACGGTGCTTTCTGGGCACCCACAGCTCAATGCAAAAAAAAACTTGCCCCACACACCTACTTTGAATTTAGCCCTTCTACCTTAAATGTACGTCCTCTTGCATTGGATACTTAACCCTGGATAAAAGGTATCAGCTGTCTACCTTAACTATGCCTCTCCAGCTGATAACCTTCTGACAGGCTCCAGTCAGCCTCTGCTGCTCAAGAGAAGAAAGCTCAAATCTCTTCGGATAGCACTTGCCCTCAAATCCAGGTAGCATTCTGGTAAACCTCTTCTCTCCCCTTTCCCAAGCCTACTATGATGGGATAAGCGGAAATGAATGCAATAATCCAGATGCATCCTAACCAAAGCTTTTATAAAGCTACAACAAAATTTCCCGACTCCTGAACTAATAGAGGCAAGCATGCCATACGTCTTCATTACCACCCTGTTAACCTGTATAGCAATCTTCAGGGAGCTTAACGGACTTGGACCCCAAGATCCCTCAGTACATCAAACATTGGTGCTTGTCAGCTCATTCAACACTCTCATGACTCTCTGTGTGAAGAATTTTCTCCTCATGTTCCCCTCAAACATCTCACCATTCGCCCTTAACCCATGACCTCTGGTTGTAGTCCCACTCAACCTCAGTGGAAAGAGCCTGCTTGTATTTACCTATAAATTTATAAATTTTGTATACCACTATTAAATCTCCTCTCAATCTTCTACGTTCTAAAGAATACAGTCCTAACCTTTTCAATCCTATAACTCATGTCCTTCAGATTCAGCAACATCCTTGTAAATTTTCCCTGTACTCTTTCAATGTTGTTTATATCTTTCCTGTGGATAGGTGACCAAAATTGCACAAAATACTCTAAATTAGGCCTCACCAATGTCTTATACAATTTTAGCATAACATCCCATCTCCTGTACTCGATACTTTGATTAATGAAGACCCTATCTACCTGTGACGCCACTTTCAATAAATTATGTACCCATATTCCCAGATCCCTTTGCTCTACCGCACTCCTCAGTGCCCTACCTACTGTTCACTGTGTAAGACCTACCTTTTCAGGTCCTACCGAAGTGCAACACCTCACGCTTGTCTGCATTAAATTTCATCTATCATTTTTCAGCCCATTTTTGCAGCTGTTGTTGATCCCTCTGTAAGCCATGATAGCCTTCCTCACTGTCTTACTACCCCCAATCTTTCCTCATTGTCCTCACTACCCCCAATCTTAGTGTACTCCACAAATCTGCTGATCCAGTTAACCACATTATCATTTAGATCATTGATATAGATGACAAGCAGCAAAGGACACAGCAGCAACCCCTGTGGCACACCACGAGTCACAGGCCTCCAGTCAGAGAGGTAATGCTCTAATACCACTTTCTGGCTTCTCCCACAAAGCCAATTTACTACCTCATCCTGAATGCTGAGTGACTGAACCTCTCGACCAGCCTCCCATGTGGTACCTTGTCACCACCACTTGTTCTGGCTCTTTACATGGATTACCATTCTGGTCTTCCAGGTCCGGTGCAATCCTTTTGTTCTCCTTCACTCTGTCTGCTAGAGCAACTTTATGTCTTCTTTTAGACTTCCTGATTTCTCTCTTAAGTGTTCTCTAGCATTTCTTGTACTCCATAAGCACCTCATTTGTACCTACTTGTACCTGCTGCGCACCTTTTTTTCGCTTAACCTGGGCCTCAATATTTCTTGATAGCCAAGGTTCCCTACACTTGTTGTCTTTACTTTCTATTCTGACAGGTACTTTGTACTCTCAAAATTTCATTTTTGAAGGCCTCCCACTTTCCAAATACACTTTGGCCAAAAAACAACTTATTCCAATCCACACTTGCCAGATCATTTCTGATACCATCAAAATAGGCCTTTCACCAATTTAGAATCTCAACCCAGGGACCAGACCTATCTCTCTGCATATTTACTTATGGAAGCTCAAATCACAGCTTATTGGGTCAAAGCTGACCTGGGACTCAGGACAGCTAGCACTTACAGGATTCCCTGTGAACGCAGAGCAGTGTCTATCGGCCAGGTGGGACACACAGTGGAAACCCGCATCAAGGAGCACAGGAGCTGTGTCCATTTTGGTTACCCGGAGAAATCAGCAGTAGCAGAACACTGCATTCACAACGGCCACGTGATTGACTTTAAAGGCACAAAACTACCGTGCTATGCCAATGGCTTTTGGGACTTCCTGGTGAAGGAAAAGTTTGAAATAAAACTAGAGGACAAGAATTTTAATAAAGACGAAGGTGTCGCTCTAAGAACTCAAATTCCATTATAAACAAAGTGGGACATGGAAACCTGATTGGATGAGGACTAAAACCAATCAAGAGGGATAGACGACAGGAGTATAAATACCAGCAGACTACCCAGGCATCATCCCTGATGAAGCTGGCAGAGTTTGTCATCAAAACGTCAGTTAATATTGATACTTGTACCCGGCTGGAAGCCTGAGAAGAGTTTATTCATCTAATCCATCTAGTCCTTTTACAGTATGGGATTCCCAGTCAATATGTGGAAAATTAAAATTACATACTATAACAACCTTATTTTTCTTGTAATAATCTGCGACCTCTTTTCAAATTTGTTTCTCTAAATTCCTAAGACTGTTGTAATATAGGCTCATTAACATGGCCATACCTTATTTATTTCTCAGTTCCACCCTTAACGCCTCACTAGTCGAGTTCTCCAGTTTGTCCTGACGGAGCACTGCGGTGACATTTTGCTGACTAGTAGCATCACCCCTCCTCCTCTAATCCCTCCTGTTCTGTTGCGTCTAAAACAATGGAACCTTGGTTGCAGGAGGGGCAGGATTAGCAGCTCAATATTCCAAGTCTCACTAATGGCTACAACATCATAATTCCAGGTGTTGATCCATGCCCTGAGCTCATCCACCTTTCCTATGATATTCCTTGCATTGAAATATAGGCAGCTCAGGACATTAGTTGCACCATGCTCAACCTTTTGATTTCTGACTTTGTCTGAGGTCTTGCCAACCTCTGCCTTCACGACCTCGCCATGAACTGCTCTGGCACTTTGGTTCCCATCCCCCTGTAACTCTAGTTTAAACCCCACTGTGCGGCATTAACAACCCTTCCCACTAGGATATTAGTCCCCTCCAGTTCAGGTGCAAATTGTCTCTTCTGTACCGGTCCCACCTTCCCTGGAAGAGAGCCCAATGATCGAAAAATCTTACGCCTTCCTCCCTACACTAATTCCTTGTTCTATCAGTCTGTTGTCACCAGTACAATCTTCTATGCAGTGCTGTGCTGGGGCAATGGCATCAACACCAACACGGATGATGCCAACAGGCTCAATAAACTGATTAGAAAGGCTGGCTCTGTTAGAGGAGTTAAACTGGACACACTGGAGGCTGTGGTACAACAAAAGACCCTATGGAAAATCCTGGCAATTCTGGACAATGTTTCTCACCCTCTGCATGCCACCTTGGCTAAGCAGAGAAGCACTTTCAGTAATAGACTAAGACAACTTCGCTGCTCCAAAGAGTGCTATACGAGGTAATTCTTACCCTCGGCCATTAGGCTCTATAATGAGTCGGGGAAGGGATGACCCCCCCCCCCGTTAGACTTGTATTGCTACCATAACACTGTAATTTTCTTTGGGACCAATAAAGTATCTATCTATATATTAAACTGTATAATCTTCTGGCCTCTCTAGCACGTGACACGGGTAGCAATCCTGAGATCGCAACCCTGGAGGTTCTGCCCTTTGACTTAGTACCTAACTCCCTGAGCTCCCTATACAAAACCTTGTCACTCACCCTACCCATGCCAATGGTAGACCATGACCTCTGGCTGTTCACCCTCGATCTGAGATGTCCTGGACCCTAGCATCTGGGAGGCAACATATCATCCGGGACTCTTGTTCTCACCCCCGGAACCTCCTATCCGTTCTCCTAACTACTGAATCCCTTGTCACCACAGTGCGCCTCTTCTCCCCCTTCCCTTCCAAGTCACAGAGCCAGACTCCGCGCCAGAGACCCGACCACTGTGACTTTCCTTGTTACGTCATTCCCCCACCCCCAATAGTATCCAAAGTGGTATACCTGTCGTTGAGGGGGCTGGCCACAGGGGTACTCAGCACTGGCTGTTTAACCCCTTTCCACTTCCTGACGGTCACTCCGTTTCCTGTGTCCTGCTCCTTGGGTGCAACTACCTCTCCATATGCTCCATCACCCCTTCAAATGATCCTCCTGTCTTCTCTGGGCATGTCAATTCTGAATCTAAATGGCCAAGTCACCATGGATCCCATGCACCTCAATCTTCTAGATGAAAAATCTTGTCAAACACCTTACTGACAGGTCTATCTTCATCACCTCTTCAAAAAACTCAGACATAACTTGCCCCTCACAAAGCCATGCTGATTGCCACTAATTAGGCCATGGTTTTCCAAATGCTCATAAACCCTACCCTTAAGAATCCTCCTCTAACAGCTTCCCCACCGTCAGTCTTTCATTGCCAGCAAGTTTCCTTTACAGAGTGAAGTATTAACAATAATGTTTCAATTCATTCAGCATGATCAGTGATCACGGTAATTCCCCTGCCTTTTTCCCCCACCCCCCAGTTTTCCACAATGCCATTCAATTGGAAGAAGGTTTCTCCTGTTCCTAACCTGTATGCTGCCAACTAACAACATTCTTTTGATAGTCACAGGCCTATTACGCTCACTCATGCAGAGTCGATTAAAGCAGTTTCCTGGAAAATCAGTGCCTGAAGCTCTGTTCAGAGTAGGGTCAGGAAAGCCACAGATTGTCAAGCTATTGCTTGAGGAATGTACCAATAGATGGATTTCATCTAGCTCAGGTACATTATTATTATTAAAGTTCCTTTTCATGCCTTGTGGCGCACCAGGCAGCATTTTTTGTCATTTCCTTAGCATTTGTCTGCTTTTACGAGGCCAAGTTTAGGTTAGCTCAACGCTGAAACCAGCACAGATGGAAAGCGAGCAAGGAGCTGGCTGGATTTGAACCCTCGAAGTCCGGTGCTGATGCCACAACACCGGTCAATGAAGCTCAGGTACTTAGTCACACGTTAGCACAGAAACTAGCTGGCTACCCTCAACGTAATCTTTGACCCAAGCATTTAAAATATGAGTTTGTACAAATGGCAATGGCAAATGTGTGAACATGGGCTCAGAATTAAGACATTCCTTTTAAAATGCACGGTCCACCTTACCCACTGCGCTGATGAATTTAGCACACTTCATTTCTTAACATTGCAACCATTGTTTCTTAACACACAGTTCAAAGTAAATTTATTATCGAGGTACTTTGAATGCCTGCAAGGAAATGAAACTCAAGAGTAGTATATGGTGACATATAATTACTTGGGTAATAAATTTACTTTGATTTTTGACACTTTTACTTTGCTTTACTTCAAAACATGTAGGATGGACAAACAGTAAATACTTTGCTGTATTCAACCCGATAATATAATCATTTTCATAATTTCCAAGTGAAATAAATAAAGTCAGAGGTCTATCATGCTGGAAACACTGAGCATCAATGTTCCCTCTAAGCTGTGTGCACACACACATCTTTTGCTACCAGTGCACAAAGGAATTTTAACTGCGCACAAAAAGTTGGCAGGTTAAATATATTTCACAATTGTACACAATCACATTTCCTTTTCCGGTTTCTAATGCAGACAGTGTTGACAATGTAGAGTTTGAATGCAGATTTTAGAACTGGCTTATTTATACTTTTATTGAAAAAAATTATTGATTCACTATGTCGGATTCTGAAGAAGCAAACAGCGTGAAGTGCAAATGAACTGCCAGTTCATTTAAAGCAGAATGTCTTATTATCCTTAGAATAGCTTCAGGTTTACTTCAACATAAAAATTTAGTGCGTACGTGTTGTCACTGGGCAAACACATAGCACAGCACAAGATTCTTGCACACACCGGTCATTACAGATTAGAGGAAAGTTGCTGAGCATGTCAAGCACCATTCATGCAGAGAAGGCCAACACCAATATTCGATAGCCCTTCTCTGCTCTGCCCTGCCCTGAAACACTGGCTCCATTTCTTTCTCTGACTGCTGCCCTATTTATAACCTCTGCAGTTTTTTCACAATTTGATTCCAGGTGAAATGATGCCAGATCTTAGAAGTAAACACAGCTCCTTCAAGATGATTTTAAGAAACCCAATTAAAGTAGTACAGTATACCAAACAAGAGAAAATCTGCAGATGTTGAAAATCCAAGCAACACACACAAAATGCTGGAGGCCAGGCAGCATCTATGGAAGAGTACAATCGACATTTCGGGCCAAGACCCTTCAGCAGGACCGGAGGAAAAAAGATGAGGAGTAGATTTTAAAGGGTGGGGGGGGGGTTGGGGAGCGAGACCATAAGATGATAGGTAAAACCAGGAGGGATGAAGTAAAGAGTTGATTGGTGAAAGAGATACAGGAAGGGGGAGTCTGATAGGAGGGGACAGAAGGCCATGGAAGAAAGAAAAGGCGTGGGGGGCAAAGCACCAGAGGGAGGCGATGGGCAGGTAAGGAGATAAGGTGAGAGGGGGAAAGGGGATGGGAAATGGGGAGGGAGGGGGGGGGCCATATAAAGTATTATACCTGCTTAACTGAGTCTGGTCTTTGCTGTAGGAAGGTTGTGTCTTCAGGTTCAGTTCCGCTTTGCATTGTGAATGTAATGTTCTGAAAACCTCGATAAGTACATCTTCCAGGATTGCTGGCCCTGCAATGACAGAATCAACTCTAAAAGTTCAGAGTAGACAAAGAGTTCATAGCGACATTAGCGACAACAAAATTTCAAACTACTCCTGAAGACAAAGTGTGCATGCGGCAGTCGTGCATGCAGCCCGGTACAGCAGTTCCGATCTATTCTTACTTTCTTCTTCTTACTTTTTAATTTACGTTATTTTTTGTATTTTTTTCTCACGGTAACACGTCAAAGCTGCACCCTCTCTAACATGCTGGTAGAGAGAGTTTTATTTGGGTTTTCTTTAGCGCTGGAAATGGTTACATCCCGACACACGGGACAGAAGCAAGGTCGTATTGTGTATTCCATGGACCAGCAAAGACCGGCCGGCTTAGCAAACAGAGCGGTGGACACCCCTGCTGAAATCCGGAGGAAAACACACAGAGGGGGATCACAAAGCCAAGGAAAGAGAACTGGGTCAAGACAACAGAGACTTTTGGAGAAGAGGTGTTCGGTGGGTAACACCATTCCGGCTGACCGGAAGTGCACTGAGAGCAGTAAGCGTAAAGGAGTTGGGTGCTTACTGTTCTGGCTAACAACGGATGGTGCAATCCGGGGTATATTACGATCGAGGAACATGTTTGCAGACTAGATATTGAACTTTTTACTGTTGGACTTCGGCCACATTCCACCGTGATACAACACTTGGCAGCACGGGAGGTCGTTCCTGCCTGTGGCCATCGAACGTGCAGCTCCTCCCGTGGCGGGTCAGACACCCTGAGCCAATAGACTGGTCCTGGACTTATTTTCCATCTGGCATAGTTTGCATTTTGGTGTTTGATTGTTGGGGTTTTTTGTATTGCTATATCTACGCTCTATTCTTGGTTGGTGCGGCTGTAACGAAACCAAATTTCCCTCGGGATTAATAAAGTATATCTATCTATCTATCAATTGATCCAAGTAGTATAATATACTCCTAAACAACGCAAGTCACAGAACAGTTCATTAACTTACTGTGTTACAACCTAGCAGGATGTAGGTTAGTAATGATTAAACTGTAACTGAATTCCTCATTCTGTTTGCGTTGTTTCAAAACTTACATAAATGGGGTAATTCACGTTGTCCAGTAACAGGTTACAAAACAGTATTAGTGGTAGCTTGCTATCAACGCTCACTTACAAGGAGCTGATTCACATGGGCATGGGCAGAAAGCAGAACTACTCACATCATGCAGGGTAGAAGCTGAAAAAGATGGTGCAGAGCCACAAGCTACTGCACAGTATTGTCCCGGAGGGTAAACGCACACTGCAAGCTGATAGAAGCACATCTGATTTCTTCAAGCTCTCAGATATGATGCTTTCTCTAACACCGTACAAACAAAGGTGCGATCCACCCCAACCTGGTGATCACACAACCATTCTCACAGTCACTGCAGGATGTTGAGTTGTGTGCGGGTCGTGCCATTAAGAAGTGGGACCCTTTGATAAGGCCCTCACATGGCATCCAGGAGCCCGACTAAATCTGAGTTCAGCTCAGGAAGCCTGGCAGACAAACGGTCACAGCAGCTGCTGCTTTAAGAAGCTTAGTATTTTTACAGCCCTGCTTGTTGGCCAAGAGGAACACAAGTGCACAAACACAAAGGAATTAAGTTTTCTTTCTGTTAACCGTAGAGTTATACAATACAGAAACAGGCCCTCAGGTCTGACTCTTCCATACCAACCAAGGTGCCTTTCTGAGCTAGTCCCATTTAACCCGTATTGTACTAATCTAAACCTTTTCTATCAATGAACCCGTTCACGTCCTCTAAATTTTGATGCTGTACCTGTCTCAACCACTTCTTTGGTAGCTCATTCCATACACAGCACTCACCTGCCTCCATGTGAAAAATTTGCCCTTTAGGTCCCCTTTAAACCTCTCCTCTTTCATCATCAATCTATGCCCTTGAGCTTTTGACTTCTCTAACTTGGAAAAACAACAGCGAGCATACACGTTATCTATGCTCCTCATGATTTTATGAACTTTTGCAAGTCTTCTAATATTTGTATATCTGAGCACTTGTAATCCTATTGTGACGCTGTCACTTCCTTTGGAATCAATAAAGTATCTATCTATCTCTAGCCTCCTTCGCTCCAAGGAAAAACAGTCCTAGCTTATTTAGTCTCTCCTCATAACTCAAGACACCCAACCCTGGTATCATACTTGTGAAATTTTTCTGTACACTCTCTAGATTAATCACATCCTTCCAACAACATGGTGACCAGGAATGTGCAAAATATTCCACGCACAATCTTACTAACATCCAATACAGTCAAAACATGATGTCCCAACTCTTGTACTTAGTGTGCTATCCCCTGAAGCCATCCATACTTTAGTACCTTGTCAACTTGTGTTGCAACTTTGAAGGGAGATATACTTGTTCCCCTAGGTATCTCTGTTCTACAACACTCACCAAGAGCTCGTTATTGATTGTGTATGTCCTGCCCTGGTTTAACATCCCAAAATACATCACTGCAACCTTCTCTGAATTAAATTCCACCTGCCATTCCATGGCACACTTGCCCAGCTTCAGACAACCGTATACCACCGATAATGGTGTCAACTACAAACTTACTAATCATGCCACCTACATTTCTATCCAGATCACTAATATAAAAGACAAATAACATCACGGATCCCTGCAGCACAGCAACGATCACGGGCTTCTGATCTGAGAAGCAACCCTCCAATACCACCCTGATTCCTTGAACCAAGCCAATTTTGTGTCCAGTTGGCCAGCTCAGCCTGGATCCCATGTGATGTCACCTTCCAGATCAGCATATCATGTGGAGCTTTGTCAGGCACCTTACAAAGGTCCATGCAGACAGCCTCTACCTATCCCTGACCAGCCTCCTCCCACTGAAAGTTCTTTCAGTCCATAATACAATACTGTACCTAGTTCTGGTTTATCCAGGAGACTGATGAGTATGCGAAAAGGTTTCAGATCATGCAAAGGTGTCCGTTCTTCCTCTCCACATCCTTTCCCTTGCAAGATTCCTACCATGGCCTAAAACCAAGGTGGGAGAAGGGAAATTAATGTGGGTAAAACAACCAGATTAATTGACTCAACAAGGAAAATCACAGCACACAAACCTTCCATATAAAGCTACAAATCAGACAGTTAACAAAAACAGGTTTTACAAAGTAACATTTATATCTGTTCTTTCAATCTTTACCAAGAAAGTACCATTCAGATTTTAAACTTTAAACTTCTACAGTTATTTCTGAGCTAGAAAATTACCATAACCTTGTTTTCTATTTGATAAATTCAAATATATGCATAATGGTACATTTAATGAAGGATCACCTCAGATTTTCCAATCACTAACATCCTATACAGCTGAATCATCTACCAGCTCTTATACCTAGTCCAGACCTCGGGAGGGGAAAACAGGAGCTTCAACTGAGAACATTTGGTTCAGCACCCAGGGCATGCCCTTTTCTCACTGTTACCATCAGGTAGGAGTTACAGAAATCTGAAGGCACACTCTCAGCGATTCAGGAACAACTTCTTCCCCTCTGCCAACAGATTCCTAAATGGACTTTAAGCTTTGGACACTACCTCACTTTTTTGATACACAGTATTTCTGTTTTTGCATATTTTTTAATAATCTATTCAACGCGTAGCACCATGGTCCTGGAGGAACGTTGTTTCATTTTTACTGTGTACTGTACCAGCAGCTTATGGTTGAAATGACAATAAACTTGCCCTGAATTAATTTACTTGTTTATTTATTACGTTTTCTTTTCTCTCTCTCTGCTAGGTTATGTATTGCACTGAACTGCTGCTGCAAACTTCACATCACATGCCAGTGACAATACACCTGATTCTGATTCTGAAATTTCCAGGTTATGTAATTTTTTTAAATACATTTTATTTTCCTGAAACAAAAATATTTATTAGATTTTTATGAATGCCTGTAAGACCTAAATATACTCAAATATTAATGCAAAAGTTTTGCATAATGCAGCTTAATATAAATCTAAATTGAGTTACTTTAGGTAGCAATGACAATAATATTTTCTCTCCATCCACAGTAACATTCGGTTCAACTTCCTCTTATATGTCAGACTTTTCATTTATACTCATCCTACAACTTCTGTGGACAGATGTCCCATAAATCAAAACTTAAAAAGTTCATGCCTGTAGTGATAGATTAGCGTACTCTTGGATTAATTTTCCCGTCTATGGCTGTATTTAAAAGACATGGGGATTCCCAATATTGCCATGTGATCTGTGAAAACGCAGCAATATCAACCATACCGACATTTTGTTTTTTGTAAGACAAGTTTATATGTAAGAAGAATAAGCAAACTAAGAGTGATGAAGCATTTATCTTATCTCTACCTTCTTCACAAAATACAATCTTGGAAACATCCACTAGCTCACTTAACCTCCTCTTTTCCAAGGGGAAAGCGCCTAACGTTTTCAACATCTAGTTTTTCTTGTCCCAGGACACTGAAACTTATGAACCTGTCTTAGACTCTGTACACCTTTCCCAAAGTGTGGTTCCAAAAACACTTCTATTGCTGAGGCCTATTTATAAAACGTTATCATGTAAACTCTTACCGATCGACAACAGCAGAGGTCAGGACTGAATCCAGATGCTGGAGCTGAGCGACAACAGGTCTATGAGCTGTACCATCCTGCAACCCTTAATTGTTCTTGCCACATTGTTCTACCTCACCTCCACCAAGTTACCCACTGGATCTCCAGAACACAGATCATCCCAACAGTCATTAAGCATCAGTACACAAATGGTGCTTTTGAATGTACATTTTCCAAGGATAACATCCAAGACAAAGAACAAAGCTTGTGGTCCACCAGGCAAGAATGATCCCTGCTCCCCTGTATGCCGAAGGCACATGGACTACCTATAGAGCTCCTCACATTACAGCATCATCTGACTTCACTGGCAGGATAAGCATCAGCACAACTCCCAAGCTAATACTTCCAACATCAAGAACCTAATTACATTCAGTCAGCTCTGACATACAGTACAATCACTTGCACCCTCAACACATGACACCCAAAACAGATACTGTTTGAGACCATCCACTCTCCAATTTGTACTTCTTGCAGTAACATCCCCATTAATGGAGAAGCAGCATCCAGGATGGCAAGGAGGACCTTGAGACCATTCATTGGCAGCACATACAGTCCAATCTTAGTGAAAGTAAATGAAGGAGCATACCACTTTCCAAACTAATGTGTCTATCATCCACCCCAACTATGGCAGGATCTCTGTTGGATGCCTCAAAACCCACTGAACTGGAGTGGAAGTCATCCATCCTCCATCCTTCATGTCAGCACAAAGAGGCAACGATTATCACACAGAGGAAGTATTTCACTTTATTTTAAGAACATTTTGCTATTATCCTCCCTTTTTAATCTTAATCTCTTAAATAACCCATTTACAATTATTGTATTTGAAGTGTGCTCCCACATTTACCTTGACTCCACATATTTATATCATGAAATGCCTTTTTAAAAAAAAACTACAGAACTCCAGCATTTGTAGCATCTACTTTAATCCTGTATGTTATGTACTGAAAATTTAAAATATTTTTATTTATTTTATTGAGATGCAGCATGGAACAGGCCATTCTGGCCCTTCGAGCTGCGCACCCAGCAATCCCCCGATCTAATCCTACACAGGACAGTTTATAGTGACCAATTAACCTACCAACCGGTACGTCTTTGGACTGTGGGAGGAAACCGGAGCGCCCGGGGGAAACCCATGCGGTCGTGCGGAGACCGTACAGATTCCTTACAGGCCTCAGCGGGAATTGAACCTGGATCGGCTGTACTGTAAAGCGTTGTGCTAACCACCACACTGCTCTGTCGCCCACTGCACCAGAAATCTTCGGCACCCTAACTTTTAGCAAGTCTTTTCCTTTACCTAATTTCGGCATGAATCTGGTTAGATTCTAGTCACTATTCTTCACTGCTCTCTCACTTTCAGTTATGAGTGCCCTACACGACGCCGATCACATCCTTCATTATTAAACGAGTAATGTACTGATTTGGGAAGCAGTCTCGGAATATAACCTGCTGATGATAAGTATTTGGAAGTCACCAATTTATCCTGACTAGTCAGTCAGCTGTTGTTAAGGGATCTCAAAACAAAATGTGTACCTGAATGAGTAGATCTTTAGAAAAGGTATTGAAATAGTAGATTGCATGTTCTTCTGGATTGCTGTGCCTGGTACTTCTGGGGCCTATAATAACACCATTGTTATCGAATCCTAGATAAAGTAAAAAAATAGAGTTAAATGTACACAATTGAAATGTGTGGTTACTATAATATTTAGTGTACTTTTCCTAGGTTTAAATACAAAGCATTTTACTCACCAAAATGTAATCCATTTAAAGAGTGCAAAAAAAAACATACAACTTGTTACTCAATGATTATATTTGTTGGCTTTCAATAGACTAAAATATCTCTTCATGCTAAACACTTACATTTTATACTAAATCTCACAGCCAGCTTCACATCCTTGAGATAAGGGTCAAGGATCAACTTTATTCGCCATATACATTTACACGTATTACGGATTTGCAGTGGTGTGTTGGCACGACATACAACAAAACAAAACAACATTCAGCAAATATAAAGAATAAAGAATTATATAAATATAATGTTAGAGATTATAGTACGGATATGGAATAAAATGTGCAGAAATACATAAACACCAACTTGCATTTGCAATGTAAACAGTGGTTTAAACTGTTTACAGCATAGTGCAGTGATGGAGTAACAGATGGGGAGGGGTGGAAGGGGTTAACTAGAACAGTTGATTGGATTAACTACCTCGGGGAAAGAAACAAATGCACACTGGATGGTTTGTATAAAAACTACAAAACTCCAATCCAATTCTCCATTTGAATTCAAGGCATAACTGCAGAAAGCAATATGAACAGATTGAAGTGGGAAACTAATCTCAAGACTAGAGTTGCAGTGGTTCAGCTCTCCACGATGAATCATTATAATATTAAATCTCAGTAAGCTAAACTAAACTGGACAAATGCACACAGCTCACGACACTTGCTCTTACAAAATCACTACAGTTGGCTCCGCATGGCATGCTGACCCGGAAGGCTGCATCTAACAGAATCCAGGGAGCTAATTAACTGGATTCAAAGTTGGAAGCAGAGGGTAGCACTTGAAGGTTGTTTCTTGGAATTGGGGATGGTGACTAGTGGTCTGTCGCAAGGTTCAGTGTTGGGAGCATGGTTATTCATTGGTTGTATAAATGTTTTAAATGTGAATGCACAAGGCTTGATCAGCAAGTCTGTGTGTGACACTAAATTAGGACGTGTCGTTGCAGCAAAGGAGGCCATCATTCATTTCAGTGGGAACTTGATCAGTTGGGGAAGTGGGCAAAGGAGTGGCAAATGGATTTCAAAACAGTTAAGTATTGGTGATGCACTTTGAAAAGTCAGTCATTGCAGGACTTCTAGAATTCATGATAATGGAACAGAGGGAGTATAAGTGCAAGTGCATCGTTTGTTGAAAGCAGCGACACAGGTAGACAGGGTGATGAGAAAAGGCATTTAACTCACTGGTCTTCAGCAGTCAGGACACTGAGTATAGGAGCTTATGTGGCTGTTGGTGAGGCTGTGGACATTTTAGTCACCATGTCATAGGAAAGATGTAGTTAAGATGGAAGGAGTGCAGAAAAGATTTATGAGGCTGTTGCCAGGACTGGGGAGTTTGAAAGTTATGAGAATGAGGAGTGACCATTTGGAAGTTTAAAATTTTGGGAGGTATAAACAAGGTAGACGGCAACAGCTTCTCCCTCAGGGAAGGGGACATAAGCTAGGGGGTCAAAACTAGAGGGCATAGATTTAGGGTGAAAGCGGAAAGGATTTAATAGGGACCCGAGGAGCAACTATTTTTACCCAGAGGATGGTGGTCTATGTTCTATCGCAAATTAATGCAGGTCTATCATTTCAAGGTCTGGCTTTCACATTGAGTTCATAAACTGAAATTTAACATTCCTTAGTGATGTGCTCTGTACAACGGTGGCTGCGGATACTTTGCACCCAAGTACATATACACATTTATTATTGCTAACAAATAGCGACTGAGACCCTTATCAGAGTTGCTAATTTGCCTACAGAAAAGGTTTTGTAAAACACATAACACACTATCTAAAAGGCTCACAGATTTGTTAGGGGTACAAGAAGCACATATTGCTTTCCATATTACATTCAAGTGATTCATCACCACAGAATGTCACGATGAGCAAACAAAGAAACCTTGGTAACGTGACGTATAAAATAGCCCTGTATCTGAACTAACTCATCACCATTCCCCAGAATGTTTAAAGCCTAGAGTTAGAACATGGAACTATTTTCATTTAAGCACATATTTGGGAAAATGCTACAAACTCACCAAGAAGCCATGCATACAGTCTGCGATTGAGGGACATATCTCTCCGAAGTACCACATGTAAAGCTGCAGATAATATCTGGACCATATCAGGGCGTGTGACCTTATACAACAGAAGAGAGAAAACACATTTGTTTCATTCAGGGAGGCTTGATACTCAAGTATATTTTGCTTTGTGGAACACCTCTGCTCAAACCGTTAATGTGCCCCCAAGTCTGCCACTTCTCCAACCCACTCCTTTCCCAATTTCAACTCCTCCCCATTGACACAATAAAGATCAACACAAGCTCGAGTAAAAGCACCTTACCTTCTGATTTGGCACATTGCAAGCTTCCAGACTCCTTCCATTTCATGTCATCAGCATCTCTAGTCTTCATCAGCCCACATTTCCAATATATTCTCTTTGCTAGTATTGTCGGAAAATTATTTATTTCCTCCAGTTCACAACATCTCCAGGCCTACCTTTTGCTTCACCATCCTGTCACCTTGCTCACATCTGTTGTTATTCTGCCTCCCCTCTCTTTTGTTCTCTCCATCCACCTCTCTGTCTTTATCAGGTTCTTAAAACTTCATTTACCTCTACAAAAGGTCACTGACCAAAACTATCATCTGCTTTCCCCCACACAGATGCTGCCCGACCTGGATGTGTATTTCTAACATTTACAGTACTTTCAAAGGTCAAAGTAAATTTATTATTAAAGTACGCGTATGTCACCATATACTTCCCTGAACTTCACAGAAGAACAAAGAAATACAACAGAATCAATGAAAAACTACACAGAAAGACTGATAGACAATCAAAAGGCAAACTATGCAAACACAAATAAAACAAATAAAAATAATAGATAAATATCAGGGCAGCACAGTAGCCTTGTGAGTAACACAACACTTTACTGTACCAGTGATACTGGTTCAATTCCCACCACAGTCCAGAAGGAGATTGCATGTTCTTCCCATAACCATATGGGTTTCCTCCGAGTGCTCCTGTTTCCTCCCACAGTCCAAAGACGTACTGGTTGTCAGGTTAATTGGTCATTGTGATTAGGCTAGAGTTAAGTTGGGGGTTGCTGGGCAGCGTGGCTTGAATGGCTGGAAAGACCTACACTGTGCTGTATATCAATAATAAATAAAAATACCGAGAGCTTGAGTTGTAGACTCCTCAGAAGTGAACTTATAGATTGTGGAGTCAGTTCAGTGTTTGAGTGAAGTTACTTGTTTTGCCTTTGAAGAGGAACCAGAGTACAGCTTGGTTCTTTAGCACTACCAATAATTCTCACTATTATGGTCAGTGATTGTTTGTCATTGTACCCCAACCATGTTGTTGTTCTACCCTACTTCAACCATAATTATCCCTGCAGAATATTCTTACACCCATTCCTTCTAATCTACATACAAAAGTCATCTCAGTTACTCATACTGACATTTATTTCCAAATTATGCATTTATTCTGTATGTTTATTAATATCTCTTTATGTCATTGCAGCTTTCCTCAAGACTAACTAAACTTCCCAATTTGGAGTCCAATGGAAATTTTAATAATTATATGGCCTGTTCACACAGTGTACATAACATCATGAGCCTGACTGACACAAACCAAAGTTCACAGCATATGTCTGAACTACAGAAATGAGTCAGGCCCAAGTGATGTTTTCTATTCAACATACCACAACAGTTAACTGGTAAGAATTGAACTGTGCACTTGTTATGCAAAATGAGCAGAACAAACAATATATTGATAAGTTGTTGACAGTTAAGGTAATGTAGATCAAATGAATTTAGTATGATGCTATTTTATCTTACAATAATGCAGCGTCCAAACCAAATGCAGGAACCAATTTATAGCATTCAAGTAATAATTAACTCAAGATTCAAGATTCAGAAAACTTTATTGTCATTCTAACCGTACATCAGCTCTGCAGGGCAGAATGAGACAGTGTTTCTCAGGAGCAGTGCAATCATAACATAACACATTCAACACTAAATAATAAACATAACAATAAATAGTAAAGCACAACAGCCACATGTCAGTTAAAATCAAGTTATAAGTGTCCAGTGCAAGTTAAAAGTGTCCAAAGCAGAGTCAGGTAGAACAGCTATTTAGCAGCCTGACTGCCTGTGGGAGGAAGCTGTTTAGTAGCCTTGTGGTTTTAGTTTTGATGCTCCTGTAACGTTTGCCTGATGGCAGAAGAACGAACAGTTCATGGAGAGGGTGTGAGGGGTCTTTAATGATGTACCGTGTCTTCTGGAGGCATTGACTCTGAAAGAGGTCTTGGACAGAAGGTAGGGAGACCCCAATAACCTTCTCTGCTCCCCTAACCACCCTCTGCAAGGCTTTTTTGTCGACAGCACTGCAGCTGGAGTACCAGGTTGTGATGCAAAAGGTCAGCACACTCTCAACCACGCCTCTGTAGAATGTAGTTAAGATGTTAGTGGGGAGTGATGCTTGCTTAAGCTTCCTCAGAAAGTGAAATCTCTGCTGGGCCCGTTTCACAATCCCAGTGGTGTTCTTGGACCAGGTGAGATTGTCCGAGATCTGCACCCCAAGGAACCTGATGTTTTCCACTCTCTCCACTGTGGAGCCGCTGATGCTGAGGGGTGTGTGCTCAGGCTGAGACCGTCTGAAATTGACAATCATCTCCTTGGTTTTGGTGACATTAAGCATCAAGTTGTTATCCCTGCACCAGCTCTCTAGGTGTTTGACCTCCTCCCTGTACATTGTTTCATCATTTTTGCTGATGAATCCCACCACTGAGGTATTATCTGCAAATTTAATGATCAGGTTCTCCTTGAATCTGGCTGCACAGTCATGTGTTAGCAGTGTAAACAGCAATGGGCTAAGCACACAGCCTTGTGGGGATCCAGTGTTCAGTGTGATGGAGTCAGAGATGTTCCTGCCAACACGGACTGACTGTGGTCTCTCTGTCAAGAAATCCAGAAGCTAGCGACACATGGCAGTGCTAAGGCCAGGCAGCGACAGTATCTCCACTAGTCTCTGCAGGATGATGGTATTGAATGCTGAACTGAAATCAATGTACAGGATTCTGGCATAAGTGTCTTTGTTGTCGAAGTGAGAGAGAACTGTGTGCAGTGCGGTGGATATTGTGTCCTCCGTAGAGCGATTTGGACGATAAGCAAACTGTAGAGGATCCAGCAATGAGGGGAGGCTGGTTGTGATATGAGGCTTGACAAGCCGTTCAAAACATTTCATCACTATGGGGGTCAGGGCAACGGGACGGTAATCATTCAGACAGGCTACAACTGATTTCTTTGCTACAGGGATTTCTTTGCTACAGGGATGATTGTGGAGGTTTTGAAGCATCTGGGGACAATAGCTTGACTAAGGGAGATGTTGAAAATGTCTGTCAGGACATCTGCTAATACATCTGCTAATACTACTCAACATAGTAATCCACACTTTCACTGACACTTCAACCCTGAGCCCAGCCAGATCACACCCATCCCTTCTCCACCATCTCGGTTAGAGCTGCCTTAGCACAATTAATGCCAATGATCCTGGCATTGCATAGAGTCATAGATTCATAAAACACTACAGCACAGAAACAGGCCCTTTGGCCCATCTAATTTGTGCCAAATTATTAATCTGCCTCATCCCATCAACCTGCACACGGACCATAGCATTCTATACCCCTCCCATCGACGTACCTATCAAAATTTCTCATGTTAAAATTGAACCCGCATCCACCACTTCTGCTGCCAGCTCATTACCCACTGAGGAAAGATGTTCCCCATCATGTTCCCCTTAGACATTTCACCTTGCACCTTAACCCATGACCTCTAGTCGTATTCTCATACAACCTCAGTGGAAAAAGCATACTTGCATTTACCCTATCCATACCACTCATGATTTTGTATTCCTCTGTCACATCTCCCCCTTTCTCCTATGCTCAAGAGAATTAACTCCTAAGCTATTCAACCTTTCCCCAAAACTCATGTCCTCAGGACCTAGCAATATCTTGGTAAATTTTCTCTGCAGTCTTTCAATCTTTCTGATACCTTTCTTGTAGATAGGTGACTAGGACTGAACAGAATATTCCAAATGAAGCCTCATCAACATCTTATACAACTTCAACATAACATCACAACTACTGTACTCAATACATTGATTTATGAAGGCCAATGTGCCTAAACCTCTCTTTAGGACCCTCTCTACCTGTGATGCCATTTTCAAGGAATTAAGAATCTGTATTCCCAGATCCCCCTGTACTCCTCAGTGCCCAGTACACCTCACCATGTAGTCCTACCCTGGTTTGTTCTCCCAAAGTGCAACACCTCACACTTCACTGCATTAAATCCCACCAGCCATTTTTCAGCCCATTTTTCCAGCTGGCCCAGGTCCCGCTGTCGACTACATCCACAAATTTGTTGATCCAGTTTTCCACATTATCATCCAGATCATTTGATATAGATGACAAACAACAGCTGACCCAACACCAATCTCTGGGGCACACCACTCTGACTGTGACTAGTGAGGTAGTAAATTAGATTAGACATTAGCTTCGTGGGAGAAACCAGAGAGTAGTAAAAGATGGATGCCTCTTTGACTGGAAGCCTGCAATTTCAGTCAGTGATGCAATCATCTTCTACTACTTTCTGGTTTCTCTGACGAAGCCAACATCTAATCCAATTTACTACCTCATCCTGAATGCAGGCAACTGAACTTTCTTGACCAACCTTCCAAGCAGGACTTGTTGAAGACGTTGCTAAAGTCCATGTAGACAACATTCACTGCTCTATCTTCATCAACTTCCTTGGTAACATCCTCAAAAGACTGGTTATACATGACCTAGCATGTGCAAAGCCACGTTAACTATCCCTAATCAATCCCTGTATATCCAAATACACTTAAAATCTGGTCACTTAGAATACTTCCAATAACTTAACACTATTGATGCCAGGCTCTCTGGCCTGTGATTTTCTGGCTTAATCTTAGAGTCTTTCTTAAACAATGGAACAACATTAGCTACATATCCTCCAATCCTCACCAGGGCTAAGGACGTTTTAAATCTCCCTGCTAGGACCACTGCAATTTCTGCACTACCCTCCCACAAGGTCTAAGGGATGCCTTAATTTCCAGTTCATTCAGTATATGTACAGAAATTAAGGGATTTACAAGGATGTTGGCTGGATGGAGAGCATCCCTTATGAGAAAAGGTTGAGTGATCTCGGCCTTTTCTCCTTGCAGCAACGGAGGAATGACTAACACGAGGGGGCATAGTTTTGAGGTGCTTGGAAGTAGATACGGGAGGCTGTAACTGGTAAGATTTTCACACAGAGTGTGGTGCGTGCATGGAATGCACTGCCAGCGACGGTGGCAGACACGGATACGATAGGGTCTTTTAAGAGACTCTTGGATAGGTACATGGAGCTTAGAAAAATAGAGGGCTATGCAGTAGGAAAATTCTAGGCATTTTCTAGAGTACTTTACATGGTCGGCACAACATAGTGGGCCGAAGGGCCTATAATGTGCTGTAGATTTCTATGTTCTGTATATTCAGTTTTCCCTTGGAATAACATGAAAAGCATGTCTCAAAAACAAAGAACACTCATTGCTTGGGAAAAAAAAGCCAGTGGGGTGGGGGGGAGCCAATAGTGAGAGTAAGAGTTCAGCACGGACTAGAAGGGCCGAGATGGCCTGTTTCCGTGCTGTAATTGTTATATGGTTATATGGAATACCTTGAGGCATTAGAAAAAAATCCCTAATTTACCTGAAAGCTTGAATCCTTGATTGGAGGATTTAAAAATTCTCAATAAACTCATTCAGTTCCGCACACCTCACCCAAAAACAACTCAAACATCCAGAGAAACAACTTCAAAGCTGACACTGAGCAATGTGTAGACATTGCTAATGCATTAAAAACCATATCATCAGGGACACTCTCAACCCAAATGCAGAAGAAAATGAGGTGACCTCCATATGAAGTATCTATATATGCTATCTTTACCTTGTTTTAGTTTTTGGTGTTAGTTAAATGAATTGAATTGACTTTATCCTTCACATACATGAGGAGTAAAAATCTTCACGTTAAGTCTCTATCTAAATGTGCAATCATAGTAATTTATAATAACTTATAATAAATAGAACAGTTATTGTAATATCGATTACACTCAAATCAGCATGAATTCATCAGTCTGATGGCCTGGTGGAAGAAGCTGTCCCGGAGCCTGTAGGTCCTGGCTTTTATGCTGCGGTACTGTTTCCCGGATGGTAGCAACTAGAATAGATTGTGGTTGGGGTGACTCAGGTCCCTAATGATCCTACGGGTCCCTTTTACACACCTGACCTTGTAAACATCCTGAACTGAATGGAAATTTCACAACTACAGATGCGCTGGACTGTCCACACCACTCTCTGCAGAGTCCTGCGATTAGGTACAGTTCACGTACCAGGCAGTGATGCAGCCAGTCAGGACGCTCTCAATTGTGCCCCTGTAGAAAGTTCTTAGAATTTGGGGGCCCATTCCAAACCTCCTCAACTATTTGAGGTGAGAAAGGCACTATTGTGCTTTTTTCACCACACAGCTGGTATGTACAGACCATATAAGGTCCTCAGTGATGTGGATGCCGAGGAACTTGAAGATGTTTACCCTCTCAACCCGAGATCTATTGAAGTCAATAGGGATTAGCCCGTCTCCATTCCTCCTGTAATCCACAACCAGCTCCTTTGTTTTTGCGACATTGAGGGAGAGGTTGTTTTCTTGACACCACTGTGTCAGACAGATGACTTCTTCTCTGTAGGCCTCCTCATTATTGTTTGAGATAAGGCCAAGCAATGTAGTGTCATCGACAAATTTAGTTAGCAGATTAGAGCTGTGGGTGGCAGTACAGCCATGGGTGTACAGGGAGTAAAGGAGGGGGACTCAGTATGCAGCCCTGAGGAGCTCCCGTATTGAGAATTAGAGGTTTGGAGGTGAGGGATCCCACTCTTACAACCTGCTGATGATCTGACAGGAAGTCCAGGATCCAGCTGCACAAGGCACGGTCAAGGCTGAGGACTCTGAGCTTCTTGTCGAGCCTGGATGTTGAATGGTGTTGAACAGCATTCTCACATCAGCATCCATGAGCTGCAGTTTGTCTCAGAATGTCAAGGGAGGTGATTCACAGTACACAATGCAAACAGAAACGCGAGATTTATAGAAAGCAACTGCAGGTTGTTCCTAAAAGAAAGCAGCATTAATGAGAAATTCAAATACTGTACACCAATCCCAATTTGTAGTTTAAGATTTTGTTCTCCAAAGTTTTACTTATTAAAACAATTTACTAAGAAAAATTTACTAATATGCAACTGGACTCTAGCAATATAATGTTTTAGTGTCAGCAGTCCTGCACGTGACTTGGGAGCTTACATCAATTAGCCCGGCCATGAATTAACCGATGTGGGACCAAGTTCAAAGGAAAAGGGTGCTGAGTTGTAACTTTGATGTACGTTTGTGGACAGTCAAAATTCAGTCAATTTTGATTAAATGGATGAAGAGATGAGGCGATTGGGGTTATGACCATGTTCTGAGGCAGATCAACCAGGCCAGATATGGATTACTGATCTAACATTATGCCCCACAGAGCCTTGCAGTTTTGAGGATATGTTTCCTCATTTAGCAAAATAAAGAGGAAAAAGCCTGTTGCATTTGTATGAAACTTTCCAGTGCCTTAAATTCCCAAAGCATTTACAGTTATGGAGTGCTTCCAAAGTGCAATCACTGTTGTAGAAAAACCTAGCAACCAATTTGCACACAGCCAGCAACCACCAAGAATAACATAATAATGTCTACAAATTGTTGATGTTGGCTCAGCGATGGATTACATGGTACACCACTGCTCTTCTTTGAGAGAGTCACAGCATTGTTTAGGTGCAAATATATGAGATTCAGGAAGACAGCTCACAAGATATAAAACCAGCTTGATGGTACAAAGCACAGGGTGATAGTGAAAGGTTGTAGGCCCATGACAAGTGGTGCTCCCCATGGTCAATGCTAGACCTACAACTATTTGCGATCTATATCAAATGATTTTTATTTATATCAATGATTGGTTTACCTACATCAACCAGTGTTTATCAATGCACCACAGAAAGCATTCTGTCTGGATGCATAGTGGCTCTGTATGACAACTGCTCAGCACATGACCACAACAAACTACAGAGAGTTATATTCACAGCTCAGCAAATCTATGGACTCTGTTGGAACCTTTCGTTGCCTCAGTAAAGCAATCAGCGTAATCAGAGACCCTGCTTACCCTGGACTTTCTCTCTTCTCCCCTCTGCCATCAGGCAGAAATTAGACAGGCTCTGGGACTGCACCTATCCCCATGTTACCAGACTTCTGAACAGACCACTGTATGGTAAAACAGTCTCTTGGCCTCACAATCTACCTCGCTGTGATCTTGCACTTTATCATTTACCTGCACTGCACTTTATCAGTAGCTTTTATACTTTATTGTTTTACCAGTTCCTTAAGATTGTTACTTAACCAGAAATGGTAATAGGGACAAGCTTTTAAATGCTCCCAATGATGTGCGTCTCAAATAGCCTCTGACAACCAAGTCCAGCTCCTGGCCTTCATGTATGGCTTAGCTACTAAGCCCAGCAGAACTGTTTCTAGTAACAGGAGAAGGGGCAAAGGCAGGTTACGGGCACCTTAAAACCAGTCGTTTTGGGCAGTTGGGGGCTCACCAGCCATGGTTGGTAGCTCATCTAGAGAAGGAAAACTCTGATCTCAAAGCCCTACTGCCTTGCAACTATATCCTCTCATGGGGAAGGCTTCGGGAGTAAGCCCTGAGGGAAAAATCCAGAGCTAGAGTCCCTAAGGCAGTCCTATGTTGACCTGTGTTCAATGCTGACTGGTTACTCCTGCGACGCTGCTGGTGCCAAACTGCATCAGCCTCTGCTGTTCCTTTGGGTTCATCAGATGTGTAGAGAGGGGGAGCTTGCTACACAGGTATCAGCTTGCTCTCCATATCACTCTGCCCAGGCTTGCAAACAGAGACAGGTAGGACACAACATCCATGGTCCACTCTTAGACCAAGGAGCCTCACTCACTCACTGCTGTTTTACCTTAGCTTAATGCACTGTGTAATGATTTGATCTGTATCAACAGTATGCAAGACCAGCTTTTCACTTTGTCTTGGTACAGGTAACAACAATAAACCAGTACCAATATGGATGAGAATGTACAAGGCATGGTTAGTAAGTTTGCAGGTGACTCTGAAGTATGTGGTATCTTTAACAGTGAAGATGGTTATAAGGATTTACAGAGGGATCCTGATCAGCTGGGTAAGTGGACCAAAGAATTGGCAAATGGAGTTTATTTCAGATAGGTGTGAGGTTTTGCATTTTGGGAAGACAGATCTGGTAGGACTTTCTCAGTGTTGTAGAATAAAAGGACAAATCAGTGCAAGTATATAGTTCTCCAAAGGTGGTATACAGGGTAGTGAAAAGGGTTTTGAAACACATGCCTTCATCAGACAGGGCACGGAGTATAGCGGCTGGGATGCTATATTGTGCAAGACATTTGTGAGGCCCCATGTGTTCAGTATTGGTCACCATGCATTAGGAAAAATAGCATTAAGCTGGAAAGAGAGCGTATAAGGATTTTGCTATGACTGGGAGATGAAGGAAGGCTGAGCAGGTTCTGACTGTTTTCAGTGGAATGTAGGAGAATGAAGGGGTGATCTCAGACAGCTGTATAAAATCATGAGGTACACAGATTGTGCGGATTGACCAGTCTTTTTCCCCAGGTTGATTAGAGAGTCTAAGTTAAAAAATCAGAGGGGCAATTTTTCACCCAGAGGGTGGTCAGTATATGGAACGAGCTGCCGGGGAAGTGTTTGATTTAAATAAAGAGGCTGAGACAGGTACATTATCAATACTTAAAAGCAAACAAGTAGATAGATAAGAAAAGTTTAGAGGGATTTGCTCAAATTAACTTAGCTTAGACGGAGATCTTGGCCAGCATGGACCAACTAGTCTGAAGTGCCTGTTTCTGCACTGTATGACCCTATGACTATGCATTCATTGTTACAACGGGATAGCAGGGCAGAGTTTTCTCAGCGCTAGATTCTGCAGGGAGCACTTGAACTCACAATCTTACAGAGGCAAAAAATGTTTCTAACTGAAATACAGCTGATGCTAATCTCCTCCATTGAGTAGTCAAATGTCCATTTCCCTTCCTGCTTTGTGTTTATAAACTCTGCTATCTCTTCAGTAATTTTCATTAAAATAAAGAGATCAATTCAACAGATCTAGGTTTTTTAATAAGAATGATAAATATCTAAGTTAAGTCGATGCTTATTTCAATAAACAAGTAAATTGTGACCTATCGCCACAATAGGTCAACGGCACGGCCTTAGACCACCTGGACAACACAAACACCTATGTCAGGATGCTGTTCATCGACTATAGTTCAGCATTTAATACCATCATTCCCACAATCCTGATTGAGAAGTTACAGAACCTGGGCCTCTGTAACTCCCTCTGCAAAAGGATCCTTGACTTCCTAACCGGAAGACCACAACATGTGCGGATTAATGATAATATCTCCTCCTCACTGACGATCAACACTGACGCACCTCACGGGAGCGACCTTAGCCCACTGCTCTACTCTCTCTATATCCATGACTGTGTAGCTAGGCATAGCTCAAATACCATCTATAAATTTGCTGATGATATAACCATTGTTGGTAGAATCGCAGATGGAGACAAGAGGGTGTACAGGAGTAAGATATGCCAATTAATGGAAAGGTGTCGCAGCAACAACCTGGCACTCAACGTCAGTAAGATGAAAGAGCTGATCGTGGACTTCCGGAAGGGTAAGATGAAGGAACACACACCAATTCTCATAGAGGGATCAGAAATGGAGAGAGTGAGCAGTTTCAAGTTCCTGGGTGTCAAGATCTCTGAGGATCTAACCTGGTTCCAACATATTAAAGAAGGCAAGACAATAACTATACTTCATTAGGAGTTTGAAGAGCTTTGGTATGTCAAAAAACACACTCAAAAACTTCTAGATGTACCATGGAGAGCATTCTGACAGGCTGCATCACTGTCTGGTATGGAGTGGTGGGGGCTACTGCACAGGACCGGAAGAAGCTGCAGAAGGTTGTAAATCTAGTCAGCTCCATCTTGGGTACTAGCCTACAAAGTATCCAGGACATCTTCAAGTAGCGGTGTCTCAGAAAGGCGACATCTATTATTAAGGACCTCCAGCACCCAGGGCATGCCCTTTTCTCACTGTTACCACCAGGTAGGAGGTACAGAAGTCTGAAGGCACACACTCAGTGATTCAGGAACAGCTTCTTCCCCTCTGTCATCCGATTCCTAAATGGACATTGAATCTTTGGACACTACCTCATTTTTTAAAATATACAATTATTTCTGTTTTTTGGACAATTTTAATTTATTCAATAATGTATACTATAATTTGTTTTATTTATTTATTATTTTTCTTCTTCTTCTTCTATGTTTTGCTTTGAACTGCTGCTGCTGCTAAGTTAACAAATTTCACGACACATGCCAGTGATAATAAACCTGATTTTGATACTGAAATTTATTTTTGTCATGGATTGTGAAATTGCTAAAGTTGCATATAAAACTACACGTCATTTTGATTAGTGCATAGTTCATTGTCCACATCTTTTACCTCAAGGAACAACTTTAGTTTGGCAACAGTACTATTTTACCAAGACTCAGTTAGCATTATCACCTTAAGCCATGTAGAGAGTCAACGGTCAGTACCTCCATTGGCGAATCTCTCTATAAATATCCCTATTTCCTAACGTTCTCTGTTATGATGTGTTTAGAGGAGGTGGTGGAGGAGGGCAAGAATGTGAGTCTTTGGAAAGTGACAGAGATACCGCCAGTTCAGTTTCATCCTTCCATGCTGAAGGATTCAGTAACTCTCTGAATATCCTTGGCCCAATAGCTGTGGAGAAACTGTTGTTATATTTCTAGGTTTCCTAATTGAAGTATTCATACCTGATACAGATGGAAAGGGAAACAGAACAGAATGAGATCCAAGGTACTCCGCTGCACCAATACACTGGAGTCCTGGACTGAAGCACTTACTGCTTCAACCTACCAAAATAGACAAAAAAAAAATGTTATTCCAAACTTGAAAAAAAAATTAACTTAAAATCACTCTGAATTAAAAGTCAGTTGTGACTGTTAACAAGGCACCTTTGCCTAACATCATGTAACAAAGCTAAATACCTAAATAAAATATTCAAATATCAAAGCTGCCCTGTATTCCACATTGCATTACTGCTTCAGCTATCTGTTCTAGTAACTGACAAATTCTAAATCTGAAAGTCTTTTTCAATAAAAATATCAATCCAGGTTTTTCCCTGAGTGAAGAGATATGGGCAAACCTGCTACACAATGAAGTAGGTTCAGTAATTTTAAAGGTCCAAGATTTATACATTTACTTAAAAAAAAATAATTAAAAATTATGACCTATCACCAGGATGTAAAATACAAGTTACAATATGAAGAGTATTTTTAATCTTTTGTCAATACTTCCATGGTATTTGGTTATGTTGCACTCTTCCATTTATTTAGAAAAAGGAAGACATTTTCAGAAAACCAGAAACATTAATTTGTGGTTTGTTTTAAAATGATGGCAACACTGTTAATCTCAAAGAAAACTCTTCCAAATTATCCAGTTTATTTCCCATCCCTTAATGCTAATTTACTTCAGCAATACAGGATCTATGTCCTGCAGAAAAGGGTGACATCATGAAGTAGGTTACACAAAATTAAGATTGTTCATATACAACAAACTAACAAGTAACTATCACATTTAACCATACCTTATAAAATCTTACAGAAAATAAAGATGGGGACATGAGACAGATGCTGAAATGTTTCATGAAAGAATATTTATCATTTTGAGGACCTGTAGAATTGCCCAATGAAAGGAAATCTCTGATAAACAGTAAGAGTGCAATTAGTTTTTCAGGCCTAGGGAGGCTGAACGACAGTAATTATGCCAGCATAGGTTACATTTCATTTAAGAGTTAACGTTATACCAACATGAATAGTGCACAAAACTTTGGAGCTTGTGAATTAAGCAATTTCTGAAACTATTTGCACATGCAAAGGTTCAATAACATTTGAGGGTCAAAGCCTCAAGGAAAAGAATGGAATTTCTCCAGTAAGCGCCCTCTCAAGCCAGTCTGAGGTTATGCTGATACCATATAGGCAACAACTTCAACCTTACTGACAGCAAAATCAGCATGGCTGCTTTGCAATGGCACACCTACAGCTATCAACTTTATTTTAGCAGCGAGAGTCGAAAGAATAAAGAAATAATATCATGACGCATCAGCATCCCATTGCACTATCTCAGCACCACTACTTCAGTATAGCTCCTCATTTTCTCTGCAACATCATGTCCTCACCAACAATCTACCCACATACTGAGACCCTGGTATAATCTCCACTTTCCCACCAGACCAGACAACTCTTTAGAATTACAGCTTGTGATATCAAACAATGCCTTTTAGTATCTACTTTACTTTATTGTCACCAAACAATTGATACTAGAGCGTACAATCATCACAGCGATATTTGATTCTGCTCTTCGTGCTCCCTGGAGTACAAATCTAGAGTAAATATTAAAAATTTAAATTATAAATCATAAATAGAAAATAGAAAAGGGAAGGTAAGGTAGTGCAAAAAAACCGAGGCAGGTCTGGATATTTGGAGGGTACGGCCCAGATCCGGGTCAGGATCCATTCAGCAGTCTTATCACCGTTGGAAAGAAGCTGTTCCCAAATCTGGCCGTATCTATGCCCTTGAATAGAGATATCATTTACAGTACATTGTCCTTCCCACTGTCTGATCCTGCACAATCACATCACGCAGCGGGGGTAAGAACATCTGGCCTTGTCTTTACCAGTCTACCAATGGCTGAAGCACCTGTCCATTACAATACTAAGGCTCAACTACCACCCAGATATGTTGAAGACAGAGACCATCTTTGCTTCATCACACATAGGATAGAACATCACAGAAGCATACAAGACCTTTGTCCCACAATGTTGTGCTGACCTTCTAACCTACTCTACGATCAATCTACACTTCTCTTCTGCACAGTTGTGGGAGAAGGGTCAGCAAAAGGGTTAATAAACTAAGTAGCTAACTTGCATTTCTCTATTTGAACTTTGTAACCCCATGTCTTAATCTAAGATCAGCAGAGTCTTTCATAATCAGGATGCAGCACTGAGTGCAGATGGCCGAAAAGAGAACGAGCACATGATTTAGTCCCTCGTCTGTTCTACAATTTAAAAATATTTTGTGTTATGGATGTACTAGTTTGCTTCCGATTATGTATCTCTGCTTGTGTAACAGATTCACTTGCATGCCAGTGGGCACATACACTTGCCTGCTCATTAGTACAAATATGTCTAACTGCTCTGTAATTGAGACCGTTGCACATTTCTGCAGGCTCTCCATGATATCATGCTGAATGAAGGTACCATCGCTTGAAGCCTGGTCTCTAATCATTTTTCTTCTACAATAGCCCTCCATTTTTCTGTCATAATGTGCCTATCTAAGAGTTTCTTAAATGCCCATCATGTGTCTGCCTCTACCAACACCCCAGCAGAACATTCCACACACCCTCAGCACTTCGTGTAAAGAACTTACTTCTGACACCCCAAATCTACTTTCCTCCAATCACATTGTGCTCTTGTATTGGCCATTTCCACTCTGGGCAAAAAAAATCTGGTCATCCACTCAATCAATGCCTCTTTATCATCTTGTACACCACTATCGAGTCTTTTGTGTCCACAAATCTCCTCTGTACCTCTTCTACAGCTTCCACATCCTTCCTATAATAAGGCAGTCAGAACTGACAATATTCCAGGTGTGGTCTAACCAAAGTTTTATAGAGCTGCAACATCATCTTATTACTCTTGAGCTCAACCCCCCAACTAATGAAATCCAACACTTTTGCCTTCTTAAACCCTATCAACATGCATGGCAACTTCGAGGGATCAATGACATGAACACCAAGTTCTCTTTGTTCTTCCACACTGTCAAGAATCCTACTGTTAACCCGGTATTCTGCCTTCAAATTCAACCTTCCAAAGTGAATCACTTCACACCTGCCTGGGACTGGCACTCCCTTTGCCAGTTCTCATCCCAAACCTGCACCTTGTCAAATGTCCCACAGCAACCTACAACTCTCTACACTATCCACAACTCCAACAACCTCTGTGGCATCTGCAAACTTAGTAACCCCAATAAATATCAAAAAGAACAGGAGTTCCAGAACAGATCCCTGCAGAACACCACTGGTCACCAACCTCCAGGCAGAACACTCTCCATCTACTCCCACCCTCTGCCTTCTATTTGCAATCCGTTTCTGAATCCACACAGCCAGATTTCCCTGGATCCCATGCCTCCTGACTTTCTAATTCAGCCCACCATGGGGAACCTTAATCATCTTACTAAAATCCATATACCCGCATCTACTGCCCTATCTTCATCAATGTGCTTTGTCACCTCCTCAAAGAATTCAGTCAGGCTTGTGAGGCATGATGTGCCCCTCACAAAGCAATGCTGGCTATCCCTAATCAGACTGCTTTTCCAAATGCTTGTAAATCCTGTCTCCAATAACCTTCTCCAATAATTTGCTCACCACTGAAGTTACACTCACTGGACTATAAATCCCAGGATTATCCCTACTCCTTTTCTGAATAAAGGAATAACATTTGCCAGCCTCCAAAGATCTGGTATTATTTCTGAGGCCAGTGAAGATGCAAAGGTCATTGCCAAAGGCACAATATTCTCTTCCCTCGCTTCCCATAGTAACCTGGGTATATCCCATCCGGCCCTGGGAACTTATCAATCTTAATGTTTTTCAAAAGATCCAGCACATCCTCTTTCTCTATACTGACATTATCCAGCATATCAACCTGTCTTATGCTGTCCTCACAAACAGCAAGGTCCCTCTCACTGGTGTATACTGAAGCAAAGTATTCATTAAGGACCTCCCCTACCTCCTGGTTTCTCCACTATCACTGATCAGTCCTACCCTCACTCTAGTCATCCTTCTGTTCTTTACATATGTGCAGAATGCCTTGGAGTTTTCCTTAATCCTACTTGCCAAGGGTTTCTCATGCCCTCTTCTCGCTGTCCTAAGTCCATTCTTCAGCTCTTTTCTGGATACCTTATATTTCTCTAGAGCTCTACCTGATCCTTGCTTCTGAAGCCTTAAGTAAGCTTCTTTCTTCCTCTTATCTAGATGCTCCACATCTCTTGTCCCATCCATGGTTCCTTCACCCTACCATCTTTTCCCTGTCTTAATGGGACAAACCTATTCAGAATTCCCTAAACAACCTCCACATTTCTGCTGTGCATTTCCCAGAAATGACCTTCACATTTCTGCTGTGCATTTCCCAGAGTACAACGGTTCCCAATTTTTGTTGCCCAGTTCCTGTCTAATACCATCATAATTTTCCTTCCCTCAATTAAATACTTTCTCACAGTCTGACCCTATTCCTCCCCAAAGTCACAGTTAAGATCAGGGAGTTGGGGTCACTGTTGTCAAAATGCTCTCCCACCAAGCGATCCAACACCTGTCCCTGTTCATTACCTAGCACCAGATCTAGTATGGTGTCCTTTCTAGTCAGTCTATCTACATATTGTGTCAGGAATCCTTCCTGAGCACACCTAAAAAAAATTCTGCCTCATCCAAACCCTTTGCACGAAAGAGGTACCAATCAATATTAGGAAAGTTGAAGCCCCCCATGACAACAATCCTGTTATTTTTGCACCTTTCCAAAATCTGCCTCCAGATCTGTTCTAGAGTATCTCTGTTGCTTTGGGCGGTGGCAGGTAGTCTATAGTATACTCACAATAGTGATTGCTCCCTTCCTGTTTCTGATTTCCAGCATAGATCAGGCAACTCAAATCCATCCAACAAGCCTGGTGTTCAATGAACACTGTACCAGGACATGCTGGGAGCAACATCAGGCACACCAAAAAATGAGATAGCAAATGGGTGAAGCTACAATACAGGACCACATAACATCCGAAAAATGAGTGAAAACAAGAGAAACTGACTAAAGGGTGACCTTAGCATGGAAAACTCCAAGATGAAAAACTGTATCATTCATCATATTCCTTGATATACAGTATAATATTATGTATAGGCAAGATTCATCAAAACAAAACTATTTTAATTCACATTGGCCTTAATCACATAACATGGAAATCCATCCTGACAAATTAATAAGGATATCAAAGAGCAATATGAAGGGAATGGTAATCCACTAAAGTTTCACAGATGACACTCAAATGCTTGGGAAGACTTAATTATATGTGATTTAACCGAAATCACACAATATATTTGCCTTAACAACACACACAACATGCTGGAGGAACTCAGCAGGTCAGGCAGCATCTATGGTAATGAATATATAGTCAACATTTCGTGCCAAGACCCTTCTTCAGAACTCAAGAAGGGTCTTGGCCCAAAATATCGACTGCTTGTTCATTTCCGTAGATGTTGCCCAACCTGCTGAGATCCTCCAGCATTTTGTGTGTGTTGCTTTGGATTTCCAGTGTCTGCAGACTCACATATTTACATATTTGCCTTAACCTGAACAAAGCTTAAGACAGCTTTCAGCTTTAATTTACTTCAATAGGACTTGGAATTTTGTGAAAGATAACATAAAATTATTAGTACCATCAACTCAATGTCGCTACCAATGATATACAGTTGGTCCTCCATGGAAAGTTTCCGGTTCAGATGAGAAAGTACAAAGGTGATTCCAGGTAACCGCACAGCAGGACTGGTCAAAACACTCCCCCAAAGAGCACCGTAAAACGCAGACTGCTCCACCGCAGCTGCAACCTTCTCCAATAATGTGTTTGCCCTGCATACAAAGAAAAGTCATTCTTAATAATTATAACATACAAGGTATTAGCACTGCTTTAAGCAAATCCGTTCATATCAACAGCCCAACCTTTTATGCTTATCTACTTCTACGAACGTTTTTGACTGCATATCAGCCAGAATCAGCAATAGCCCCCTATAAATCTTTTCTTTTACATAAGAGGAGCCCTAACCTGCTCTTCCTTTCTTCTATGTCTTCAGCAAGCCATCACAACCTTTTGTACAAATATCAGGTCAAAGACATTCATTAAGGAGAGGCTGCAGCTCTCAAACAGAAATTAAAAGTCCTGATGAAGGGTCTCGGCCTGAAACGTCGACTGCACCTCTTCCTAGAGATGCTGCCTGGCCTGCTGCGTTCACCAGCAACTTTTATGTGTGTTGCTTAAAAAGTCTAAAAATATTTTTTAAAGTGCCGCGATAATCAATTTTAAATTTCACCCAAAACCCTGCTTTGAACTTCAGAGATAAGATTCAAGATTCACTTTTATTTACCACATACACATCAAAACATACAGTGAAATGCGTTACTTGCGTTAACAACCAAGGGTGTGCTGGGGGCAGTCTGCAAGTATCACCACACATTCTGGTGCCAACATAGCATGCCCACAATGCTCAGCAGAACAACACAAGCAACAAGTCAACAATGATAAAACAAGCCACGTCCCTTGCTCCCACCCATCCTTTAATCCCAAAGCAGTCCGTACTTTTTGGCTTCCGGCCTCCAGTGGACACATAGATATTGGACCTCCAACGACCCTGGCAAATTTGCAGAGATTCGCAGACTCAGTTCCGGCCACCTTCCAGACTTCTGATGCTTGGCATCGGCCACGAGACCCGCCCATCACCAAACACCAGGCCTCAAAATCCGGACCTGCCGATGGCCAGACTCTGAATACTGGGCCTCAAACTCTGACTCAGGAACCCACTGAGAACTTGCTGACCCGGCCAGGTCCGTGGATATCCCATGTCTGCGTCATTGCCCTTCGAACTGAGACCTATACCCCAGCCAGTCCACTAATTCCCCCACATCCCTTTCTCTAAAACCCTAATCTGACCTCTAACTCCCCTCTGTCCCCAAAACCATCCCAAAGAACCCAAAAAAATTAAAAAGCAACTGAAACTGGGCACGACCTCAATGGACGTCGCAACTTGGCGCCATCTTGAGCACAAGTCAAGAACAACTTACTAAGATTTTTCGCAGTGCATAGGGAGTGAATCAGATCAGGCTTATTATCTCTTATATCTATTATTCATTCATTCATTATTCTGTAGCCCTACAAGCTGCATTTAAATACTGTGTTCAGTTTTGGTCACCCTGCTATACAAAAGTTGTCGTTAACCTGGAAGAGAGCAGAGGAGATTTACAAGAATGCTGTAGAGTTGAGTGACTGAGATATGAAGAAAGATTGACGAGGCTGAGATGTTATTCATCTGAGTCTGGGAGGATGAGGGATGATATTATAGAGGTGTATAAAATCATGAGGGGCACAGATGAGATGAATGCACACAGTCCTTTTCCTAGGGTTGGACAATCATGAACTAGGGACACAGCTTTAGGGTGAGAGCAGGAAGATTTAGTAGGAACTCAAAAGGTGGAAGCAGTTGAGACAGGTACTTTAACAATGTTTAAAAGGTTACAGTTGAATGGATAAATTGATACAGGGATGTGGGCAAGCCGAAGTAGTTTTGACAGGAAAGTTAGTTGGCATGGACCATTGGAACCAAAAGGCCTGCTTCCATGTTGTTTGACTCTACAATGCACAAGTGCAGGTGCTACCAGTCGCTAATCACACCTCACTAGATATTGTTGTACTGCAGATCATGTGATGAAGGTATTCCCACAGGTTCCTGATAAAAATGTTCCACATTATCAGTCAGATATCAAAACAGTAAGTCTAGGTGGTATACAACTTTACCAGAGGTTGCAAAGCCACAAGGTTGTTTTCAATAGAACGCACATCTGATCTAATTCTTTAATGTCTAATGTCATTTCCAGCACACAAGTGTAAAATAGAATCTGGATCTGATGCTGTATAAAAAAAACGATACAACAAAGAACACAATGATTTTAAAAACTGTATAAATACATAAGATAGCTTACATATGTTCACAGATTGATTATACATCTGTAAAGTGACACAAGGTACAGGAGTGTCTGTACATAAGGTGGCTGACAAGAAATGATAAAGTAGTGGTGGTGGGGTTGATCAGCCTTACTGATTGGGGAAAGTAACTGTTTTTGAATCTTGTGGTCCTGGTGTGGAGGATTAACTAGCAATACTGTTTAGACCAAGATGATAGGAGTTATTAGATGGAGCTTAAATGATCTGATAACATTAAAGTTTATGGTACTTTAATATGCATGCTAAACTCTACTTGTCTTCTGGTGCTCAGATACAGTGTATAAACACCCATTCTTTTTATATACCAATGACTGATTGCTTTTCCTGCCTTTGCTAGTGATCAATCATTTTAATGCCTGGACTATTGGGTGGTCCTTCAAAACTGAGGCAAAATCTCCCCATAGTACATTTCTAGCTCTGAACTGGCAAATCAAATATAATTTGACATTGCTTAAGTTTTGTATCCGAACACCATTGATGGGAATGCAAAGAGATATGCCCTGAGGAGTTGATGGGCCAAATTGTGGTAGGCAGCTACAGTTTTATCCACACACAGGCCATTAGAAAATCTGTATTCGCACATAAAATCTGAAATACTTATTTGAGCACAGGGGCACAGCATTTCTCCCTCCCAACTGATGAGCAGATATCCATAGACACCTCAACAGTCCACCCCCCAGTGTGAATGGATGCACGATTTGTATAATCAGCACACAATTATTAAAACTAACCAGATGTTCAGCTTTTATGATATTAAATGAGGCAGAACGTGCCTGACGTAGGTCCCCCTCACCCCCCAATATCTTCTCCATTCTGCTCCCTAGAGGCTTCTTAGTCCTGTAAATGAAATATAGATGAAACAAATCCTCACCTGTCGTAGTACTCAGAGCCTTCTTCCAGGCCCGGTAATGTCCCAGTCAGCAGGCCCTGAAGCCCTGGCTTCAGAGTTTTGCCCAGAGGCAGGAAGTAGACTTCGTACAAGCTCAGAAGCACAGGTTTGACAGACATAGCCGCATTGCCAAGAAGAGGGAAAAGACCAGAACTGAGGAGAAAGTAAAATAGTTTCCAAATAAATCATTACCTGCTTTTCTCCTAAATGGCCTAACTCTGCAACTTTAGCTATGTTTTAGTTACTGCTTGGTTTCATCACCACAGCTAGAAAGGAGGGCTTGGATTACTTCCCTGTGCAGAGCATTACAACCAAGGGTCCAGTTGGTGCTGTAGATACACTAACCGGTGCAGGGATTCCTCACTGAACATCTAATTCTAGCAAATTACACAAAGCACATGGTATTGGTGGCATTCTCGTGCTGCACTCAGTAGGTGATGAATCAAGATTTCTGGTGCCTGGGCTTTTAACCCATCTATGCTGATCTCTGAACACCCATCCATACCAATCCCACCTTCCAGTACTTGCCCTGTAGGCTTCTAAATCTATGCAATTAACAATTCCGTGTAAAAAAAAACACTGCCCCACACAACTCCCTTGAACTTACCTCCCACCAACTAGCTTAAGTGCATGTCCTCTAACATTAGACATTTTGACCCTAGTGAAAAAGATACTATCTATCTGCTTAGTCTTCTTAAAAGCTGCCAGTGACCCCTCTTCAACCACTCTCCCAAGCAGTGTGAACTAGCTACTCAGCACTCTCTTAGTAAAAAAAAATAATCACTCTCATATCCCCACTGAATCTCTTCCCCATCACCCAAATGCCTTCCTGTTTTGACTACCACTTCTTTAATAGAAACAAGATCTTGAGGATACCTACAGAAGAACATCCACTGCTCATTAGGAAAACAGTGTTAGATATTGAACAAGCTCATTTGCAGCAATCTTTTAGTCAAATTACTTTTCAATACTTTGGACGTTACAGTGGCTTGTTGTCTGCCGCATACGGTTCTTGCTTTCAAACAGGCAACTCATTTAGTTAAAAACTATTTAACTTTTGCCCACCTGTACAAGAAAAGATCTTTGGCCAGCCTTTTGGAGCCAATGATCTTAAAAATAATCTCGTAGGTTTCCAGAGCTTTTCTGTGCACACCACTGGGCAGTGCTGGGTGAAGACACTGGGCCAGGCGCTTGCCAATTGTTAGCTTCTTTGGCACCACTTGGTACTTGGCGTTGTTCTGTAAAACCTGCACATAAATAAATCAGTGATCAGCCACTAGGTTCTCCATTCTGAGAAAACAATCCAGAGAGTTCAAAACTAGCACCATCTACAACTAAGCACAACTAGTATTGCATGAACATTGGCTTCTCTAACTTCCATTAATGATCCACCTCCTCTTCATACACCATCCGTTATTTATTATTAATATTTTCTCTCTCTCTCTCTCTCCCCCTCCCGCCCCCCTCCTTTTTCTCCCAGTCCCTCTCACTATACTCCTTGCCCATCCTCTGGGCTTCACCCCTCCCCCTTTCTTTCTTTCCCTTTTGCCAATCAACTGTCCAGCTCTTGGCTCCATCCCTCTCCCTCCTGACTTCTCCTATCATTTTGGATCTCCCCCTCCCCCTCCCACTTTCAAATCTCTTACTAGCTCTTCCTTCAGTTAGTCCTGATGAAGGGTCTCGGCCTGAAACGTCGACTGTATCTCTTCCTAGAGATGCTGCCTGGCCTGCTGCATTCCACCAGCATTTTTTCTGTGTGTTACAACTAGTGTTAATGTGACCTCAGCTTACTAGCCCTGTACACCTGCATTGGTGAAGAAACCATATTCTTCAAAAAATATCTGTGTAATTCTCTCTTGAATAAGTGGTTCTTTGAGGCATTTCCTAGCATGAGTTAAATTTATATTACAATAGCAGTGAGTCCTGGAATTCAATAGGAATACGCTTATTTTTCTTAAACGCCTGGAGGTTATAAGTTTTACTCACTGTAATTCCTTTAATACACCATGTAGAAATGTTCAGTGTGCTTAAAAATTAAACTAAAAGCTGTACACAGTGATCAGGACTGCATCTGAGCCCAAAGAATCCTTTGTTTGCTAATCAAGAGGTTCAGGGCTGATTAAAGGCCCATACTTCTATTTGGTACTTACCACATGAGTTTATGGAATAAAATGGCATAAAACCATCAGTCCATGATACATAGGAGCAGAATTAGACCACTTGGCCTATCAAGTATGCTCCACCATCCGATTATGCTGATGTAATCTCATTCTCCTGCCTTCTCCAAGTAACTTTGAAGGCTAATGGTTCTTGATTAATTAGTAAGGGCATCAACCTTACATACACCCAGTGACTTTGCCTCCACAGCCCTCTGTGGCAATAAATTCCACAGATTCACCACCCTCTGGCTAAAGAAAATCATGACAGAATACATTCCTCGGTGTGACAGAAATAAATGCAACCGGAAAGAGCAACATTTTCTGTAGATAATGCATTAATGTAGATGAAACTCAGCATTTTCAGTTGCACGAAATGTACAGGCAGAAAACCTCTTTGTCTACAAGCCTTTACATCCTGAACTTCACTGAGGACTCAAAAGGTAACCAGAGCTCTCTGAATCTTGCTACTCAAGTCACATCAGCACTTTAAGAAGGGACTGGGTCCATTACACATCAGCTGAAAGTAATCGTCGTATAATTCTGATATTGACTTGGGGGCAGCAGTGAAGCCAACGAGTGGTATTTATTTATTTCATTTTCCCAGAGGTCTTGTTGAATATTACAGGTGATATCTTTGTTTCTTAATACGAGGGGTGATTGATAAGTTTGTGGCCTAACGTAGAAGGAGTCAATTTTCGAAAACCTAGCACATTTACTTTTCAACATAGTCCCCTCCTACATTTACACACTTAGTCCAGCGGTCGTGGAGCATACGAATCTTGGACCTCCAGAAAGTGCCCACAGCAGGGTGAATGATAAATTCGTGGCCTAAGGTAGAAGGAGATGAGTTATACAGCTCTCGTTACATGCACGTGCAGTTCAACTCTTCGAGTGAAAATGCAGAAAGTTTGAAGTTTCTCCTCATGTCCTTCTACTTTAGGCCACGAACTTATCAATCACCTCTGCTGTGAACCACTTTGTGGAGGTCCAAGACGCCGACTTCTACAAAGAAGGGATCCGTATGCTCCATGACCGCTGGACTAAGTGTGTAAGTGTAGGAAAAATAAATGTGCTAGGTTTTCTAAAATTGACTCCTTCTACCTTAGACCACGAACTTATCAATCACCCCTCGTAAGTTTCTTTAAGATTGCAATGCAGAAATTTTAGTGTTAAGTGGTGTAGCCTTATACATTAAGTTGTTAATAGCTTTCTGAATAGAGAACAATCAGCAATAGCTGTAGATCATTTAATAGCTGTTTCACCTCTCAGTTATCAGGGTACGGATTGACTAGGCTAAAACTAAGGTGCAATATCAAAGTATTGCATTGCTGAAGGTCAGATGAGACACAGTCATAGAGTTATAGGACATGGAAGCAGATCTTTCATCCATGCCAACCAAATGCCTTTCTAAACCAGTTCCATTTACCTCATACTGTCTAACCTCTCCTATCCAAGTACCTGACCAAATATCCAAAGTTAAATTGCGATCTGTCTGTTCCCAGGTGTGGCACTATTTTGAAAAAGAGGTGAGGCCAATATTTGTCTTTCAATTTACTTTCCTGAGACAGATAACTGGTCATTATTAGACTGCAGTCTGTGGGAACTTACTGTACCCAAACTGGCTGTGACATTTCTCATATTACAAAAGCGCCTAAGTTTTAAAGATGCTACATTGCCTATAGCTTGGCACCATCAAACAGATTGTGGAAGATCAAATATAAATGCAGGTCTTTTCCCTTTCATCACCTGTCACTCACCAAACCATTTAATGAAAGTCAAAGATACTATAGAGTTGCATCTTGATGCCCAGGTTTGCCATCAAAATATTGAGTGGAAAAACGTAACATTTTTAAATAAGTTCCAGTTTTGAAATTCAACAGTAAATACTTCTGAAAATACAGTTCCTTAAAGAAAATCCCATTGCGGTACAATGGTACCAATGTAACACTAATTGAACCAGAAGGATAATATCCTCTACTCTTCTTTCTTGTAGCACCACCTGAGAAAACAGATAGTGTCTTCATTCAACAAATCTTCTGAAAGTGAGTGAAGCACCGTCTTGCTTCTGTACTGGATTGTCAGCCTGTATCTAGTGGTGTTCCACAGCGATCCATACTGGGACCTCTGCTGTACGTGACGTACTATACATAAATGACTTGGGTGTAAATATGGATGGGCGAGTTAGTAACTCACAGAAGATACAAGGTGTGGTGTTGTCGATAGTGGAGAAGATTGAAGAGGATCTAGTGCTTTCCCAGCATATATGATGAACTAACTCTGCTCAGGCTTCAAGCAGGGTACAGGTAACATAATAATCAACATTTCGATAACGAACTCTGTCATCTTCTTCAGGGATGGTGGACTAACCAATCAGGAAGGACGGAATACAGGGGTATAAATATCGCCAGACTAGACATGTCCTGGCATCATCCTTGCAGAAGATGGCAGAGTTTGTCATCAAAATATTGTTTATAATCGATACCTGTTCCCGGCTTGAAGTCCAAGAAGAGTTTATTAGTACAGAAGATTGCTACAAGATACAGCTGGATACACAGTAGATGTAGATGTGGGCAAAGAAATGGCAGATAGAGCTTAATCCTGGCAAGTGTGACTTGTTGCACTTTGGGAGATTAAATGGAACAGGAAAGTACACAGTCCTGCCATTAACTTTCAGTCCAGATGCAGGATTTCCAACTGGAACATCAACAATTCCTTTCCTCACACAGATGCTGCTCAACCCACTGAGTTCCTCCAGCATCTGCTGTCCTGTGTCTCCTTAACAGCATTATGAACAGAGGGATCCTGGGGGGGCAGGTGGGGTTCAAGTTCTTGGCTACTGGAACATGGCCACACAAGCTGACAGGGTTTTAAAGGAGGTGTGTGGTGTGCTTGCCTTTATTAGTCAAGGCATTGAGTTCAAGAGTCAGGAAGTTATGTTGCAGGTTGTTAAACTCCGGTTAAAATGCACCTGGAGTATTGCATTCCATTCTAGTCTCCTCATTATAGGCAAGACATGGAGGCTTTGGAGAGGGTACAGAAGAGGATAACCAGGATGCTGCTTTAATTAGAGGGCAAGAAGAAGTTAAACTAACATGGGCTGTTTTCTCTGGAACAGTGGAGGCCGAGGGCAAGAAGAAGTCGAACTAACATGGGCTGTTTTCTCTGGAACGGCGGAGGCCAAGGGAGACCTGATAGATCAGGTGGTATCTTTTTCCTGAGGTTGAAATGTCTAATACCAGAGGGCATGAATTTAAGGTGAGCGGGGCAAGTTCAAAGGAGGTGTGCAAATTTTCTTTCACCGGAGAGTGGTGGGTACCTGGAATCCAATACTGGGGAGGTGGTGGAAGCAGACACAATAGAGGCTCTCAAATGAATATGCAGAGAATGGAGGGATATGGAGCACATGCAGGCTGAAGGAACTAGATGGCATTATCTTAACTAGTTCAGCTCAACATCTTGGGCCAAAGGGCCTGTTCTATGTTCTTTCTATGGATTAGGACCCTGTTCAATAATTTCCCAAGACAAACCACAACTTTGTAAAATATGAAGCATGCTAATCCTCCCAGATGAACTCAATTGTTATACTTTCACTGTTTAACTACCAGCTCCTGGATAGAGAACAGATCTACAGAAAACAGAGCTGTGAAACAAACACATGATTTGACCAAATCTCTTATTAAAATGCTGATGCAACATAAGTAGCTGAATTCAGAAAGCATTTCCATAAATAAAAATATTGAAGAACATGAAACACAAATGACTCACAGTTCCAGATTACATAACATATCAGGTTTAATATGTGGTAGAAATATCCAGAACATTCTATGTCTAGATGATTCAATGTACATCTGAATCGATTTTCAAACTTTCAGTTCTTGCACTTACCTTGTTAAGTTTACCCAGAGAAGATATTAGATCTGCCCATTCACTGGAATACTCAAAGCTTTTCAATGCTTTATCCACTGCTGCTACATAGTTTCTGTATTTAGAGTCGCCCAATAGCTCCAGTTCCTCCGTGTTCATCCTTAACTATACACCTGATGTCCCGCTCCAAACTCATCAACGATCATTTACCTGGAATATTTAGGGTTTTGAATTCTCAAATAACAAATAAAAGGAGAATTGTATTTTCTCAAATACAGCAAGAAAACTTATTTTAATACAACATGATGTAATTGCATGTTTCGTGCATGGTAGGCAATTCCAGTCTGGGCACAACAATACAAATAGTTCTCTAGAGGCTTGTGTTCTTACATAAATCATTTCAAGTCGCTCTTGAATTGAATTTTTAAAAATCAAAATTTTCAGACTTCATATCATTGGCATTGTATACACCTTCCATTAAATCTAAAGGACTAAAAGTTACGTAACCCTTCTTAATCCTTTCCTTCACCTCAGATACCCATCATGTCTTCCTGGTGCCTCTCCTCCTTCTCTTTCTCCCATGGTTTATTCTCCTCTATCAGATTCCTTCTTCTTCAGCTCTTCACCTCTTCCACTATCACCCGCCAGCTTCTCACTTCACCTCCACTCCCCCACGCACCAACCTTTCCCTTCACCTGCCCTCACCTATCACCTGCCAGCTTGAACTTTTGCTTCCCCCTCCCCCACCTTCCTATTCTGGCTTCTTTCCCCCTGACGAATGGTTTCGGTCCAAAGCATTGACTGTTTAGTCCTCTCCATTGATGCTGCTTGACCTGCTGAGTTCCTCCAGCATTTGTGTGTGTTCCTGTAACATGGCCTCGAAAAGAAATATTTAAATTCTCGCAACTCTGTCTTATAAAATCAAATGGAGATTGTGAGATGGTTCAAGCAGATAATCAGATGGAATGGCTGGACAACCGATTGGGGCAGACTAGGCAGGCAAATGACAAAAGTAAACATTAAGCTTTAAATATTATGATTTTATATAGTATCATTTACAAATTTAGACATCCCAAAGCACTTTAAAGCCAAAAAAAATTAAGTTTTAGTGTCATCACTTTAGAATTGAAGTACATAAGTAACAACTCTCACAAACAAGGAATAGCTTGAAACTTACAACTGATGCACTACCCTATAAGTGAAAAGTATTCAACAGGTCAGGCAGCATCTGTGGAGAGAGAAACAAGAGTTAAGGTTTCGGGCCAATGCCCTTTCGACGAAATACATCCCCTTTCTCTACAGCATGCTACAGACACTAGGATCAATCAGAACAACTGGGATTGTTTTCTTTGAAGATAAGAATGAATATACAAAATCATGAGGAGATTGGACATGGGGATGATTCCCAAGAGTTATGCAGCAAGCAAACAGGTCCTTTGGGCTAACTTGTCCATGCCGACCAATGTACCAAGCTATGCAAATCTCATTTTACCAGTGTTGGGCCCATTTCCCGCGAAACCTTCCATATCCATGTACCTATCCAAATCTCTTCCAAACATTGTAATTGCATCTCCCTCTCCCACTTAATCTGGCAGCTCATTTCATAAACCCACTACCCTCTGTTTGAAAACCTTGCCCCTCAGACACTTTTTAAACCTTTCCCCTCTCATCTTAAACCAGGGGTTCCCAACAGACCCCTATCATTAACCGAGAGGTCCATGGACCCCAAGTTGGGAACCCCTGCCTTAAACACATGCTGTCTAATTTTTAAACACCTGCATACCATGAGAACCAAACCCTGACTATCTTCCCTATCTATACCAAACATAATGTTATACGTCACTCTCATGTCACCTTGCAGCCTCCTTCACTCTAAGGAAAACAGTCCCAACCTATCCAACCTCTCCTGATTACTCAAGATCTGTGTGAATCTTTTCTGCACCCTTTGAATGGGTGACACAGAAAACTAACACACAAGATGCTGCCTTCTGATTTCCAGGAATGAATTCTTACACTATCTAGTCAATCTTGGTCACCAGAGTCACAAACAATCTGCTGAAGGAGTTGAGCAGGTTGAGCTGCATCTGTGGGAGGGCAGGAACTGTTGATGTTTTGGGTCACAAACCCTGCATCAGGATATGTAGTTCTAGTCTCCATGGTCACCAGAGAATGCAACTGGCAACTGAGGCCATCTAAGCCTCTGCTGTAATCTGAAACTCCACATAAAATGCTATTGGATTAGAAGCAACTTAAAGAGGCTCACCCAGAATCAGAAACTGACACCAAGCCCAACCGCTAGCTCGAATGGAATGCAGAAGTGAAAAAGAAGAAGTGCTTAAAACCAAAAGGTACAACAACTGAACTGTAGTGAAACACTGTCAGGACAGGAATGTTGGAGGGTATGCACTTTGGTAGAGGGATCAAGGACTAGAGATCACAAGTATACAATGAAAGGGGAATTGACAGTGACATGAAGAAAACTATTTTTTGAAATCTGGATTGCACTACCCGAAGATGTAGATGGTGGAGGCAAGTTCCACTGTCTCCTTTAAGAAAAAAAGTACAAAGCAAATTTTATTATCAGAGTATATACATGTCACCATATACAACCCTGAGGTTCTTTTTCCTGCGGGCATACTCAGCAGATCTATAGAATAGTAACTGTAAACAGGATCAATGAAAGGCCAACCAGAGTGCAGAAGAGAACAAACTGTGCAAATCCAAATACAAATAAATAGCAATAAATAACAAGAACATGAATTAACAAGATAACAAAGTAACACCATTGGTTGCGGGAACATCTCAATGGATGGGCAGCTGAGTGTAATTATCCACTATTGTTCAGGGGTTTGATAGATAAACACATGTTGGGGAAAAATTATTAAGATGACAGGTAAAGGGCCAGAGCATGGAATGAGAGTTGTGGTAAAGGTTTTCCATCCACGTTAGTGTTAGGAGTGCTGCCTGATGACTGCAATGTTCAGTTCGACTTACCATTCCTGAGCTGTGAATATTGTGTGTGTGATGCAGTCTGTGCCACAATGCAGCAAAATCTGGATAATGTTCAGGCATGAGCTAACTGAGCAAGGGAAAGGCTCACCACCTGTTCTTGACATTCACTAGTATTACCAATGCTTGAAGACAGTACTCCCATGTTTTCATATGTGCCTAGTTCAGTTAGTTTTTCTGGTCGATAATAATGACACATATGTAGCGTGGTTCTCAGAGAAAGGTAGCATCACAGAGGATAACAGCACAAAATAGGCCTTTCAGCCTATCTAGTCTATGCCAAAGTGTAATTTTGCCTCATCCCATCGACCCAACAAAGCACCCCAAACCCCAGACCATGAACTTATCCAAACCACTTAAATGTGCATCCACCAGTTCCAATGACAGCTCATTCCACACTCGACTACCCTCTGAGTGAAAAAGGTCTATATCAGATTCCCCTTAAATATTTCACCTTTCACACTTAACATGACCTCTAGTTGTAGTTTAACCCAACCTTACTGAAAAAAACCCTGTATTTACTCCATCTATAACCCTCGTAATTTTGTGTACCTCTATCAAATCTGCCTTCGTTCTCTAAAATTCCAGGGAATAAAGCTCTAATGTATTCAAAATTTCCCTACAGTCAGGTCCTCAAGACCCGGCAACATCCTTGTAATTTTTTTCTGCACTCTTTCATTCTTATTGATATCTATCTTGTGCATATGTGACCAGAACTGCACACAATACTCCAAATTTGGTCTCACCAACATCTTATACAACTTGGACATAACAACCCAACTCCTGTACTCAATATGTTAATTTATGAAGACCAATGGGCCAAAAGCTCTATCTTACAACCTTATCTACCTGTGACACCAACCTCAAAGAATTATGGATCTGGGAATGCTATACTGCATTCTTCAATGCTGTACTGTTCACAATGCAAGTCCTACCCTAGTTTGTCCTCCCAAAATGCAACACCTCACACTTCACTGCACTAAATTCCATCCATCATTTTTCAACCTATTTTACCAGTTGCTCCAGATCTCATTGTATGCTTTGATAGCCTTCCTTGATGCCCATTACACACCCAATCCAGTTAACCACATTATCATCCACATTGACATAGATGACAAACAACAACGGACAACACTGGCACACCACTAGTCACAGGCTTCCAGTCAGAGAAGCAGCCATTTACAACCCCTGTCTGGTTTCTCCCTCAATGCCAAGCGACTGAACCTTCTTGACCAACTTCCCATGCAGGATCTCATCAAAGGCCTTGTGGACAACGTCCACTGCCTTTTCTTCATCAACATTCTGGTAACCTCCTTAAAAAAATCTATAAAATTAGTTATGCATGACCTACCACGCACAAAGCCATGTAGGTTTTGGATATACTTGCAAAACTGACCTCCTAATTCTTCAAGGTCTTTCTATGATTTCCAAAAGAACAGCCAGTATGGTGATGATGCATATCTAATGAGTGGTAATCTAACAAACATTCAGTAAAAATTAGTCCACTGCTTTGGCATCGTGTCTGCCATGCAGTAGATTTAAATGTACAGATGATGTGTACTCCAATGCATGTATTAGAGGAAGAGATAAGCTGTACTGCAGCAACTCACCAAAACTTCCACGGCACCACTTCTCCAACTAGCATCAGAATCAGGTTTAATATCACTGGCATATGTCGTGCAAATTGTTGTTTTGCTGCAGCATACAATGCAATACACAATAATTTTTAAAAACTACAAATTACAATATATATTGTGCTTTGAAGATCTATCACTTTGATTTGGAAGCATTATCAATCCTTCATCATCTCTGAACTTCATTTCCAAAAGGAGTACAGCTATTCACATAAGATAACTTACTACCACCTTCTCAAGGTCAATTATATTAGCAAATAAATACTGGCCTTGTCAATGCTGTCCACATAGCATGAATAGGTAAAGAAAACATGCATTTTCTTTACAATTTCAGCTCGTAGTGGACTTAATCTACCAGAGAACAAATGATAAACTGATATGACAGAATTAAGCAGATCAAAGCAAATAAGAGTGTATTAATAGAACATTATGCAAGGTTCATTTGGCTTCTGTACTGTCAAATTGAATTAATACTCACTTCTTCCACTGATCATTATTAAAGAAATGTGTCATCCTTAACTCTATGCCTTCTAGAAATCAGGTCATCTTTTACTCGTATAGCTATTCACAGTAACAGAAATTTTGACCAGGAGTGCCCAAACTTTTGCATGCCACTGTTTATTTCACCATATAATACCTTCAGAATTATTTTCTTGCAGGCATTTACATAAAAAAAAGAAATACAATAGAATTTATGAAAAAATATACATAACAAAAACTGGCAAACACCCAATGTGCAAAAGGGGGCAAATCATGCAAATAATACATTTTAAAAATAAATAAATAATACTGAGAGAACAAGTTGTGAACTCCATGAAAGTGAGTCTATAGGTTGTGGAATCAATTCAGTGTTGTGGTGAGTGAAGATATCCACACTGGTTCAGAAGCCTGATGGGTGAAGGGTGATAACTGTTCCTGAACCTAGTAGTGTGGGAGCTAAGAATCCTGCACCTCCTGCCTATTGATAATAAGTAGCAAGAGGAGAACATGGGCTGGATGATGGGGTCCTTGTTGATGGATGCTACTTTCTTGCGGCAGTGCTCCATGTACATGTGCTCAGTGATGGGGGAGGGTTTTCCCTGTGATAGACTGGGCTGTGTCCACCACTTTTTGAAGGCTTTTTCTCTATCTGTGCATTGGTGTTTCCATACCAGACCACGATGCAGCCAGCCAGAATACTCTCCACCATGCATCAGTAGAAGTTTGTCAAAGTTTTAGATGACAAACCAAATCTATTCAAAGTTCTTTTAAAAAGTAGGGGCACAATAATACCTTCTTTGTGATGGCACTTAAAATCAGTGGCCACTTTATAAGGTAACCAGTACATCTGCTCGCTAATGCAAATATCTAATCAGCCTATCATATGCAGTAACTCAATGCATAAAAGTATGTACAGTTGCAAGAAAAAGTTTGAGACCCTTTGCAGTTACCTGGTTTTATGTATTAATTACTCATAAAATGTGGTCTGATCTTCATCTAAGTCACAATAATAGACAAACACAATCTGCCTAAACTAATCACACACAATTATACTTTCCAAGTCTTTATTGAACACATTGTTTAATCATTCACAGCCCAGGCTGGAAAATGTATGTGAAATCTTGTATTTAATAACTGGTAGAATTTCCTTTAGGGCTGGCCTGTGGTGTAGTGGCATCAGTACTGGACTTTAAGACAGATATTCCGGAGTTCGAATCCAGCCAGGCCCCAACCCAAGCAGCTGCAGTATCTGCATGGAAGAAGGGCCTGGCAATCCACTTCCACATCTTATCATGAAAACCCAATGGGCAACTACACTATCCACAGGGTCAATAATGACTCAATGGAACTCAACAAGAACCTCCTTTAGCAGCAATAACCTCCACCAAATGTTTCCAGCCTTTTCCAACTGCACACATCTCCACATTTTATCCTTCTGAGGTCCTCTGAAAGTTGTTTTGATTAAGATGTGGTGCACATAAACAGATCTTTCTTGAGAAGAGCAGCTCTGTCAGTAACCTGACTTTGTGTGTTTATTTGATAGGGTAGGGTATCTCTACAACCCACATCTCCAATCTCATCTCATTGATTGGAACATCTGACTCCAAATAGCTTTTGTAGAAGGCATTAACCCAGAGGTTCACATACTTTTTTTTAACCCAGACTGTGTTTGTTTAAATGGTGTACTCAGCATTAATGAGAAGAAGTACAATTGTTTGAGTGTTTTGCGGGATGGTTTGAGTATCTCAAAAATTGACGATCTCCTGGGATTTTACGAGCACAACAGTCTCTAGAATTTACAGTGAATGGTGCAAAGAACAAAACAAAAATCAATGAGCAGCAGTACTGTGGGTGAAACCACCTTGTCAATGAGAGAGGTCTGAAGAGAATGGCCAGACTGTTTCAAGCTGACAGGAAGGCGACAATAACTCCAATAAACATGCTTTACAACAATCGTGCGCAGAAGAGCGTTTCTGAATTAAATTGAATTTATTTAAATCTTACATCCGTCCCACAACATGAAGGAGTAAAAAGCTTTGTGTTATGATTGTCGCAATGTTCAGACATGTGAATTTATAAGTCTAATGGCTTGTAGAAAGAAGTTGTCCCATAGCCTGTTGGTCCTGGCTTTAATGCTGCGGTACTGTTTACCAGACGGAAGCAGCTGAAACAGTTTATGGTTGAGGTGACTGGTGTCCCCGATGATCTTCCAGGCCTTCTTTACATACCTGCTGCTATAAATGTCCTCAGTGAAGGGATGTTCACATCCACAGATGCACTGGGCTGTCCATACCACTCTCTGCAGTGCCCAGCGATCAAGGTTGGTGCAGTTCCCATTCCAGGCAGTGATACAGCCAGTCATTATGCTCTCAATGGTGCCCCTGTAGAAGGTCTTGAGGATTTGGGGGCCCATGCCAAACTTCTGCACTCACCTGAGGTGAAAGAGACACTGTTGTGCTTTTTTTTTGCCACACATCCAGTGTCTACAGTCCAGGTGAGATCTTTGATGATGTGTATACTGAGGAACTTGAAACTACTCATCCTCTCAGCTGCAGACCCATTGATGTTGATCGGAGTGAGTCTGTCTCCGTTCCTCCTGTAATCCACAATGAGCACATCGGTTTTTTGGAATTTGAGGGAGAAATTGTTACCTTGGCACCACTGTGACAGGGTGTTAACCTCTCCTCTGTAGGCTGTCTCATCACTGCTAAAAATAAGGCTGATCAATGTTGTGTCATCTGCAAATTTGATCAGCAGATTGGAGCTGTGTGTGGCAGTACAGCCGTGGGTGTAAAGGGAGTAGAGGATGGGACTCAGAACACAACCCTGGGACACCTGTGTTGAGGGTCAGAGGGGCAGAAATGAGGGAACCCATCCTTACCATTTGTTGGCAATCCGATAGGAAGTCTAGGATGCACAACACATCAAGATGGTGCCAATGCTCCCTCAGTTGACATCTTCCAGACAACTCACAAAAATGACTACTTTTACTTCTTTTACATCTATTTTTCACCTTAAATGTGTTTTTGGGATCGTTAGAGCCTGTGATTTACAGTTTGGAGATCGTTTGAGTGTTCCAGCACTTTACTGTCTCTGAGAAGATTCCAGGAAGAGAGAACATACTTGGATGGCCTTGAGGCGAAGAAACTTCGAGACAGGCCACAAGCCGATGTTTGACTCCATTTTGCTGGTTAAAGTGTCCATTAATCGCTGATTAAAGCATCAAAGAGAATGCGGAAGACGAGCAAGAGTTCAGCGGCAACTGCCTTCCTTTAATCACTGCTGGAGAAGGAGACTGGCCTGTCGTTGTGTGGCTCGCTGTGGCAGGCCTCCTCTCTGCCTCATGTGGTGTCCCTCACTTTCGATTAATGTCGGTGATGTCAGAAGGTGATATTGCAGATCTGTGTTTATGGACTGTGGACTTTTTCAGACTTACGGTTTTTATATTCCACGTTTTATATTGCCTGTTCCTTTTCCGCTTTGTTGTGCGAGGAGAGACTGTTTGGGGATTGATGTTCTGTTAGTTTTTTTTATGCAGGGGAGGGGTTGGTGTTCCTGCTACATTTTGTGTGGGGGCGGGGTGTTGGGGGGGGTGACGTAGATGATCAGGATGCCATTCTCTTTTGTGCAAGGATGGATTGATGTTTATCTCTGAATGACTTCCATGTTCTTTCTTTGTTTTCTGGAGAAGACAAATTTCAACTTATATATGGATATCTACTTTGAAAATAAATGAACCTTTGAATCCTTGAAATGGATGGGCTGCAGTAGCAGAAGACCATGGACGTGCACTCAGGACCACTTTGTTCCGTACCTCCTCAGTACACACCAGTCCAAGGACAGATCCTCTGAAATGCTAACGCCAAGGAAGTTAAAATTGCTGACCCTCACCACATCGATCCCCTAATGAGAACTGGCTTCTTCCTCCTGTAGTCATAATCAACTCTTGGTTTGCTGACAATTGATAAGAGGTGGTTGTTATGACACCATTCAACCAGATTTTCAATCTCCCTCCTGTATGCTGCTTTATCACCATCTTGGATTTGGCCAACAACAGTGATGCCATCAGCAAACTTAAATATGGCATTGGAGTTGTACACAATCATAGGTATAAAGCAAGTAGAGCAAGAGGCTAAGCACATAGCCTCATAGTGAACCTGTGCTGATGGTAATTGTGGAGGAACTGTCACTTTTAATCTGTACTGATTGGGGTCTGCTGGTGATGAAACAGAGGATCCAGTTGCACAGAAAGAAGTCGAGGCCTAGATCTTTTTTTTTGGCATGTGTCTGCGTGCGTGCGCGTCTGTGCACTTGCGTCTTCGTGTCCGTGCGTGCGTCCATGATGATGTCTTTTTCATGGCTTTTTACAAGGCGCTGAGCGAGAGAGAGACTGTGTTGTGCTCACACAGACATTTTCGCAGTATTTTCCCTTTTTTTATTTTACGAGGTTGAGTTGCGATCTCAACACTCAAGCCGGCATGAATGGAAAGCGTACTTGGGGGCGGACCCAACTAGTTTCGAGCCCGGGAACCTCCGCTCCCGGGTCCAGAGCCGACGTCATTGCACCACCAGCCGGCCCAAGAGAGGCCTAGGTCTTTAATTTATTGATTAATTTTGAGAGGATGATAGTGTAGAATGCTGAGCTGTAGTCAATGAAAAGCATCCTACAGTATGCATCGTCACTGTCCAGATGTTCCAGAGCTCAATACAGAGCCAATGAAATGGCATTCGGTGTTGGCCTGTTGTGATAGTGGGCAAATCAGAGCAGATCCAGGTCACTCCTCAGTTAGGAATTGATATGCTTCATAACAGCCTCTAAAAGCACCTCATCACAGTGGATGTAAGTGTTACTGGACAATAATCATTGATGTAGATCACCACATTCTTCCTGGATGTAGGTATGACTGAACCCTGCTTGAAGCAGTTGGGTACCTCAGACTGCCAAAGCAAGAGGTTGGTCTCAGTAAACACTCCAGCGAATTGATTACCACAGGTCTTCAGTACTCAGCCAGGTACACCATCTGGGACAGATGCTTTATGTAGGTTCACCTTCCTGAAGGATGCTCTCACGTCAGCCTCAGAGACTGAAGGGTCATTGGGGGCTCTGGGGGTTCATGAAAGGGCCTCAATGTTTTGTCAGTCAAAGTGAGCATAAATGACATTGAAGCAACATACATCAAAGTTGCTGGTGAACGCAGCAGGCCAGGCAGCATCTATAGGAAGAGGCGCAGTCGACGTTTCAGGCCGAGATCCTTCGTCAGGACTAACTGAAGGAAGAGTGAGTAAGGGATTTGAAAGCTGGAGGGGGAGGGGGAGATGCAAAATGATAGGAGAAGACAGGAGGGGGAGGGATGGAGCCGAGAGCTGGACAGGTGATAGGCAGAAGGGGATACGAGAGGATCATGGGACAGGAGGTCCGGGAAGAAAGACGGGGGGGGCGGGTTGACCCAGAGGATGGGCAAGAGGTATATTCAGAGGGACAGAGGGAGAAAAAGGAGAGTGAGAGAAAGAATGTGTGCATAAAAAAGAGTAACAGATGGGGTACGAGGGGGAGGTGGGGCCTAGCGGAAGTTAGAGAAGTCAATGTTCATGCCATCAGGTTGGAGGCTACCCAGACGGAATATAAGGTGTTGTTCCTCCAACCTGAGTGTGGCTTCATCTTTACAGTAGAGGAGGCCGTGGATAGACATGTCAGAATGGGAATGGGATGTGGAATTAAAATGTGTGGCCACTGGGAGATCCTGCTTTCTCTGGCGGACAGAGCGTAGATGTTCAGCAAAGCGGTCTCCCAGTCTGCGTCGGGTCTCACCAATATATAAAAGGCCACATCGGGAGCACCGGACGCAGTATATCACCCCAGTCGACTCACAGGTGAAGTGATGCCTCACCTGGAAGGACTGTTTGGGCATTGAGCTCATCTGGGAGTGAAACCTTGTCACATATGTTGCCTGGTTTTGTTTTGTGGGAGGTGGTGGCATTCAAGCCCTGCCACAGATGTCGAGCATTCTTCTGTGATTCCAGTTTGGTCCAGAATTGCCACTTCACATGGGTATTGGCTTTCCAGTGTCACACTCAGACCTCCTATACTTTCCTGGATCACCAGTTCTGAACACTGTTCATCTAGCCCCCAGCAGTTTCTGGATCTCCTGGTTCATGAAAGGCTTCTGGTTGGGGAAGACTCTGTATGATGTTGTGGGTACACACTTGTCCACAAGTGACTTTCTAAAGTTTGTGACAACCATGACATATTCATTCAGGTTCTCCGATGAGTCCTTGAACACAGACAGGGTAATGGCAAGATTCTTGATTTTGTGGGTACTCAGTCATTTACAAGAGTCTTTATAAAGTCCATGGCAACTGTGGCACATTCATTTAGGCCTAATGGTCCAGTCCACTGACTCAAAGCAATCGCATAGCTACTCCACGGCCTTGCATGACCTCCTTGTTGTCCTTACCTCTGGTGCCTTGCTCCTTAGCCTCCGCCTGGATGCAGGAAGGAGAAGAACAGCCAGATGGTCAGATTTCTTAAAATGAGGATGAGGGATTTACAGTAGGCAGTAGTGTAGCAGTGTGGAATGTGCACGTTCCCTCTCTCACCACATGGGTTTTCCTCCAGGTTCTCCAGCTTACTCCCACATGCCACAGTGGTACCAGGAGTTAACTAGCCACTGTAAATCAGTCCATAGGTCGTGGGAACATTTCAATGATAGGACAAGGGAATGGTCCCATAGCCTATGGACTCACTTTCATTAACTCTTCAACTCATGTTCTCCATTCTTATTGCTTATTTTTTTCCCTTTCTTTTCGTGTTTGCACAATCTTTTGTACACCGGTTGAACACCCAAGTTGATGCGGTCTTTCATGGATTCCGATATGGTTATTAATCTATTGTGAATTTATTGAGTATGCCTGCAAGAAAATGAATGTCAGGGTTGTACATGATGTATGTACTTAGATATACGTACTTTGATAATAAATTTACTTTGAATTTTATGTATGCCTGCAAGAAAATGAATCTCAGGGTTGTATATGGAACAGTTATGAACTTCCATAATAAATTTACTTTGAACTTCAGATTACCCCAATATGGGTTTTAATAGGTACATTTAATGTCTGAGGAACGTACACAATATACTTCCTGAAATTCTTTTTCTTTACAACCATCCACAAAAACAGAGGAGTGCCCTGAAGAATGAATAACAGTTAAATGTTAGAACTCCAAAGCCGCCGCCCCCCAGCTCCCCCATCCTACACGCAAGCAGCAGCAAAGCAACGAACCCCCTCCCCTGCCAGCAAAAAAAAAGCATCGGCACCCCACCCTCACCGAGCACTCAAGCATGCAGCAAAGCATCAATAAAGACACAGACTTGCAGTACCGTAAAGACCACTCGTACACCCAGTAATTCAACATACCACAGGCTCGCTCTCTCCCTAATAAGGGAAAAAGGTGGCTCCATTTTGGAGCCATCTTTAAAAGCCGACCACTGCTGTGAAGCAGACCATGGCACCGTGGACGTTGGGAAAAACTCTCCCAACACCCACAGGGGTTGCCCGAAAACAAGTTTCTGCTTGGGACTGCACAAGCACTGCCAGACGGCTGTTATAATGCGCAGTCGGTGTGAACGGCGTGGGAGTTCAATTGTAAAGTAAGCTTTTTTGACTAGATCCCCTAAATCGATTTGATTGAGACTATCTTTAAAAGTATTAATGTCAGAAATACCGCGCAGGTCTGGCGGCAGAAGATTCCACTCTCTTGTTGATCTTGGGTAGAGGGAGTACTGGTAGCAAATCTTATTGAATGAAGGAGTTTCCAATATGTGAGGTCCAGTTTGCTGTCGAGTTGAACAGACCATGTGACGAATTTGGATGTTTGATGGAGTGATGTTGTGAACTTCTTTGAAAATGAAAATTAACCATAGTTTAATACGTCAGTTTTCAAGTGGTTCCCTTTGAAGGTTAGAGAGCATGTTGGTGACACTGGATTTCCAGCTGTAATCGTTTAACACAAAGTGAGCAGCACGGCGTTGGATTTTTTCGATGGACTTCTTATTGTTAGCTTGATGGGGATCTCATATGGCCTCGCAATACTCAAGCTTTGGACGGACGAGTGTCTGATATGCCATGTCCTTGATGGATTTACTACATGACTGGAGGTTTTTTCTCAGGATACTCAGCATTTTATTTGCTTTGGCTGTAATCTGATTGATGTGGCATGCCCAGTTAAGATCCTTGCTAACTTCAACACCAAGATATGGGTGGTGGGTGACTGTTTCAAGAATCTGTCATACGTCGTGTTGCACACACGATGAAAACTGCAGATGCTGGAAATTCAAGCAACACACATCAAAGTTGCTGGTGAACGCAGCAGGCCAGGCAGCATCTCTAGGAAGAGGTACAGTCGACATTTCGAGCCGAGAGCCTTCGTCAGGACTAACTGAAAGAAGAGCTAGTAAGAGATTTGAAAGTGGGAGGGGGAGGGGGAGATCCAAAATGATAGGAGAAGACAGGAGGGGGAGGGATGGAGCCAAGAGCTGGACAGGTGATCGGCAAAAGGGATATGAGAGGATCACGGGACAGGAGGCCCAGGGAGAAGGAAAAGGAGGAGGGGGGGAAAGCCCAGAGGATGGGCAAGGGGTATAGTCAGAGGGACAGAGGGAGAAAAAGGAGAGAGAGAAAAAGAATGTGTGTATATAAATAAATAACAGATGGGGTACGAGGGGGAGGTGGGGCATTAGCGGAAGTTTGAGAAGTCAATGTTCATGCCATCAGGTTGGAGGCTACCCAGACGTTATATAAGGTGTTGTTCCTCCAACCTGAGTGTGGCATCATCTTTACAGTAGAAGAGGCCGTGGATAGACATGTCAGAATGGGAATGGGACGTGGAATTAAAATGTGTGGCCACTGGGAGATCCTGCTTTCTCTGGCGGACAGAGAGTAGATGTTCAGCGAAACAATCTCCCAGTTTGCGTCAGGTCTCGCCAATATATAGAAGGCCACATCGGGAGTACCGGACACAGTATATCACCCCAGCCAACTCACAGGTGAAGTGTTGCCTCACCTGGAAGGACTGTCTGGGGCCCTGAATGGTGGTAAGGGAGGAAGTGTAAGGGCATGTGTAGCACTTGTTCCGCTTACAAGGATAAATGCCAGGAGGGAGATCGGTGGGGAGGGATGGGGGGGACGAACGGACAAGGGAGTCGCGAAGGGAGCAATCCCTGCGGAAAGCGGGGGGGGGAGGGAAAGATGTGCTTAGTGGCGGGATCCCGTTGGAGGTGGCGGAAGTTACGGAGAATAACATGTTGGACCCGGAGGCTGGTGGGGTGAGGACCAGGGGAACCCTATTGCTAGTGGGGTGGCAGGAGGATGGAGTGAGAACAGATGTACGTGAAATGGGGGAGATGCGTTTGACAGCAGAGTTGATGGTGCAGGAAGGGAAGCCCCTTTCTTTAAAAAAGGAGGACATCTCCCTCATCCTGGAATGAAAAGCCTCATCCTGAGAGCAGATGTGGCGGAGACGGAGGAATTGCAAGAAGGGGATGGCATTTTTGCAAGAGACAGGGTGAGAAGAGGAATATGTCGTGTTGATTGGTTTAACTTCGTGACTGACATGCATAGCATAACATTTGGAGGAGTTGAAGGACATTTGCCATTGAGACTCCCATTGACATAATAAATCAATATCATTTTGCAGCAGCTGAGCATCTTGGTCATTTTTTATCTCACGGTAGATTATGCAGTCATCTGCAAAAAGTCTCACTTTGGACTTGACTATATTTGGCAAGTCGTTGATGTAAATGAGAAAAAGTAAGGGTCCCAAGACGGTCCCCTGGGGCACTCCGGATGTTACCGGAGATTCAGGGGACTCTGCCCCCTCAAGAAGCACATGTTGCTGTCTGTTAGTAAGGAATATGTTTAACCAATGTAGAAGGCTGTTGTTAATGCCCACATGTTCAAGCTTACGTAGCAATCACTGATGGGGGACCGTGTCAAATGCCTTACTGAAGTCGAGTATGATCAAGTCTGCTTGGCTTCTATTGTCAAGGATCTTTGCCAAGTAGTTGATCAACCCTGCAAGTGGCGTGTCACAAGAACTGCCCTGACGGAATCCATGCTGATAGTGAGTAAGGACATTGTGTCTGTCCAGATGGTCCATAATGTGACGGAGCATAACATGTTCAAGAATTTTACAAGGGATGGAAGTGAGTGAAACCGGTCTGTAATTTCCTGGGTTTGTACGCTGGCCCTTCTTACAAATTGGAACGACATTCACTTTCAACCAATCGCCCGGTATTGTCTCAGTATCAATAGACTTCTGGAATATCTTTTGCAAAACGGGAGCTAGACTGGAAGCACAACTCTTTAGAATCATAGCTGGTATTTGATCAGATCCTGGTGCTTTCTTAGGCTGTATTTCCTCGAGAAGCTTCTTAACGCCTGTAACCGTTATAATGAGATCTGGCAAGTCTGGGGTATTGCAGGGGTCTGAAGCTCCACAGAAGAGGACTGAAGGTCCACTTAGGGGCTGTCCTCAGGCCCAACATAGCCTACGGCAGTCTCTCCACCCAACAACCATCACTGATGCACGGAGAGCGGCTTTCATTGAATGCTCGCACAGACCATTGGCCTAAGAGTGATAAGCCATGGTCCAGTGCAGTTTGATCCCTAGATCCCGGCAACCACACACCAAAGCTCAGACGTAAGCTGTGTCCCACAGTCTGAAGAGATACACAACAGAACGCTGAACCGAATGTTCATGCCACCTCTGTGCTGAAATGGACAACAGAAGCTCTGCCTCCAGCCAAAGTGTGGCCCTGTCAACAATGGTGAGGAGGTGAGTAAAGCTGTAGGACAGGGGCAACAGGCCAACCAAATCCACGTTCAAGTGGTCAAAACGCCACTCAGAGACCCCAAAAGGAGTTAAAGGAGTCTTGGTGTGTCGATGCACTTTAGCACATTGACACGTCAAACAAGCACTAGCCCGATCCCTGATGTCCTTCTTAAGCCCGTGCCACACAAACTTTTCTGTCACCAGTTTCTGTGATTCCTTCCGGCTCGGGTGAGAAAACCTGCGGACCGCATCGAAAAAGCGCCACTGCCAGTTTGCTAGCAAAACTGCCCTGGGTTGCTCGGCTTTCACACGATGTGGAGGGAGGAAGCCCGTGGACTGCCGGACCGTCTGATGGTGCCCAGGCGCTCCATGGTGTCAGACTCAGCCTTGGCAATGGCTAGCTTCTTAGGGTCAAGGCGCTTGGCGCGGGTATGAATGAAAAGCAGGCCAGTGGTGAGGATGTGGTGCTCCACCCCATGTTCAGCTGTGCAGGAGGAGAAGGTGGGCTCGGTCAGGTCTAGGAGCTCAGTGAGGAGGCAGAAAGGGCACTGGACAACTTTGAAGTGCCAGTGACGCTGAGTGTGCCAGAGAGGGAGTAGAAAGTTTGACCAGGTGCCAGTTCTAGACATCAATGAGAAGGCTGTTGGCGCAGAGGAAGCTGACCCCATGCAGAGGGGTAGACGACGTCGCCATTAAAAAAATTCTAGTGGAATTTCTGCCCACCAAAGCACAACGCCATCTCACACTTGCTAGAAGTCCAAGTGGCGCTGCCATTTACCGCCGAGAGAGACGGTCCATATTCCCCAGTTTGTACGTCCAATTTAGACATGGGCAGGATGCTCACCAGAGCGCCTGTGTCACAGACGAAACAGCACCCGAAACAGAGTCTGTAATGAACAACAAACTGCCTGACTTGCCGGTGCCCATAGCAGCTAACAGGTGCCAGCCATTCCATTTTCCCAACTCCTTGAACCCGCAGGGTAGGCGGCACTTCTTAGCGCTCGATCCAAACCTCACATTTCATGTTCAGATGGTGGTGAGACGGTGAAGTCGTCCAGCCGCATGGTCGCACAGACCCTTTTGGTGACGGAAAACACCTCATCAGACTCTCTCACTAGAGCCTGGAGGCCTTGGAGGGGACAGCCAGCCAGAGGCGACCACACCTCACCTGGTAGTTGTTGCAGGAAAAGCTCTCTGAAGATGAAACACAGCTGATGTCCACCAAGGAGGGACAAGACATGGTCCATCAACTCCGATGGCTTGGAGTCACCTAAGCCAGGCAGTGAGAAGAGCCAAAAGTCACACTCAGACGAAAGTTTGGAAGTCTCTAGAAGGAGTTGCTTAAGAGTCTCGCACCTGCCAACTTCCGGGGGCTACTGTAGGATGTTCATCACCCTGGTCACCGTAGAGCTGCCTGACGCTGCAATGATGTAGTAATATGTCGTGTCGTCTCGCGAGATTCCCCTCACTGTATACTGGGCCTCTGCCTGAGTAAACCAAACAGTGGCGTGTTCCTGCCAGAATTCAGGGAGCTTGAGAGCAATAGCATTTGCAGTCACGATTGTAAAATAAGCGAAATCATTCTGGAATCATCTGGGGGAGTGTCAGAGGTCACAAATGTAGGAGTGTCAACAAAAAACAACATGAGTACAATTACTTCTAATGCACCTTTATTCCAACAGCTAACAAATGGCGATGTCGTATATAACCCCACCCCCAAAATGTAATAACGTACAACAGAACGCATAACATACACGGCGAACTTAACCGTCAACAGTCTGGGTGAATTCTGCCTAATGAAGTTAAGGAGTCCCTGCAGAGGCAACTTTTTCTTAATATATACACCCAGTGGGTAGTATATACATGGAACCAGCTACAACAGGAAGTGATTGAAGCAGTTACATTAGATACATTTAAGTAGTATGCAGACAGGTTTACAAGATGACACAAGCTTAGAGAGAGATGGGATAAGCTTGAATATACATTTTGGTCTGCCTGATATGACCTTTGACCCATAAATTACTGTGCTGTACAACTCCATATCCGTTAATAGTGCCCTGATATCAAATTCAAACTTTAGCCAACATGTCTCCCTCTAAAAGACTTTAATCATAGTATTTATAGCTGTTTTCACTTTGCCATGTTTTGTAATGGCTATGGATGAAAGGATAACTGAGGATGTTCTATGCTTAGGCAACTGCTCAGTTCCATTTATAGGTTTGGATGACAATCACATTCAGCACAAAAACGGACAATGGCGAATATTTAATCTTCCATAGGAATGTGGCATCAAACTAGAACCAAGTCAAATCGCAAAGTCAGTCAAAAGACACCAAAGGAATTCTGGTTCATTGTTCCATTTACCATTGAACAAGACCAAATGAATCCAAGAATAATTTATGGTGACATATATGTACTTCGATACTACATTTACTTTGAACCATTCCGCAACCACAAAATCACCCACCTGAACGAAAAACAAGATTGAACTGGGAAAAGAAACAACAGTAAAAAGTCAAACAACACACATCAAAGTTGCTGGTGAACGCAGCAGGCCAGGCAGCATCTCTAGGAAGAGGAGCAGTCGACGTTTCAGGCCGAGACCCTGAGGGACCCTGAGATGCTGCCTGGCCTGCTGCATTCACCAGCAACTTTGATGTGTGTTGCTTGAATTTCCAGCATCTGCAGAATTCCTGTTGTTTGCGAGTAAAAAGTCAAATGCTGGTTTCTGTGCAACACAAACCACACGTCCAGTATAAGCAACATTTACATCATGATTCATTGATTAATAAACATTTTTGCCCTAATTTTTGCCTTGTGCAAGATTCACAAGGTACCAGGCAAGATAAGTGACAAAGCAGAGCAAACATCAAGCATCAGAAATGAATTCCGAGAGCAGCTACAGTACACTGGCCTCCATTGTTGTCATACAAGCAATGTAAACGTAAAATGAAACTGCTGGCAATCTGGACTTCAAATGCTTATTCTCTCATACAAACCCACATTGAATCCCATTAATGTAGAGAAACTACGTACCAGACGACAAACACAAAAGCTTCCCTGTACTATTTCCATGCAGCTAGTTGATAACAGCTGAGGGTGGGCCTTTACAGACAATAGGCCAGCTATTCCTACTAAAATCTCATCCGTGGTTTACAAGCACAAGATACTTTTCCCCCTTTAAAACCATTTATTATCCTGCAAAACAAAAAGAGCAAACTGCTCTACAAGTTCTAGAAGGGCAGTTAATTCCTATGGAACAAGTTTACTATGATAGAATCTTAGAACTGAACAGTATAGAAACAGGCCCTTCAGCCAACCTCGTCCATGCTGACCCTTCCTCTATATTAAACCCCTTTGTCTACATTAGGACTCCATCCTTCTGTGGCTTGTTCATTTGAGTTCCAGTCCAAATGTCTCTTAAACACAATGGTTGTATCTCATTCCACTACCTCCTCCTCTGAAAGCACATTTCAGATTCAGTACTGTGCAAAAGTCTTGGGCACATATCTATTCAGTAAGGGTGCCTAAGACTTTTGCACAATACTGTATTGTCAATGTGGAGCAGAGAGCGAGTTTGGAAATCTGGCTGGAGCAAAGCATATTGGGAATGGTGAGGGAGCAGTGCTGCAGGAGGGGTGTGGGACAGGTGGCAGAGCAGGAGTGCCTGGGGCAGGGAGGTGCAATGGGTGCAGACACACCCAGCCCTGAGACACCAGGCAAGGTCTTTGATGCCCAACAATTGGTTTATTGATCTTTACAGAATATCTCACTGTGCTTCCCTCTCCCTTTCCTTTTCTCAATCCTTCTCCTCTCCCTGTCCTCTTCCCACTCTCAATCCACAATAGAGACCTGTATCAGAATAAGGTCTATCGTCACTCACACATCATGAAATTTTTTTTTTTGCTGCAGCAGCAACAGTGCAATACATAAAATTACTACAGTACTGAGCAAAGGTCTCAGACATCCTACCTATATACATGTGCTTATGACTTTTATAAAGTAACATATAACCCATCAGAATAGTAGACTTATAGAGCTTACTGATAGGAGACTGTGGGGCAGACAGGAGATTCTGTGAGTGCAAAAAGAACTCCAGCAGGGTATGGGTCAAAGATGCAAGTACCTGTCCAAATGTCTTTTAAACAATGTAATTATACCTGGGCATAGAGGAGGTAGAAAGTCACAGCCCTTTTCCTTCAGCAGGAAAGGCTAAAACTGGACAGAATACACTTAAAGCGAGAAGGGAGAAATGTAAAGGTGATCCAAGGATCACGTTATTCAAACAGAGGGTGGTTGGTACCTGGAGTGAACTGCCAGGAAAGAAGCAGCATCATTTGGACAGGTACTTGTGTAGAAAAGGAGTACACTGAACATAGAACAGTACAGCACATGACATAGTGCTGAACTAGTTAAATAAATTGACTCCTAATTAGGGTTCCTTTTCTTGTATACTTATGTGCCTATAAGTGTCTCTTTGACACTCTTATGCTATCTGCCTGTACAATCACCCCTAGCAGTGCATTTGAGGCAACCACCCATCTCTGTGTAAAAATAATTGCCTTGTACAACACCTTTCTACTTACCCCTCTCACTGTAAATACATGCTCTCCAGCCCGATAGAGATACTGGCTGTCCACTTGCATAATTTTACAAACAGATGGAAATGTTTACAAACTTCCATCAAATTTCTCCTCAATCTTCATTGTTCCAGAGCAAGGTTTCCCAACCTGGGGTCCATGGAACCCTTGGTTATTGAACATAGAAACATAGAAAATCTACAGCACAATACAGGACTTTCGGCCCACAATGCAGTGCCAAACATGTACTCACTTTAGAAATTACCTAGGGATACCCATAAACCTCGATTTTTCTAACCTCCATGTACCTGTCCAAGAGTTTCTTAAAAGACCCTGTTGTGTCTGCCTCCAACACCGTCACTGGCAGCCCATTCCACGCACTCACCACTCTCTGCGTAAAAAACTTACTCCTGACATATCCTCTGTACCTACTTCCAAGCACCTTAAAACTGTGCACTCTCATGCTAGCCATTTCAGCCCTGGGAAAAAGCCTCTGACTATCCACACGATCAATGCCTCTCATCACCTTATACACCTCTATCAGGTCACCTCTCATCCTCCGTCACTCCAAGGAAAAAAGGCAGAGTTCACTCAACCTATTCTCATGAGGCATGCTCCCCAATCCAGGCAACATCCTTGTAAATCTCCTCCGCACCCTTTCTGTGGTTTCTACGTCCTTCCTGTAGTGAGGCAACCAGAACTGAGCACAGTACTCCAAGTGGGGTCTGACCAGGGTCCTATATAGCTGCAGCATTACCTCTCAGCTCTTAAACTCAATCCCACGATTGATGAAGGCCAATGCACTGTATACCTTCTTAACCGCAGAGGCAACCTGTGTAACAGCTTTGAGTATCCTATGGACTCGGACCCCAAGATCCATCTGATCCTCCACACTGCCAAGAGTCTTACCATTAATGCTATATTCTGCCATCATATTTGACCTACCAAAATGAACCACCTCACACTTACCTGGGTTGAACTCCATCTGCCACTTCCCAGCCCATTTTTGCATCCTATCAATGTCCAGCTGTAACCTCTGACAGCCCTCCACACTATCCACAACCCCCAACCTTTGTCATCAGCAAATTTACTAACCCATCCCTCCACTTCCTCATCCAGGTCATTTATAAAAATCACAAACAGTAGGGGTCTCAGAACAGATCCCTGAGGCACACCACTGGTCACCAGCCTCCATGCAGAATATGACCCGTCTACAACCACTCTTTGCCTTCTGTGGGAAAGCCAATTCTGGATCCACAAAGCAATGTCTCCTTAGATCCCATGACTCCTTACTTTCTCAATAAGCCTTGCATGGGGTACCTTATCAAATGCCTTGCCGAAATCTATATACACTACATCTACTGCTCTACCTTCATCAATGTGTTTAGTCACATCCTCAAAAAATTCAATCAGGCTCATAAAGCACGACGTGCCTTTGACTAAGCCATGCTAACTATTCCTAATCATATTATGCCTCTCTAAATTTCATAAATTCTGCCTCTCAGGATCTTCTCCATCAACTTACTAACCAATGAAGGCTCACTGGTCTATAATTTCCTGGGCTATCTCTACTCCGTCTTGAATAAGGGAACAACATCCGCAATCCTCCAATCCTCCGGAACCTCTCCCGTCCCCACTGATGATGCAAGGATCATCACCAGAGGCTCAGCAATTTCCTCTCTCGCCTTCCACAGTTGCCTGGGGCATATCTTGTCTGGTCCCGGTGACTTATCCAACTTGATGCTTTCCAAAAGCTCCAGCACATCCTCTTTCTTGATGTCTATATGCTCAGGCTTTTCAGTCTGCTGTAAGTCATCTCTACAATCACCAAGGTCCTTTTCTGTACTGAATACTGAAGCAAAGTATTCCTTAAGTACCTCCGCTACCTCCTCCTGTTCCATACACACTTTTCCACTGTCACACTTGATTGGTCCTATTCTCTCATGTCTTATTCTCTTGTTCTTCACATACTTGTAGGATGCCTTGAGGTTTTCCTTAATCCTGTCTGCCAAGGCCTTCTCATGGCCCCTTCTGGCTCTCCTAATTTTATTTTTAAGCTCCTTCCTGCTAGCCTTATAATCTTGTAGATTGCTATCATTACCTACCTTTTTGAACCTTTCATAAGCTCTTCTTTTCTTCTTGACTAGATTTACAACAGCCTTTGTACAGCATGGTTCCTGTACCCTACCATCCTTTCCCTGTCTCATTGGACCTCTCGAAGAACCTCACGCAAGTATCCCCTGAACATGTGCCACATTTCTTCCGTATGTTTCCCTGAGAACATCTGCTCCTAATTTATACTTCAAGTTCCTGCCTAATAGCTTCCTATTTCCCCTTACTCAAATTAAATATTTTCCTAACTTGTCTGCTCCAATCCCTCTTCAATGCTATGGCAAAGGAAAGAGAATTGTGATCACTATCTCCAATATGCTCTCCCACTGAAAGATCTGACACCTGAACAGGTTCATCTCCCAATATCAGATTAAGTGCAGCCTCTCTTCTTGTCGGCTTACCTACATATTATGTCCGGAAACCTTCCTGAACACACCTAACAAATTCCACCCCATCTAAATCCCTTGCTCTAGGGAGATGCCAATTAATATTGGGGAAATTAAAATCTCCCACCACAACAACCCTGTTACTATTACACCTTTGCAGTATCTGTCTCCCTAGCTGCTTATCGATGTCCCTATCACTATTGGGTGGTCTATAAAAAACAACCAGTAGAGTTATTGACACCTTCCTGTTCCTAACTTCCACCCACAGAGTCTCTGTAGACAATTCCTCCATGACTTCCTCCTTTTCTGCAGCCGTGACACTACCTCTGATCAGCAATGCCATGCCCCCACCTCTTTTGACCCCCCTTGTCCTTTCTGAAACATCTAAAGCCTGGCACTCGAAGTAATCATTCCTGCCCCTGAGCCATCCAAGTCTCTGTGATGACCACAACATCATAGCTCCAAGTACCAATCCATGCTCTAAGCTCATCCGCTTTGTTCATTATACTCCTTACATTAAAATAGACATACCTCAAACCATCAGTCCCAACGCATCCCTTCTCTATCACCTGCCTATCCTCCCTCTTACACTGCCTGCAAGCTTTCTCTATTTGTGAGCCAACCGCCCCTTCTCTTCAGTTCGGTTCCCACCCCCCAGCAATTCTGATGGTAGGGGTCTATGGCATAAAAAGGTTGGGAACCCCTTTCCTAGATAAACCAGCTCTCGCCTTTCCAACCATAGCAAACCGGAGGTCCATGAGCCAGTCCTCATCAGAGAATCAAAGGTGAAAAGGGACAGCTACTTTAAATCCTTGGTATTATCATTTCAGAGGATCTGTCCTGGGTCCAGAACGTCACTGGCAATATGAAGAAATCATGGCAACACCTCTACATTCTTCAAAGTTTTGCAAAGATCTAGCATCTCATTGAAACTTTGACAAACTTCTATACAGTATCCATAAAAAGTATTCATCCGCCTTGGAAGTGTTTATGTTTTATTGTTTCATAACCATAGTGCATTTAATTCGGCTTTTTTGACATTAATTAACAGAAAGACTCTTTTGTGTCAAAGTGAAAACAGATCTCTACAAAGTGATCTAAATTAATTACAAATATAAAACAGGAAATAAGTAGATGCACTTTTGGCAGCAATTACAGCCTTGAGCCTGTGTGGATAAGTCTCTACCAGCTTTGTACATCTGAACACTGCAATTTTTCCCCATTCTTCTTTATAAAACTATTCAAGCTCTGTCAGATTACACAGGGTTCGTGAGTGAACGGCCCTTTTCAAGTTCAGTCACAAATTCTCAATTAGATTGAGGTCTGGACTCTGACTTGGCCACTTTGGGACATCAACTTTGTTGTATTTAAACCATTCCTGTGTAGCTTTGGCTTTATGCTTGGGGTGATTGCTCTGCTGGAAAACAAATCTTCTCATAAGTCGCAGTTCTCTTGCAGACTGCATCAAGTTTTCCTCCAGGATTTCCCTGTATTTTTTGCTGCGTTCATTTTACCCTTTACCTTCACAAGCCTTCCAGGGCCTGCTGTAGTGAAACATCCCCACAGAACATTACAGCCACCACGATGCTTCACAGTAGGGATGGTGTGTTTCTGATGATGTGCAGTGTTTGGCTTATGCCACACATAGTGTTTAGTCCAATAGCCAAAAAACTCAATTTTGGTTTCATCAGATCATAGAACCTCCTTCCAGCTGACGTCAGAGTCTCCCACATGCCTTCTGGCAAACTCTAGCCGAGATTTCATGTGAGGTTTTTTCTCCCTCTCAACAGTGACTTTCTCTTTGCCACTTTCCCATAAAGTTGTTACCAGTGAAGCACCCGGGCAAGTTGTATGTGCAGTCTCTCCTATTTCAGCCATTGAAGCTTGTAACTCCTCCAGAGTTGGCCTCCCTCACTAGACCCCTTATCGCACAGTCACTCAGTTTTTGAAGACGGCCAACTCCAGGCAGATTTACAGCTGTGCCTTATTCTTTCCATTTCTTGATGATTGACTTAAGTGTACTCCAGAGGATAGTCAATCACTAGGAAATTTTTCAAGTATCCAGCTTCTGACTTGTGCTTTACAATAACCTTTTCGCAGAGTTGCTTGGAGTGGTCCTTTGTCTTCATGGTGTGGTTTTTGCCAGGATATTGACTCGCCAGCAGTTGGACCTTCCAGATACAGAAGTATTTTTACTACAATTAATTGAAACACCTTAACTGCACATGATGATCTCCATTTATCTAATTATGTGACTTCTAAAGCCAATTAGTTGCACAGTGATGATTTGGTGTGTCATTTTAAAGCAGGGTGCATACTTAAGGAATCAATTATTTTGTGTTTTATATTTGTAATTAATTTAGATCACGTTGTAGAAATCAGTTTTCACATTGACACGAAAGAGTCTTTTTCTGTTGATCAGTGTCAAAAATTAAATCACTGTTAATCAATGTTATAAAACAATAAAATATGAAAACTTCCAAGGGTGGGTAAATACTTTTTGCAGATGCACAGTGGAGAGTATACTGGCTGGTTGCATCACAGCCTGATACGGAAACACCGATGCCCCTGAACAGAAAAGCCTACAAAAAGTAGTGGATAGACCCAGTCCATCACAGGTAAAGCCCTCCCCACCACTGAGGATAGCTACAATGAGCGCTGTCGCAGGAAAGCAGCATCCATCACCAAGGACGCCCACCATTCAGAACATGCTCTCTTCTTGCTGCTGCCATCAGGAAGGAGCTACATGAGCCTCCAGTTCAGGAACAGCTATTACCCCTCAACCATCAGGCTCTTGAAACAGAGGGATAACTTCACTCACCCAAACACTGAACCATTTCCACAAAATATGTAAACAACAGGAATTCTGCAGATGCTGGAAATTCAAGCAACACACATAAAAGTTGCTGGTGAACGCAGCAGGCCAGGCAGCATCTATAGGAAGAGGCGCAGTCGACGTTTCAGGCCGACACCCTTCGTCAGGACTAACTGAAGGAAGAGTGAGTAAGGGATTCCTTACTCACTCTTCCTTCAGTTAGTCCTGACGAAGGGTCTCGGCCTGAAACGTCGACTGCGCCTCTTCCTATAGATGCTGCCTGGCCTGCTGCGTTCACCAGCAACTTTTATGTGTGTTCCACAAAATATGTTCTCACTTTCAAGGGCTCTACAACTCATACTCTCAACATTTGTTGCTCTTTTATTTTTTTTATTATTACTGTTTTTTCTTCTCTTTTTGTAGTTTGTCTTTTGCACTTTGGTTATTTGTCTATCTTTGCAGTTTCTCATTGATTCTATCACGTTTCTTTGCATTTACTGTGAATGCCCACATGAAAATGAATCTCAGCTTTGCTTATGGTGACATGTACTTTAACAATAAATTTACTTTCAACCCCTCCTCACAGAACATGCCTGCCAAACTAGGCACCATCCTGGTACACCACTTCTGCACCTTCTCCAAAGTCTCCACACCCTTCTTAAAATGAATGACCTGACCAGAACTGAGTGCAATACTCTGAATGTGGCCTAATGAGAGGGTTTATGAAGCTGTAACATAACTCCATGGTTCTCGAACTCAGTGCCTCAACTAAAGAAAGCAAGCATACCATTTGCCTCTTTAGCACCCTATGAAAGCATGCAGCCACTTTAGGGAGCCATGAACGTGGACTCCAGGATTCTTCTGTACATCAATACTGTTAAGGATCCTGACATTAACAACGGGCTCTCTATTCTTAGGTGAATCTCCCAAAGTGCAGAAACTGATATTTTGAGAGATTCACTGAATTGCAGCCAAGAATGGGTTGAACTCCAGCTGCCCTTATCTGTGTCCTGTTATATCCTTTGTCAATCTTGTACGCAATCTACAACGCCACCAATGTCAGCCACTCTCCCACGTTTTCATCCAAAACATCAGATATAGCAGAGGCCCAGTACAGATCCCTGTGGAACACCACTAGTCACAGACCCCCAGTTTGGATCCATTTAGCCAAGTCATTGGATTGTCCTGAATCCAAAGTATCCTAATTTTCTGAATAGGTAGAGAGATACAGAGCTAATGTGAGAGATGGGAATCACGCAGAAAGGCCTCACAATCAGGATGGATGAGCCAGGCTGAGGGTCCATTTCCATGGCATACAACTCAGTTGTAAAGTTACAAAGCACAGAAGATGGCTTTCCAGACTAACTCATCCATGCCAACCTCCTGAGTTTGTTCCATATCGTACTTATAAACCTCCAGAAGGTCACTACTCCAGTGAGAATGAACCCAGCCCATCAAACCTCTCCTTATTAATAAAGCTCTCTATTCCAGAATTGTCCTGGTCAATCTCTTTCGCATTCCTTCTAACGTCATCACATCCTTCCAGGAGTGTGGCAACCAGAACTAATTACAGCCTGACCAATACTTTGTACAACTGCAATACGGCCTCCCAGCCCTTCTAGTCAAAGCCTCAGCCTCCGAAGGTAAGTATACCAAATGCCTTCTTCACCACCCCATCCACTTGCACTGTCAATTTCAGGGAGCTACAAACTTGCACAATGCAGGTCACTGCCATTTACTGTCTATGTCCTATTGGTGCTGGACATCCCAACTCTTTTTTTTATTACACTGGTAGCAATTAAGTTAAAATCACTAGCAGTGTGGCAGTGTTAATAACTGCTATCAACCTCTCTGACACTGAATTATTTATTTATCTATTTAGCGATACAGCACGGAACAGGCCCCTCGAGTGCAACGAGCCATGTCACCAGCAACCCACCTATTTAACTCCAGTCCATTCACAGGACAATTTACTATGACCAACTGACCTACTTTAGCGGAGGAAATCCACACACACACGGGAAGAACATACAAACTAAATTTGATATAATTATTAAACAATAAATTGTCATCCCTTTGACAATTTATTGTTTATTAAATCAAATTACTCTTTTCCCTTAATCTAATCTTTCATCTAGTCTTCATTTCTTTCTCTATACATTTTTATACTCTGTGTCAAACATTTCCTCCCAGATTCCCTTTAAAAGTTTTCCTCTCATCCCTTCTTATTTTTGATAGTACTACCATGGGAAAATGATACTGACTATCTACCCCAACTATGCCTTCTATCAGGTATTTCATTATATTATGTACTTCATGCTCTAGAGAAAAAATCCCAGTCCATCCAATCCCTCCCCATGACTCAAGTCCTCGAATCAAGGCACAACAATGTAGTGAATGTCTACACTTCACCTCCTGATATCAGAAATTTTCAGGTCAAGTACTTGATCTTCCAACCTCAAACTTTCTTTATCATCAGGACATAGTTTGGGAAGTGAGATCACGATTTACCACACATAGCAGAACATCTCAGAAAGTTAAGCAATTAAATTTAGACATTTTTTTTAAAAAGTTAAGCCAACCCACTTTACAGAAAAACAAATCTGATTTCTAGTTAAAAAGTATGCTCTTATTTCTAACAAAAACAATATCACTAAATGGCTGGCGAATTGACGCAACAATTCAGATGCCTAGAGTAGAAAAAAAAACAAGGCAACCTAGAATCCATTTAGAAACAAAAACAGAACATGATGGAAGAACTCAACAAGCAGCTGGCATCTTTGGAGATAGAGGCAGATTGAACTTTTTGGATTATTGGATTTCATCACCATGGCATTCACCTATGGTACCTGACCCTTGGATCCTTTGGTGAAGTAAACCAAGTATTCACAGGTATGTAATCAGATAAAATATGACAGAGCTTCAAAAGAGATGCCCAAAAAGCAACGAATTTTTGGAAATTAGCTTCTAACAGCACAGAAACAGACTCCTTATCCGTGATGACCATCAGGTACGTATCCATACAAAAAAAACCCTGAAAACACTGGAATTAATCAGAGCATCACACAATACTTGTAGAGGGCGGAACAGAACTCAAATGAGAGCAGGTGCCTGAACAACCTGGTGACCATGTGGGTTTCCTCCCATATTCGAAGGAAGTACGGGTCAGTAAGTTAGTTGGTCACCGGGTGTAACCAGGCAGTGTGGGCTCGCTGGGCCAGAAGGGCCTGTCACCACACTGCATCTCTAAATAAATTAAACTCACGTCAAATGAAATTTCAATGCCATTAAATAGAGGCTGAATAAAAGATTGGATTAAGAGGAAAAATATAAAAATAAAATTTATTTTAAATAACAAATAATTAAACCTTAAAGGTTTATTTGTACTTGGACTGTCTATTTGTACTTACTTCAGTTGTAGTGTCAGAAAGGTTGAATCAGAATCAGGTTTATTATCACAGACATACATTGTGAAACGTTATTTTGTGGCAGCAGTACAGTGCAATGCATTAAAAAATTACAAGTTTCAATAAGAAATATTAAAAACAAAATAAGAAATGCAAGAAGAGAACGAAGTAGTGATGTAGTGTTCATGGGTTGGGGCATGGTCCATTCAGAAATCTGATGGCAGAAGGGAAGAAACATTCCTAAAATGTAGAGTGACATCAGTATTTAACATTACCAAACTATGAGTGAGTTTAATTTCATTTCATTGCTCTGGTGAAGTAGAAAGTTTCGACATATTCAATGCACAAGAATAGAAAGTTCGGAAAAATGAGGCAATTCTGCAATGTTAATAGCAGTCAGTAAGTGCCATGTGTACTGGTCTGAAAATGGGGCTTTCACACTTAAATAAGCAGGAGTTATCAGCCTTGTAACACTGACATCAATTTGCACTGGTATATTTTTATTTCTCAACTTCACCCAAATGAAGAAAAGTACATTCATCATCACCACAGTGCCTTGAGTCATTTCTTCCTCACCGCAATGCTTGCCAAACATGATAGAAGAGTTTGTGACCAAACCATCACAGTTTGCTTGTTCTGCTTTGGTGCCAGTCTTGTGCTCATCTGTCAGATCCTCTTTCTTCAGGAAGGAGGTCACGAGTTCGAATCTTGCACAGAGATTTGATCCCAGAACAATACTTAGTAGAAGAATACAGGAGTTTCTCCCTAGGGCCTTGTGAATTTTTTTTCCACTTCACACCCACAAACAACTGCTCACCACCTTGTGATATTTGTGGATCTATGCTGCTTGCCAATCAGCTGCTGCATTTCCCCACATTACAGCAGCATTAGTACATTTGACCAGCATTTCAGTGACCAAAAGATGCTTTGGGATGTCCTGCTTTCATGAAAGGTACTTCCAATGCAGACCTTATCTTTGGCCTCCAAAGTCTTCTCACTCAGTCCAAGCTGCAAGGAGTGGGAGCAGTACAAAGCTGAACAACACAAGAAAGGGTTTCCAGATCAGAATCAGAATTAGGTTTAATTAATATCTATATACAGGTGTCCCCCGCTTTTCGAACGATCGCTTTACGAAACCTCACTGTTACGAAAGACCTACATTAGTACCCTGTTTTCGCTAACAGAAGGTGTTTACACTGTTACGAAAAAAACAGCGCGCGAAAAAGGGAGTGCGCGAAAAAAATCAGCGCAAAATAAAAAGCAGCGCGCATCCCAAGCAGCCGCTCTCCCACGGATTCGGAACTGCATTCTAGCCGGCATTGCTTAAACACATGCCTGTGAGCAGCCGTTTGCAAGATGAGTTCTATGGTATCGGAAAAGCCTAAAAGAGCTCGTAAGGGTGCTACACTTAGCATGGTGAACGAAGTAAGGACTAAGTGAGTTTGGCTTGTGGGAGCTGACAAAGATGATGTTGAAAAGGTTTTGGCATCCCATGGCCAAGAACTGATAGGTGAAGAGCTGATGCAATTGGAAGAGGAAAGGATAACAATCGAAACCAAATGAGTAATGATAAAGCAGGACTTTAATTTTGAAAGGGTACGTCGGTTAGGGGATATTTGCAGGATGGTTTGAGTCCTTACAAAGAACTGTACGATAGAAAAATGCGCGAGGCTCAGCAGTCAAGCAAGCCTTCCGCATCAGCCACAGGAGGCGACGAACCTCGACCTTCGACATCGAGGCGGGCAGTCATAGGAGAAGGTGAGCTGCCTGTCCTAATGGAAACAGACGACAAGATGACACCCCAGTCTCCCACCACCCCAACACCCAGGCCGCGGAGAACGCAGTGGTAGCCAGGAGACACACAGCACATCTTTAAGAAAAAAGCCGAAATAAACATGCTAATTAATTAGGTACCACCCGGCACGTAATTGTCAGCCCAGATCAGAGGCGATGCAATCGGCAATCGGCACTGATCTGAGCCGACAATTACGTGCCGGGTGGCACCTAATTAATTAGCATGTTTATTTCAGCTTTTTTCTTAACGATGTGCTGTGTGCCTCCCGACTACCGCTGTACCATTGCATGCTTCGCGGCAATGTATCGGGTCGTTGCCCAGAGGGTGGGGGCCACTGCATCACCTCAATCTGCGATGACTCAGCCTAACACACCACCATCTGTGTGCTCCGCACTTTCCCAATTCTGGTAAGTGATACTACACTGTACATACATTATTTCTACTTTATATCGGCTGTGTATTTTTACGTGTTATTTGGTATGATTTGGCAGCTTCATAGCTTAAAGGTTACTCGAGAGCGCTTGCGTGAGATTTTCTGCCGAGAGCGCTTGCGCCGTGTTTTTGCCGACAGCGCTTGCGTGAGATTTTCGCTACGGAGAACAGTTCAGGCCATGATTGTGGAGAAGTATTTCTACTTTATATAAGCTGTGTATTTATCATACCATTCCTGCTTTTACTGTATGTTACTGTTATTTTAGGTTTTATGTGTTATTTGGCATGATTTGGTAGGTTATTTTTGGGTCTGCAAACGCTCACAAAATCTTCCCATATAAATAAATGGTAATTGCTTCTTCACTTTACGACATTCCGGCTTACAAACCGTTTCATAGGAACGCTCTACCTTCGGATGGCGGGGGAAACCTGTATATCAGAAGAGAAAAAGCTATTCCTAAATTGTTGAGTATGTGCCTTCAGGCTCCTATACTTCCTGTACCAATGAGAAGGCAGCCTAGGTGATGGGGATCCTTGATTGTTCCTTACTGAAGGAATCTTCTCCTTCAGTAAGGAAGTCATGAGTTTGAATCTCACACAGGGATTTCATCCCAAAGCATTAGTTGGTAGAAGAATACAGACGTTCTCCCTGGTGCCTTTTTGAACATTGCTTCTGGAAGATGTCCTTGAGAAGCTAGAGCCCATGATGGAGCTGACTAAGTTTATAACTGTCCGTAGCTTACTTCAATCCTGTGCAGTAGACACCCACTCTACCTCCATACCAAACGGTGATGCAGCCAACTAGAATGCTCTTCACAGTACATCTGTAGAAATTTTCCAGTGTCTTTGGTGACAGACCAAATCTCCTCAAACTCCAGCAAATCTCCTCAAACTTTGATAGCTGCTCCAACAAAGATAGTACAAATAAAAACTACCTTGCATGACAGTGCACAGATCACCCACCGAGACACAGTGTAATACTACGCCATAGGATTATAAACCCAACTCTTTCTTCCCAACTATTTCGCTGTAAAACAGATACAGTGGAGGGCATCGGTGACCCAAAAATAAACTTGAAGTTGGCTGCATCGTAACAGCCAACTAGTTGTAGGAGAAACAGGAGAGAACGGGGCAGAAGATGGTGGGCAGGCTGGAATTCCAGTCAGACCCATCCACCACATTTCTTGTTGATTTAGAATTCAAAACAATGTATGGTATATTACGACAATCCCTTCAGCTGCTGATAAAAGTGCAGATGCTGACGATCTAAACTAAAATCGGGAACTATTTAAAATGCTTAGCTGCTCAAAATAGCATCTACAGAGAAGAAACAAGAGTAAAGCTTTCAGGCCAATAACCTTCCATCAGCATTGGGAAGGTTGAATGACGAACGGTCTAAGTCGCAGAGAAGGTGCTGGTGATGCGGTGCGGGGACAGAGAGAACAGAAGCAATGTCTATGGTCGGATGAAGATGAAGAGACTGAGAGAGGGTAGTTGATCTGTCTGAAGGGGATACAGCTAGGAGGTAAATGACAGAGAAAAACTGCTGCAAAAATGAGGTACTCGTTGTTGCTGGATATCCAAAACAAACACGAGAATGTCTGCAGATGCTGGAAATCCGAAAGCAACACACACAAAATGCTGGAGGAACTCAACAGGTCAGGCAGCATCTATGGAAAAGAGTAAACAGTCAATATTTCGGGCCGAGACCCTTCAGGACTGAGTAAGAAGGGGGAAGATGCAAGAATAAAAGGGTGGGGGGCAAGAGGGGAAAGAGGCTAGCTGGAAGATGATAGGTAAAGCCAGGTGGGTGGAAAAGGTCACAGGTTGGAGAAGAAAGAATCTGATAGGAGGGTAGAGTGGACAATAGGAGAAAGGGAAGGAGGAGCAGACCCGGGGGAAAAGAATAGGCAGGTGAGAAGAAGTAAAGGTCAGAGTGGGGAATAGAGGAGGAGGGAGGGAAATTTGTTCAACGGAAAGAGAAATCGATATTCATACCATGAGGTTGGATGGCATCCAGACAGAATACAGGGTGTTGCTATACGCTCTGAGCATGGCCTCCTCTTGTCATGGATATAACACTCTGGAAATACACTACAGATTGGGCAGCAACTGTGGAGACACTTTTGCAGTCTGCACTGTGTTTTGTTATTTCAGATTTTCAGCAAATTCTTGCATGTACTTGTTCCTTACCCTCAATTCTCAGTCATCTGTGTTTACCTATACTTGCTTCAGACAAACATCACCATCAGATGGCACCTCCACCCATCCTATCTCCCGTACTGTCTGACCCACCCACGTCTTTACTTAAAATACGATTTCCGCCTTGTCTCAGAGCTGATGAAAGACCATCAATCTGAGATATTAACTGTCTGTCTCTCTCTGCACAGATGTTGCCTAACCTGCTCTGCACCTCAGCGGCTGGAAGTATAAGACAAGGAAACACCACTGTACACGTTGTACAGGAAATTCTCACTGAGCCACGGCTGGTCACAGCAGCTAACCAGGTCACCGATCGTTCTCCATTTAAAGCTCTTATCAACAAGCAGTATTGCTTCACCACATACCTTCAATGAAAAATCGGATATCAGAAAAAGTACCGGAACAACATTGTACGAAAAGCAGAATGTAATGAACCACACTACCAGAATGAACTTATACCCTCCAAATTATATTTCTGATTAAAAAAAATCCAAAATATCTCTGATCAGGAGCACAGTTAAGACCTTTCTTTTCAGTGTGTCTTTTTTCCAGGGTAGGAATATCTAAAACCAAAAGACGTGTATTAAAGGTGAGAGGTAAAAGATCAAAAGGGATCTAAGGGACAACTTTTCAAGCAAAGGCTGGTGGGTACATGGGGGCAAGCTGTCAACAGTAAATGGTAGTGGCAGGTACAATGATAAGCTGTCAGGGGGCATGAAGTGTGTGAAGTTACCATTACTAGAGAGAAGGTTCTTGGGAAACTGAAAGGTCTGAAGGTAGATGAGTCACCTGGATCAGATGGTATATACCCCAGTGTTCTGAAAGAAGTGGCTGAAGAAATCATGGAAGCAATAGTAATGATCTTTGGTTGCACAGAACTGGAAAATTGCAAATGCCAGTCCACTCTTCAAGAAGGGAGGGAGGCAGAGGAAAGAAAACTATAGGCCAGTTAGTCTGACCTCAGTAGTTGGGAAGATGTTAGAGTCTATTATTAAGGGTGAGGTCTCAGGATACTTGGAGGCACATGATAAAATAAGCCGTAGTCAGCATGGTTTCCTCAAGGGAAAATCTTGCCCGATAGATCTATTGGAATTCTTTGAAAAAATAACAAGCAGGATTGACAAAGGAGAATCGACTGATGTTATGTGCTTGGATTTTCAGAAGGCCTTTGACAAGATGCCAAATGAGGTTGCTTAACAAGTTAAGAGCCCATAGTATTACAGGAAAGATTCTAACATGGATAAAGCAGTGGCTGGTTGGCATGAGGCAAAGAATGAGAATAAAAAAAGCCTTTTCTGGTTGGTTGCCAGTGGCAACTGGTGTTCCACAGGGGTCTGTGTTGGGACTGCTTCTTTTTATGTAATATGCCAATGACTTCGATGACAGAATTGATGGCTTTGTTGCAAAGTTTGCGGACGATACATAGATAGATGGAGGAGCAAGTAGTTTTGAGGAAGTAGAGAGGCTACAGGAGGACTTAGATAGATTAGCAGAATGAGCAAAGAAGTTGCAGATGGAATACAGTGTCGGGAAGTGTATGGTCATGCACTTTGGTAGAAAAAATGAAAGGGCTGACTATTTTCATAACAGAGTGAAAATTCAAAAAACTGGGGCACAAAATGATTTGACAGTGCTTATGCAGGATTCCCCAAAGGTTAATTTACAGGTTGAGTCAGTGGTGAGGAAGGCAAATGTGATGTTAGCATTCATTTCAAGAGGTCTGGAATATAAAAGCAAGGATGTAATGTTGAGCCTTTATAAAGCACTTGTGGAGTATTGTGAGCAGTTCTGGGCCCTTCATCTTAGGAAGGATGTGCTGAAACTGGAGAGGGTTCGAAGGAGATTCACGTAAGTTATTCCACAATTGAATGGCTTTTCATATGAACAGAGTTTTAATAGCTCTAGGCCTGTCATCAGTAGAATTCAGAAGAATGAGAGGTGACCAAATTGAAACGTATTGAATGGTGAAAGGCCTCGATAGAGTGGATGTAAGGACATTTCCTATGGTGGGAGAGTCCAAGACCAGAAGATACAGCCTCAGAATAAGGGGCGTCCTTTCAGAACAGAGATGAGGAGACATTTCTTTCGCCAGAGAGTGGTGAATCTGCGGAATTCGTAGCCACATGTGACTGTGGAAGCCAAGTCTTTATGTATATATAAGGCAGAGGTTGATAGATTCTTGATTGGTCAGGGCATGAAAGGATACAGGGAGAAGGCAGAAGACTGGTGCTGAAAGGAAAATTAGATCAGCCAGGATGAAATGGCGGAGCAGACTCAATGGGCCAAATGGCCTAATTCTGCTCCTACATCTTATGGCCTACAACATTTAAAAGACATTTGGACAAGTACATGGATATGAAATGTTTAGAGCAGGGGGTCCCAAAATGGGGTCCAGAGACCCTTTGGTTCAAAGTACACTTATGATCAAAGTATGTATACATTATACAACCTTGAGATTCGTCTCCTAACAAAGAAACCCAAAAGAACCCTTTAAAAAAAAGACTGTCAAACACTCAATGTGCAGAGAGGAAAAAAAAAATGATGCAAACAATAAATACAAGCAAATAGCATTCTGAACTGAAGTCAACAAAGACAGTCTGTCCACAGACCCTTAGTTCAGCAGGCAGCAGAGCAGTGAGTTGAAATGGTCCGTCCCTCACCCCCTGACCCTTTCAATGTAGCCCAGCACCTAAATCATCGTCCAAACATCGGGTTCGGTCACACCAATACGCTAATGGTAGGGGTGCATGGCATAAAAAAAGGTCGGGAACCCCCCATTTGAAAGGGATACGGCCCAAACACAGGCAAATGGGACTAGCTCAGACAGACATTCTAGTCAGCATGGAGGGTTGAAGCAAAGGGCTGCTTCTGTGCTGTATAACTGTGATTCTAAGTACAGTGGCTGCACAAAGTAACTGGAAGCTTGGCAACTCCCCAGTTTTTAAAATAATCTGGGTACATCAGGGTTGTTTCCAAAATACATCTGGAGGGTGAAATGACAGAATACAACGGAAAAGAGAAAGGAAAGCACAGGTGGTAATTTCAATGATCAGGCATTCTTCATCCCTTCAGCCAGGACTGTATGTACCCTGTAGTTTTGTTAACGTACAGCAGCACAGTGCATCTTGTTCCAAACAACCAAGCTGAGCATTCGTAACAGTAAAGACACTGGGTTCTGTGTTGCAAATTCACTGCAAATTTAGGACGTGTTGGACGTAGTATGTGATATTACCCTGCCTTCTGAGCACGCCTTCTTACTGCTGAAAGATTTCACTAAACGAGAAAATATAAAAATTACTGAAGAAAATAAAACTCATTTGACACATTCAGAACATCTGTAGTGCCGAACTGGCAGAGTTTTCCAAACTAATGGATGTTGCTTACCTCACACGGATCTCAGTCATTTATGTTAATTACTTTTTCAAGTTGTTACACCATATTATTATAAAAGTTACAGTGAACCAGCTAAGGGAATCACTACATTCACTTGCCCCAACATTGAAATGCACAACCAATGATCTCACTTTAAGGACTCTTTTTCGCATGTTCTCATTATTTATTACTATTTATTTATATTTGCATTTGCACAGTTTGCTGTCTTCTGCACTCTGGTTGATCCTTCATTGATCCTGTTAGTTACTATTCTATAGATTTGCTGAGTGTGCCCACAGGCTTGTATATGGTGATATCTACATACTTTGATAATAAATTTACGTTGAAGTTTGAAGTAGAAAGGGAATAAAAGAACAGGGGCCCCAGTGAGTGGAGTGTGGGAACAGGGGCCCTGGTGAATAGGAGTGTGGGAATATCACCTGATAAACATTTGGGGTTTCCAAAGAGTCAAATAGCATATTACTGGAGTTTTACTGCAACAGCCTCGCTGTTCACTCAAAACTTCTATAGTTGTACCATGGAGAGCATTCTGACAGGCTGTATCGCTGTCTGGTATGGAGTGGGGGGGGGGGGGGGGCTACTGCACAGGACCGAAAGAAGCTGCAGAAGGTTGTAAATCTAGTCAGCTCCATCTTGGGTACTAGCCTACAAAGAATCCAGGACATCTTCAAGGAGCGGTGTCTCAGAAAGGCAACATCTATTATTAAGGACCTCCAGCACCCAGGGCATGTCCTTTTCTCACTATTACCATCAGGTAGGAGGTACAGAAGCCTGAAGGCACACACTCAGCGATTCAGGAACAGCTTCTTCCCCTCTGCCATCCGATTCCTAAATGGACATTGAACCCTTGAAAATTACCTCACTTTTTTTTTTAAATATACAATTATTTCTGTTTTTTAAATCTATTCAATATGCGTAATTGATTTAGTTGTTTATTTATTATTGTTTTTATTTTTTTTTCTCTCTGCTATATTATGTATTGCATTGAACTGCTGCTGCTAAGTTAACAAATTTCATGTCACATGCCGGTGATAATAAGCCTGATTCTAATGTATATGACGAGCAATTTATTGACTTCTATAAGCAACTTCTAAAATATCTTTGAAACAAAATAACTCTCAAAACCAGTAGAATAAGGGACAAATGCTTTACCAACTTCGAAGTATCATCAGCTGTTAGCTTGCAGTGTCTATTGACTTTTAACACCTATATTGTGAATGACAATTAAATTTCTTACTTGTAAGATCAAACATACAGAGATTACCAAATGGTCATCACCAGAAACTGCTACTTAATTCTGTATAAAAAAAGCCACATTTCTGTTCAGACCTCAGAATAGTGCGGTGGTGACAGGGGTCATGCTGTTCTCCTTGCACACAAAATATGGTATAATTAAGAAATGAGTGGTTGTGTTCAGAGTCCAGTTAATCCGTGTCGTCAATGGGAAATCTACCCTGGCTATCTACCTTATTCCCTATAGGGAAAATATCCCCAGCCTATGCTGCTGCTGCAAGTAATGATAATGAACTTGATTTTGACCCTATCCAATCTCTCCTGATAATTCAAACCCTCCAGTCCAGGTAACATCCTTGTGAATCTTTTCTGCACCCTTAAAATGGGTGACACACAAACCTAACAAGAGAAAACACTGCCTCTGACTGCCAGGAATGAATGATACATTCTGATACTAATCACTCACCCATGCCACCAGGAAATGATAACATCTGAGCCTCTACTGACTCAACAGTGAAATTATGGTGGCACTCGAATAGGAGGTCAATCCAGGATCAGAAACTGAAACTGATCTAGCTCAAACAGAATGCTGAAGTGAAAGGAACTCATCAAAACAAAAACATAAAAAGAATGCGGGGGGGGGGGAGAGGAAATCACACAGATAATGAGCAAAAATGGAAACCAAATCCCATTTAATCTCTCTGAGGTACATATGAACATGTGCTTGTGAATTGTAAGTGTCAAAAAGAGAGCCTATAAGCAAAGGTTCATCTTCTTAACTGTCATACAGAGTCTTTCATAATTTGATTTTATTGATTTCAAGATACAGCAAAGAACAGGCCTTTCCGATCCATGAGCCACACCACCCAGCATTTACACCTAGCCTCATCAAAGGACAATTACCCTACTAACTGTGCGAGGAAACCCACGGGGTTCACAGAGAGAACGCACAAACTCCTTACAGACGGTGCTGGAACTGAACTCCAAACTCTGGGGTGACCAGAGCTGTAAAAATATTGCACTAACTGCTACGCCACCGTGGCATGCAGGAAGGAGGCAGAAGGTTTGACAAGAGATAAGGCACTTACCTACCACCACCAAGGCGCTGCCCGCTCACATATCATTGCCTAATCCCACCATCACAGAAACAATTGATGGCAGTCACATCTTGTCCACCATTTGATCAAACTGCCGGCTGTGAACAGGCTGGGCCAATCTAAAACCGTGGTGATTCAGGAGACTCTTCCCGCAGCCATACAAATCCAGCAGCAAATGACCCAGTCATAAACGTGTCACCGCAAACACCAGTAATCCAGTGACAATGACCCGGCGATAATCCAGTACACAGTGATACTTTAGTGGACAGGAATCCGTAATAATTCAGTAGACAATCTGGGACAATTCCAATATGTGTGATAATCCAACACACACTACGCTGCAATAATTCAATGGACAATCTGACCCTCATGCAAAGGTATCCAGTGGATAATCCGGCGGATGTGGCGGAACTGGCGATAGTACAGTGTAGAATACCAGAGATAATCCAGTCGATAGTACCTGGTGGTAATCTCGGAGACAGGTGTCCTGTGGTTAATCCCGAGGGCAGCGACCGTGCTTCTAATCAATGGACAGGTACCCTGAGGTCGATTCAGTGGACAGCTACTCCAGGGGACCGCTACTTTGTGGCTAATCCAGTGGACAGCTACTCCGTAATTAGGCTGACCGGGGGGCAGGTACCAGCGGCTGCTGGCTCCGGGTACCGGGAGATCCGACAGCCCTGGGCTCCCACACCACCGGCGACAACACAGCCTCACCCGGCGGGCGCGCCCCCTCCGTCCGCCCGCTGCCGCACGCTACCCAGGCAGCAGCGCGAGTTGTGCGCCGTTCCCCCGGTCCCGCTCCTGAATCGTCCCCGGAACACTCACACCGCACGCTTAGTTCCCACCGTGGCCTCTTCTGCCTCGGCGTCCTCCCGTTTGGTATCCAACTCTCTACCCCCCCCCCCGCCCCCCAGGACACAGGATCTAACATCGGGGGTGCCACTAGACCACTGTGCCAGCAATCAGTCCCACAATCCCACTTACATTCACTTTCACGTACCTACTCATCCCCCCCATTCTTCTGCTACCCAGGGGAGACAGACCATACAAAAGACTAGCACAGACCCCAGCCCTTCAGCGTCATGGTGTTCCAAACTACTTACAGTAGTAATTAAAAGCCTTCTGAACTAGTCCCAAAGCTCCCTACACGTTTTTTTAGAGATTGGTAACAGGCCTTTCTAGCCCAACGAGCTTGTGCTCCCCAATTACACCTATGTGACCAATTGACCTATGAACCCACAGGTCTTTAGAATGTGGGAGAAAACCAGAGCACCTGGTGGAAACCCAAGCAGTCACGGAGAGAACATACGGGCTCCTCACAGAGAGCAGTGGGAACTGAAGCCAGCATGCTGGCACTGTAATAGTGTTATGTTGACCATTTAGCCTTCTAAATGTTCAAATTCCTTGGCACTAAACAATGTTCAAATTCCTTCATTCTCGGCACATTCATATGACTATCTAAGAGCCTCAAAATCATCTGCATGGTACTTGCCTCCACTACCAGCCATTCTAGACATCTCCCACTCTCTGTCTAAACAACAACTTGCCCCTCATCTCTCCTTTAAGCTTAACCCTGCTCACTTTAAATGAATGTCCTCCGGTATTAGATATTTCGACTCTGGGAAAAAGATATCAGCTGTCTATCTATGCCCCTCATAATCTCATATAATTTCTTATAACCTTGTAACCAGTTCACTACATCAATTAACCAACCTACATGTCTTTGAATTGTGGGAGAAAATAGAGCACTGGGGAAAACACATGCTCACAGGAAGAACTGTCAGACGATGACCCCACACAGGATGGTCAAGATTGAACTCAGGGCACAGGATCTGTGCAGTAACAGAATGAATTGCTGCACAACTGTGCTGGGTAGCAGGACAGGGCACAATTTTCAAATCTGCGGGAGACACCAATTCGGAGGTGCGCTGAACTTGGAGAAGTTCAAGAGAAGCTGGTGGAATGGACAAATGGACCGTAATACTGAGGTAACGTGTCCCATTTTAATCAGAAGTATATTAAGAGGCAATAAAACTAAAGAGCAAATAAGATCCAATAATAAATCAGAGGACAATTGTGCAGATTTTTTTGAAATCATTATGGCCTCCATCATGAAGTGATGATGGAACCATCCAGGCCATGCTCGCTTTCCAAAACTGCCATCAGGCAAGGATACAGGAGCCTACAGACCCACATCTCAAAGTTCAACAACTGCTTCTTCCCTTCTGCCATCAGGTTCTTGAACCAACCAACCTCTAAAACCTTAACATTACCTTATGATTTCCTTATTGTCTTAACTCACACTAATGTCGCTCTGTGCAGTTAAGTTTATTTTGTCATGTAAGTTGAATTGACTTTATTTCTTACATCCGACACATACATGATGAGTAAAGATCTTTAAGTCTCCGTCTAAATGTGCAATGTGCAATTTATAGTAATTTGTAATAAATAGTACGAACAACAGGACAGTCAGTATAACATAGAAATACAGTAGCATCAGCATGAATTAATCAGTCTGATGGCCTGGTGGAAGAAGCTGTCCCGGAGCCTGTTGGTCCCGGCTTTTATGCTGCGGTACTGTTTCCCGTACAATTTATGTTAATTTAAGTCAGTTTTAACACATATGGATAGATGCGTGGATGGTTGGATGGACAGACTGATGGGTAGATGGATGCTTGGAAGAGGATGGATGAATTTATAGATAGATGGATGGATGGATGGACATTTGGATAAATGGGTGGATGGACATTTGGATGGATGGATGGATGGATGGTTAGATGGTTTGACGTTTGGATGGATGGACGGACATATGGATGGATGGGCAGAAGGATGGATGGACGAATGGATGGAAGGACGGCTAGATGGATGGATGCTTGGAAGGGGATGGGTGGATAGATGGATGGATGGACAATTGGATGGATGGATAGATGTTTGGATGGATAGATGGATGGATGGATGGATGGATAGATGGGTGGACATTTGGATGGATGGATGAATGAATGGACGGACAGACAGATGGATGGATGGATGTACAGATGGATGGATGGATGGATGATGTATGGACAGGTGGATTGACATTTGGATGGATGTATGGACGGATAGGTGGATGGATGGATTTTTCAGTGGATGTATGGATGGATGGATGATGTATGGACAGATGGACAGATGGATGGACATTTGGATGGATGTATGTATGGACAGATGGATGGATGGATGAATGAATGGACGGACAGACAGATGGATAGATGGATGAAAATGTATGGACAGATGACTGACATTTGGATGGATGTATGGACAGATGGGTGGATGGATGGACAGATGGATGGATGGATGAAGATGTATGGACAGATGGATGGACATTTGGATGGATGGACAGATGGATGGATGGATGGACTTTTCAATGGATGTATGGATGGATGGATGATGTATGGACAGATGGACAGATGGATGGATGGATGGACGGATATTTGGAGGGATGGATGGATGGATGGACTTTTTGATGGATGTATGGATGGATGGATGGATGTATGGACAGATGGATAGATGGATGGAGGAGGATGGATGGATGGATGAAGATGTATGGACAGATGGATGGATGGATGGATGGATGGACAGATGGATGGATGGATGGATGGATGGATATTTGGAGGGATGGATGGACAGATGAGGATGGATGGATGGACTTTTGGATGGATGTATGGATGGACGGATGAGGATGGATGGATGTATGGATGGATGGATGGACAGATGGATCGATGGATGGACAGATGGATGGATGGATGGAGGAGGATGGATGGATGGATGGATGGACATTTGGATGCATGGATGGACGGATGGATGAATGAAGATGTATGAACAGATGGATGGACATTTGGATGGATGGATGGATGGGTGTATGGACGGACGGATGTATGGATGGATGGATAGAGAAGGATGGATGGATGGATGGAGGAGGAGGGATAGATGGATGGAAATTTGGATGGATGGATGGATGGATGAGGATGGATGGATGGACATTTGGATGGATGGACGGATGGATGGACAGGTGGATGGATGGATGGAGGAGGATGAACAGACAGATGGATGGACGGATGGATGGACAGATGGATGGATGCACGGATGGATGGAGGAGGATGTATGGACAGGTGGATGGACGGACGGATGAGGATGGATGGATGGATATTTGGATGGATGGACGGATGGTTGGACAGATGGATGGATGGACAGGTGGATGGATGGATGGAGGAGGATGAACGGACAGATGGATGGACGGATGGATGGATGCACGGATGGATGGAGGAGGATGTATGGACAGGTGGATGGACGGACGGATGAGGATGGATGGACATTAAGAGGGATGGATGGATGGACAGATGAGGATGGATGGATGGACGGATGAGGATGGTTGGACAGATGGATGGATGGATGGATGACATAGTTCCAATTATGTTCTTGATTCACTTCTGTACTGAAGTTCATGGAAATAAATTCTGGCAGCAGAGTTAAAGTGCATTGTTGAAATTGTTTAGTGTGCTTATTCTTCTAGTCACGGATGGAAGTTTTATCTTAAATAAGTAAATAACATCCTATGTTCACTGTACCTGTCAACATGGAGGCTTTGGAGAGGACATATAAGAGGTTCACTGAGATGCTGTCTGGTTTGGAGAGTATTAGCTACATGGTGAGATTGGACAAAGTTGTTATTTTTCTCTCGCCGGAGCTGAGAAAACACCAGATAGACATTGATAAAATTATGACAGGCGTAGATAGGGTAGATAGTCTGGGTGGAGATATCGAATACTAAATAGTATTATCTTGCTTAGTCAGGGTATCAAAGGTTACAGGGAGAAAGCAAGAGAATGAGGTTAAGAGGAACAATAAATCAGCCATGATGGAATGTGGGAGAAGATTCAATGTGCCAAATGGCCTCATTCTCCTCCTGTGTCTAATGGTCTTATGGTTTTAAGATGAGAGGCAGAAAGTTTCAAGGAGATGTACAGGACAAGCTTTTTTTTTACGCAGAGTGGTGGGTGATCTGGAATATGTTGTCGGGGCAGATACCGTAGTAATATTTTAGAGGCATTTAGACAGACAGATGAACAGACAGGGAATGGGGAGATATGGACCATGTGCAGACAGATGGGATTAGATTAATTTGCCATCATGGTCAGTACAGACAGAGTGGGCTGAAGGGCCTGTACTGTTCAATGTTCTCAGTTCAATCTGTACGTTCTCACCGATTTACTTCCACATTATAGGAACTAACTGGTCCTGGAAGTGTCACTCTTCACTGCTCTCTTTAATTCATTGAATCATTATGGTGTAGAAAGAGGCCACTCAGCCCCTCGTGACTGAACTGTCCCTCTTTACCAGAACAACTCCCCACTTCCTCCCATTGGCCCTTGCTGCAATGTTTTCCCTCCGTCATATATTTATCTGGATCACTTTGAAGCCGCAATGAAACAATTCTCCGCCATGTCCAGATTCCAGCTGCGGGCTATGTTCAAAACAAAAATGTTGTTATCACCGTGCCACTCTTCACTCTTGTCCCCTTTATTTCCACCTGTCGTCTCTAGTCCTCGACTCCTGTACCGAGAGAAGCAGTTCCAGTCTCACTAATCTACCCATGAACTGTGGTCCCTTCTGCCATCAAATCTTGCTGCACCAGTGCTGATTACCTCACAGCATTAATCACTCTGCTCCGGTTAAGACTAGGCTAGTATTTTGTTAAAGTTCAGGATGGCGTCTCAGCTTTTATACTCCCTACTGATAAAGCCCAGAATAGTGTGTGCCTCATTAAGCAGTCTCTCTGTTTCCCTGCTACGTCCAACGACTTGTGCACACAAACAGGCCCTGCTCCTCTGCACCTCAACAGAACAGTGTTTTTTCTCCCTATCACCTCTCCTCATTCTTCTTCCCAAAATACATCGGCTCGCATAAACATCACCTGCCATACTTCTGCCCATTCTATCACGCTGAGTTGTGGCTTTAAGTCTACATAAATGATATACAAAAAAATCAATGACTCAACACCAAAATCCCTGAAGAACACCAGTGTTCAACTTCCTCCAGGACGAAAAGCCAGCCAGTTTATTTATTTATTGAGATACAGTGCGGACTAGGCCCTTCCAGCACACTACTCAACAATCCCCCAATTTACTGCTAGCCTAATCACAGGACAATTTACAATGACCAACGATCCCACCAGCCTTTGGACTGTGGGAGGAAACCGGAGCACCCGGAGGAAACCTACACGGTCACGGGGAGAACATACAAACTCCTTACAGACAGTGGCGGGAATTGAACCCGTGTTGCCTGCAGTGTAAAGCATTGTGCAAACCACAACACTACCGTCCCTCTCCCAGATTCAGTATCAGTTTTGTCAGCATGTCCAAGCTGCAGTTATCATCCCTTAACTGTAAATGATGACGCCAAGTAATTATTCAACATGTGCACTGTTCCATTCCATTATTTACAAATTCATCTGTCAGTTGTTTCTGAACAGCCTCATTTACCTAATTTTAATTTGTGTATATTGTTTAGATATCCCTTATTCATGGCCCCTTTTAATCGCACTTTCTATGTTTAGTCGCCTTTTGATGTTACCTGTTTCCTTTTTGCCTGGATTAAGGCTGCTTTTCGTTTGCTATTTGCATGTTTTTCCTTACAACCTTGCAACCCTTGACTGCTTCACATCCAGTGCTCTTGCCCTCGAGGAGATGAACTGCTGTTGTATTTTATTCATTCCTCTGCTTACACAATTGTGGATTTTCCGGTTTTCTTTGGACAGAGTCTGAAAGTCCAGTGTTAGCAGTCACATCTTTATCTCTATTTTATGCTTCTCTCTTTCAAACTGCTCATTGAATTGTATCATAAGAGATGACAATTAGCTAGGCACATATTGTTGGGCTCTTTCTCATTTCTAAATCTGACGTGCCCTATCTCTTTGTTAGTTCAGAACAAAAATCCATCCAAAACTCACCACAGAAAATGATTGTAATCAGCTGTGTGCTGGTCTTCTTACCCCGATCAATATGAAAATCAAAGATCCTCCCATGACTTCACGCTGCCCCTTACCATGTGTGTTTAATCTGAGCATTTTGTGACCACGGCTGCTACCCTCCAGTCACACTCAAACCCTTTCCCACTTCTTCATGGTAGCCACACCACTTCCACTGGCTGGCTCTCTCTCATTGTTGCTTCTCTCACGACTGGGGCAATCTTGCCCTTAATCACTGGAGATACTCACCACGTTCGTGGTCTTTCCTGCAGACCTTATCTATTTTAGGTAATTTAACACCGAGTATCGTTAGTTCTTAGTCCATGGTCTTTTGCAGCCATGTGTCAGTAATGGACACCATACCAGATCCATTACTGTCGAAACTTATTCAATTTGATTCTTTTATTCTTGGTGTGCAGATTCACCACTGTGGATTTCAGAATGATGTGAATGGATCTTTTATTACTACTACATCGACTCAGGCCTGGGGGCCGGCGTCGGGCACGATGACAGACTCTCCACTTCTCCCTCTCCCTCATCAGTGTGTTCAGTTCATCTACATTATCCGCACCACTGTCTTCTAGGAGCGTGTTGACCATAGTCTTGGGAGGGCGCCCAGGGTTCATCCTCCTATGTTTGGGCTCCCATATGATGACTAGGCTGGCAGGTAGCTCGGGGTGGCGTAGACAGTGCCCCGCTAGTTGCAGTCTTCTCGCCTCGGTTTAGTGGAGAGCATCGGTAGGTTGTCATAGAGCTCAACGTTCGTCATGTGCTGTTGCCAACTCACATCAAGAGCCATCCGGAGCATTCGTGTATAGCAACCATCCAGAGACTTTCGCATAGTCTTGGTGAGTGTCCACGTCTCGCATCCGTATGTGAGAATGGACTCTATGACTGCTATGAAGATCCTCGCTATAAGCCCTCTGGTCAGGTTCAACTTCCAGATTTCCTTCCTGCCGTTCATAGCCCTCCACGCCAGCGCCTTCCGTATCTTCATGTCCTTCTCCGAACTCATCATTCTTAACCCAAGGTACTTGTAGTCAAAGACTTTCTTAATGGTATCATTCTTTATGGTCTTGAGAGTACCTTTGTCGCAGTTAAACATCATGTACTCTGTCATTTTAGCGTTCAGGTGAAGTCCAACTTTATTGCACTCAATTTCCACTTTTGTCAGTAGCTGCTGTGCTTCCTCCATCTGGTCAGAGAGCAGGACTACGTCACCTGCAAAATCGAGATCTGTGAGCATAACTGGTCTGACCCTTTTGGTTCACCCTGGTTTTATAGTAAAGCCAAGCTTGTCATGATCTTTGGTAGCTTGACGTAGAGCGTAATCAAGGACGATTATAAAGATGTAGGGTGCCAGAGTGTCTCCTTGCAGCACACCAGCTAGGAGCTCGAACACTGCTGTTTCTCTTTCTGGTGATACAACTTTCGCCATGGTTTTGGTATAACTGGACTCTATTGCTCTCAGTAGATGGTCTGGCACTCCGTGAGCTTTCAGGATCTTCAGCATTTTACCTCGGTGAATGGAGTCAAAAGCTTTGCGAAAATCGATGAAAGCAAGCACGGCTGATAGGTTGTTCTTCTTGACTTCCTCGATGATTCTACGGAGAGCAAGTATTTGCATTACTGTTGTGCACTTCTGCCGAAATCCATTCTGATTGAATCTTAGTTTAGGGTCAATGGCAGTGCGAATCCGATTGTATAGCTCTGCTAAGATGCAGGTCAAGCTGATACCGCAGTAGTTATCTGTCTTTGTGAGGGATCCAGACTTGGGGACTGGGATAATATTTGAGAGTGACCACTGTTCTGGTTTGTCGCCTTTCATCAGTGCCATAGTACACATGTCCAGCAAGATGTCGTCCAGGTCGCAGTTCTTCAGGACATCTGGTGGTATTCCATCTGGTCCATCGCTCCTGCCCTGTTTGAGTGCATATTTGGCCTTCTTCGGTTCCTCAATGGTGAATGGGCTATCATCGACGTTGACTTGCGTTAGTATTTTGGGTATGTCCTCTTCTTCTTCCGTGATCGTTGGAGGGCTTCCCAGCAGGTTCTTAAAGTGGGTAAACCATGTCAGGACACCGTCCTCTGCTGTTTTACCACTTATTTGACCTGATGGGGACTTCTTCTGTCTACTGATCTCATTGACTAGGTGCCATGCTTCTCCATGCTGCATGTCTTCATTAGCAGCTTCTATCTCTCTAATCCTCTCAGCTAGTACCTTTTCCTTCACTCGGTCGTAGGTGGCAAAGAGATTCTTCTTTGCTGTCTTGATCTTGTCTCTTAGCTTTTCTGTTTCGCTCCTTCTAAGTTCAGCGTGACAAGCATTGACCACACTTCTTGCTGCGACGACGTCAGGATGTTTCGAGATCCGACTCTTCTCGATTCGCTTCACAGTAGGCAAACTCTTTGTTACGTGTGTGTGTGCGTCTATGAGCCATTGATAGAGGTCGGTGGCAGTCTCTTCCTCTCCCCTTTCCAGTGGGCCGAAGCGATTTCTCACCTCCACTGTGTACTAGGCTTGAAGAATAGGTTGTGAGGAGAATGCCTTCCAGTCTATCTTCTCCTTGGGACCTGTGGCTTTGGGTTGCTGCAGGCTCAGTCTCACTTGCATTGACACTACTCTGTGGTCAGAACTGACTGAGTTGAAGGTGCTGTAGGCTTCTGTGTTGATAACACAATTACGCCATTTTGTTCTTATGACGATGTAGTCGAGCTGTTTCCTGCAGATGGAGGCTCTGTTTTCGTATGTCCACAGTTTACCAGATTGCTTCTTGAATTGTGTTTTGGCGGCAATGAGACTGTGTTCCTGGATGAAATCAACTAGATATTGTACATTTCTGTTGGTGAAGTCTTGGTATGAGTATGGAACATCTTCCAGTGCGACCTGGGCATTAAAACCGCTGAGCATAGCCAGTAAGTTACATGCCGGTATTAGAAAAATAGAAACATAGAAAATAGGTGCAGGAGTAGGCCATTCGGCCCTTCGAGCCTGCACCACCATTTATTATGATCATGGCTGATCCTCCAACTCAGAACCCCGCCCCAGCCTTCCCTCCATACCCCCTGACCCCAGTAGCCACAAGGGCCATATCTAACTCCCTCTTAAACATAGCCAATGAACTGGCCTCAACTGTTTCCTGTGGCAGAGAATTCCACAGATTCACCACTCTCTGTGTGAAGAAGTTTTTCCTAATCTCGGTCCTAAAAGGCTTCCCCTCTATCCTCAAACTGTGGCCCCTCGTTCTGGACTTCCCCAACATCGGGAACAATCTTCCTGCATCTAGCCTGTCCAATCCCTTTAGGATCTTATACGTTTCAATCAGATCCCCCCTCAATCTTCTAAATTCCAACGAGTACAAGCCTAGTTCATCCAGTCTTTCTTCATATGAAAGTCCTGCCATCCCAGGAATCAATCTGGTGAACCTTCTTTGTACTCCCTCTATGGCAAGGATGTCTTTCCTCAGATTAGGGGACCAAAACTGCACACAATACTCCAGGTGTGGTCTCACCAAGGCCTTGTACAACTGCAGTGGTACCTCCCTGCTCCTGTACTCGAATCCTCTCGCTATAAATGCCAGCATACCATTCGCCTTTTTCACTGCCTGCTGTACCTGCATGCCCACTTTCAATGACTGGTGTATAATGACACCCAGGTCTCGTTGCACCTCCCCTTTTCCTAATCGGCCACCATTCAGATAATAATCTGTTTTCCTATTTTTGCCACCAAAGTGGATAACTTCACATTTATCCACATTAAATTGCATCTGCCATGAATTTGCCCACTCACCCAACCTATCCAAGTCACCCTGCATCCTCTTAGCATCCTCCTCACAGCTAACACTGCCACCCAGCTTCCTGTCATCCGCAAACTTGGAGATGCTGCATTTAATTCCCTCATCCAAGTCATTAATATATATTGTAAACAGCTGGGGTCCCAGCACTGAGCCTTGCGGTACCCCACTAGTCACCGCCTGCCATTCTGAAAAGGTCCCGTTTATTCCCACTCTTTGCTTCCTGTCTGCTAACCAATTCTCCGCCCACACCAATACCTTACCCCCAATACTGTGTGCTTTAAGTTTGCACACTAATCTCCTCTGTGGGACCTTGTCAAAAGCCTTTTGAAAATCCAAATATACCACATCCACTGGTTCTCCCCTATCCACTCTACTAGTTACATCCTCAAAAAATTCTATGAGATTCGTCAGACATGATTTTCCTTTCACAAATCCATGCTGACTTTGTCCGATCATTTCACCGCTTTCCAAATGTGCTGTTATCACATCCTTGATAACTGACTCCAGCAGTTTCCCCACCACCGACGTTAGGCTAACCGGTCTATAATTCCCCGGTTTCTCTCTCCCTCCTTTTTTAAAAAGTGCAGTTACATTAGCCACCCTCCAATCCTCAGGAACTAGTCCAGAATCTAACGAGTTTTGAAAAATTATCACTAATGCATCCACTATTTCTTGGGCTACTTCCTTAAGCACTCTAGGATGCAGACCATCTGGCCCTGGGGATTTATCTGCCTTCAATCCCTTCAATTTACCTAACACCACTTCCCTACTAACATGTATTTCGCTCAGTTCCTCCATCTCACTGGACCCTCTGTCCCCTACTATTTCTGGAAGATTATTTATGTCCTCCTTAGTGAAGACAGAACCAAAGTAATTATTCAATTGGTCTGCCACGTCCTTGCTCCCCATAATCAATTCACCTGTTTCTGTCTGCAGGGGACCTACATTTGTCTTTACCAGTCTTTTCCTTTTTACATATCTATAAAAGCTTTTACAGTCCGCTTTTATGTTCCCTGCCAGTTTTCTCTCATAATCTTTTTTCCCCTTCCTAATTAAGCCCTTTGTCCTCCTCTGCTGAACTCTGAATTTCTCCCAGTCCTCAGGTGAGCCACTTTCTCTGGTTAATTTGTATGCTTCTTCTTTGGAATTGATACTATCCCTAATTTCTCTTGTCAGCCACGGGTGCACTACCTTCCTTGATTTATTCTTTTGCCAAACTGGGATGAACAATTGTTGTAGTTCATCCATGCAACCTTTAAATGCTTGCCATTGCATATCCACCGTCAATCCTTTAAGTGTCATTTGCCAGTCTATCTTAGCTAATTCACGTCTCATACCTTCAAAGTTACCCCTCTTTAAGTTCAGAACCTTTGTTTCTGAATTAACTATGTCACTCTCCATCTTAATGAAGAATTCCACCATATTATGGTCACTCTTACCCAAGGGGCCTCTCACGACAAGATTGCTAATTAACCCTTCCTCATTGCTCAAAACCCAGTCCAGAATAGCCTGCTCTCTAGTTGGTTCCTCGACATGTTGGTTCAAAAAACCATCCCGCATACATTCCAAGAAATCCTCTTCCTCAGCACCTTTACCAATTTGGTTCACCCAATCTATATGTAGATTGAAGTCACCCATTATAACTGCTGTTCCTTTATTGCACACATTTCTAATTTTCTGTTTAATACCATCTCCGACCTCACTACTACTGTTAGGTGGCCTGTACACAACTCCCACCAGTGTCTTCTGCCCCTTGGTGTTACGCAGCTCTACCCATATCGATTCCACATCTTCCCGGCTTATGTCCTTCCTTTCTATTGCGTTAATCTCTTCTTTAACCAGCAACACCACCCCACCTCCCCTTCCTTCATGTCTATCCCTCCTGAATATTGAATATCCCTGAACGTTGAGCTCCCATCCCTGGTCACCCTGGAGCCATGTCTCTGTGATCCCAACTATATCATAATCATTAATAACAATCTGCACTTTCAATTCATCCACCTTATTACGAATGCTCCTTGCATTGACACACAAAGCCTTCAGGCGCTCTTTTACAACTCTCTTAGCCCTTATACAATTATGTTGAAAAGTGGCCCTTTTTAATGCTTGCCCTGGATTTGTCGGCCTGCCAGTTTTACTTTTCTCCTTAGTACTTTTTGCTTCTACCCTCACTTTACACCCCTCTGTCTCTCTGCACTGGTTCCCATCCCTCTGTCGTGAACTAACCTCCTCACGCCTAGCCTCTTTAATTTGATTCCCACCCCCCAACCATTCTAGTTTAAAGTCACCTCAGTAGCCCCCGCTAATCTCCCTGCCAGGATATTGGTCCCCCTAGGATTCAAGTGTAACCCGTCCTTTTTGTACAGGTCACGCCTGCGCCAAAAGAGGTCCCAATGATCCAAAAACTTGAATCCCTGCCCCCTGCTCCAATCCCTCAGCCACGCATTTATCCTCCACCTCATCGCATTCCTACTCTCACTGTCGCGTGGCACAGGCAGTAATCCCGAGATTACTACCTTTGCAGTCCTTTTTCTCAACTCCCTTCCTAGCTCCCTATATTCTCCTTTCAGGACCTCATCCCTTTTCCTACCTATGTCATTGGTACCTATATGTACCACGACCTCTGGCTCCTCACCCTCCCACTTCAGGATATCTTGGACACGATCAGAAATATCCCGGACCCTGGCACCAGGGAGGCAAACTACCATCCGGGTCTCTGGACTGCGTCCACAGAATCGCCTATCTGACCCCCTTACTATTGAGTCCCCTATCACAACTGCCCTCCTCTTCCTTGCCCTACCCTTCTGAGCTACAGGGCCGGACTCTGTGCCGGAGGCACGGCCGCTGTCGCTTCCCCCGGGTAAGCTGTCCCCCCCAACAGTACTCAAACAGGAGTACCTGTTGTTAAGGGGCACAGCCACCGGGGTACTCCCTATTATCTGACTTTTCCCCTTCCCCCTCCTAACCGTGACCCACTTGTCTGCCTCCCGTGGCCCCGGCGTGACCACCTGCCTGCAACTCCTCTCTATCACCTCCTCACTCTCCCTGACCAGACGAAGGTCATCGAGCTGCAGCTCCAGTTCCGTAACGCGGTCCCTTAGGAGCTGCATCTCGATGCACTTGGCGCAGATGTGGACGTCCGGGAGGCTTGGAGACTCCAGGACCTCCCACATCTGATACCGAGAACAGCAAACTGCCCTCACACTCATGCTGCCCCTCTCCTCAAATAACAACAGAAAATGAATGCCAAACCTTCCTCGCCTCGCCCGTTTCCACCTAAGCCCGTTGAGCCGAAGCCTTTAAGCCTTCACTCTGCTCCCGGCTCACTCCGCAGCCTGCAAACTACGCTGCCCGCTCTATGAGGCTTTGTTCCTTTTAAATATTGAAGCGACAGCTTCCTGAAGTTTACTGTGGAAGGCCTCCACCTCCTTCTCCTCACTGCAGTTGTGCGGGGAGTAACAGATGATGACAGAGGTCGCCGGGTTTCCATCAAATTCCGCGGTAAGGATTCTGTCATTGACTGAGACTACGCCCCTCAGTGCCTTCTTCACCTTGCAGTTCAACATCAGCCCTACTCCACCTTGTGCTGAAATGTCGTTGGCTCTCTCTATGTGGACAAGGTGATAAGGTGCATCCCCTCTACCTCTGTGAACCTTATCTCTTCGTCAGGGTGTACATGACGGTGTTCTTGGATCCCCAGGATGGAGATCTCGTTGCTGCTTGCCTGTGATGCCAACTCTGTGCATCGACGCAAGAGGCGGATGGTGTTTGCGTTGAAGGTTGAGATGATCGTTCTTACCTTGCAGCGCAAAAGAGGCGCAGCTCGCTCAGCCCCCTTGTCGGACTCAACCCTCCCCGTGGGGTTTGAGGTTGCATCTTCATACTGCCTGTCTCGGCCAGGGTCTGGTCGTTCCGCAGAGTTCCTGAGCACTCCCGGCTCTGGAAGTATAGGGTTTGTTGGCTTGTCTGTCATCATAATACCTTACAAGGACTGTGTGGCGCGCCACTGCTCTGACAGACAGTAGGTGGCCATTGACTCACAAAGAGTTCAACCGCCCTTTGACAGGTTTTGTTTTCAGTCCTGCTGGGTGCCTACACACCCTCCTCCCTGGTTAACCGAAGTGCACCAGGGGGTGTGCCGGCTGAGTCGCCAACAACCCGACCCGAGACAGGTAGTACTGGGCTACGTGATACCAGTAGCAAGGCATCTCTTCGTGTATAAGATAAAATAAATGAACCTTCCAAATTATTTTGTCACATGAATGTGTTTCCTAAGGAGTGAGATAAAAGTGACTCCAAATTCAGGAACATAAGAGATTCTTCAGATTTTGGAAATCTGGAGCAATACACACAAAATACTGGAGAAGCTCAGCATGTCTATGGTGAGGGGTGGGGGGGGGGAATAAACAATCGATAGTTCAGCTGAAGGGTCTCAGCCCAAAACATCTAAAAATATCTAATAAAATACTATTTATTCCCCTACATAGATGCTGCCTGACCTGCTGAGTTCTTCCAGCATTTTGCCTGTGCTGGAAATAAAAAATTCATTTGCCCATTTTAATGTTTAAACAAATTAATGCAATCCACAAATACACAGGCAAAGGGACGCACAATTAAGCCAAGCGAGATAGATTAGCATTTAGATGACACAAGTCAGTGAGGGGAGATTTTAACTTTTGACATCAAAATTCAGTAGGAAATTACAATTTTCTTTTAAGAGTGCAGCCTGTTAATAATTGTGCAATTCTACTGAGCCATGAGTTCTCAGTTTTGCTTAAAATCTATTTAGTTATGTTAGAGGATAATCCTTGCAGCTAATCCAATTTCATTCTAAAATATTGTGCTCTTAAATATATAATTTTTTCCCTTATGAAGAAAAGAACTGGTTAATTTTCAACGTGCAATCTTTGAATCTTTGAAATAGAATCGCTTATGAATAGTTTTATTATCCACTGAGAATGCGATGTTGTTGTTCGGAACAAAGGAATTTCCAATCATGACCATCTCTTACGTAGGGCTCTTTTACACATTGTAACTTCTCAAGTGGATGTAAAAGATCCTACAGCACTTTGTGAGGAAGTTCATGATATCCCACGGAATGAACACAGATTCTCTCCAAACTTCCAGTTTTCTCTCCATGAATTTGAGTAGTACAGGCTCAGGTCAACCAAACAGAGAAGCAGGAAGGTCTGCTTGTTGGGACTGATAATACTGACAGGTTAATTCTTAACACAGATCAGTTTGGAAAGGATCAATATCAAAGCAGTCAATGTTAAAAACGCACCCTTTAATCGATCAGTCTTTACACTGCTGAGAACTTTGTCTCTGCTTATTTCAGAGATGTCATCAAAATTAATAATTACCTTGAATGATTTTCTCTGCTACACCATTTTGCCACTATGCTGCTTTCAAAGACCCACCATGGTGTCTCCAACCTTCCCCATTTCACCTAACACTGCCATTTTTTATTATTGTCCTTGGTTCCTTCAGGTTGTCAGGGTGGTAATGGGGACAAATTCCCACTACCTATTAAAAACTCCCAATGGTGTGCGCCTCAAATAGCCTCTGACAACCAAGTCCAGCTCCTGGCCTTCATGTGTGGCTTAGCTACTAAACCGGGCGCAATCGTTTCTACTGACGGGAGAAGGGGCAAAGGCGGGTTACTGATGCTGTAAAACCAGTCGCTTCGGGCAGATGCGGCTCATCAGCTGTGGCTGGCAGCTCATCTAGGAGAAGGAAAACTCTGATCTCAAACCTCCACTGCCTTGTGGCTAATCCCACTCATGGGGAAGGCTTCGGGAGTAAACTGCGAGGGAAAATTCTGGAGTTGGCGTCCCTAAGGCAGTCCTGCATTGAGTTCGACGCTGACTGACATCTCCTGAGATGCTACTGGTACCAAACTGTGCTGGTCTCTGCCGTTCCATTGGGTTTATCAGTTGCGTGGATAGAAGGAGCTTGCTACATGGACAACAGCTTGCTCCCTATATTGTACAGCCCACACTTGCGTATCTAGACAGCTGGGATGCAATACCCATGGTCAACTCTTACCGACAGAGGACCTCACCTCACCTCAAAGTCTGAAGCAGCTTCCTGCATGAATGGACTCACAGAAGTAACTTCCATTGTATTAGTGCTAAACATTGCAGTTCTTTCAGACCCGCAAGGCAAAACATCACATGCAAACAAACTTGAGGCATTACATGACTTTTTTCACATTCAATTAACATTAATTGGTCTTCAGGGATTTTTCTTTTTTTAATTACAGGGCTATTTATATCAAACAGGAGTGTTTCAAGACAATCTAACTGCATTTTAATGCAACTATTTCCTTTATCATGTAAAAATGCACTTGTTATATAAATTCAACACCTTTACCTGTCTGCTGTTTTAGTCCCTTATCCCTCTTTGAACTTGTAAATGTACTTTGATACACTGGCAAGTAAGAGGTGATTGAAGGTTGTGGAACTCTTGCAGAAATTTACTTTCCCAGTGAGGGATTACAAAAGTCCCCACAGCAGATTGAAGTGAGATGATTCTGGCTGAGTTATGAGGGGTCGGGTATTGTTCTGGGCGTGACGTGTTTGTCTCCACAGTATTGAGCTTGGTGTAACGGGGTGATTGGCAGTCTGCAGAACACTTTGACTGGGCAGGGAGGCCGGAGAGTGTGAGCCTGAAGTCTGTTTCTGGTGTTTATCAAAGGGAAGCTGATGGACACAGCAAAGCACCGACTGTGGGACTCTGCGCACCAGTACTGCAGCTAGGTTTCTCAGAGATTTCTATGACTGTTGAATGTTTTGAACGGGCAGTGGTCTCTGAGTGCATCATTGTTTTTATCTCTCATAGATGTGAAAATTAAGTTCTAATTAGACCTACCGATGCTCAGCACTAAAATCGAGGCGAGAAGACTGCAACTAGCGGGGCACTGTCTACGCCACCCCGAGATACCTGCCAGCCTAGTCATCGTATGGGAGGATGAACCCTGGGCGCCCTCTCAAGACTATGGTCAACACGCTCCTAGAAGAGAGCGGCGTGGCTAATGTGGATGAACTGAACACACTGATGAGGGAGAGGGAGAAGTGGAGAGTCTGTCATCGTGCCCGACACTGGCCCCCTAGGCCTGAGTCGACATAGTAGTAGTAGTAGTTATTGATTTATTAATGCCATACATTTTGAAACAGTCAGTGAAATGCATTGTTTGTATTAGCAACCAACACAATCTGAGGATGTGCTGGGGTGGAGGAGGCAGACTGTGAGTGTCGCCTCACATTCTGGTGCCAACACAGGATGGCCACATGCAGCCAACATACAACACGGCATGGCCACACTCAGCCAACATACAACACGGCATGGCCACATGCAGCCAACATACAACAAACCCCTTTCCCACCGCCCTGCCCACACTCACACAGACAAGCCTCCAACACCCACCCCCCCCCACCCCGCCAAGGACAGGGCCTATGACCTCCAGACCGTGGCCCCGGACTCACAGACACTGGGCCTTCAACCTTCAACCTCCAGGCTCGCCTGTCTCTGGGCTTTGACCCAGGCCTCGCCAATCCTGCCAGTGGAGGTTGGGCCTCCAACCTCAGGGACCACCGGCCCCCATTCTCGGAGCCCCGCACACCTCGGACCTCAGCTCTGCCAACAATGAGAGGTGCGTTTGAGGAGCCAAAGGCTGCGGGGCTATGGACCCAGTGCTGCAAGGTGAACTTAGGCTGAGTAGCTTTGCAAGCAGCGCAGACCCAGTGGGCTGGATGGCCTGCTGTGTGGTGAACATCTCCTCGGATTCTATGAATGAGGGTGATAATTAAACGCATGCAGCATAAGGACTGGAAGCAGGAGTGGCTGATTAGTTTTAATCAGCACCACGTTCCTGGACAAACCACCTGAGCAAATCTCCATTGATCTCAGATATACTCAGTGATGGAGAATGCCCCCCCCCCGCATCCCCGTATAGATAGATAGAGAATTCAAAATGTTTCCCTAACCACAGGGTGAAAGAGTTTCTTCTTATGCAGTCCTGAATGGTGGACCCCTTATTCTGAATTTGATGTAAACACCATATCCAGGCAGAATATCCCCATCAACACACACAAACTGCTGGAGGGACTCAACATCCCCAAATCTATTCGCTCCTGACCCATAAAACAAAATAGTATGTACAACAGGACAGTCAATATAACATAGAAATACAATTGTATCAGCATGAATTAATCAGTCTGATAGCCTGGTGGAAGAAGCTGTCCCGGAGCCTGTTGGTCCTGGCTTTTATGCTGCTGTACAGTTTCCCGGATGGTAGCAGCTGGAACAGTTTGTGGTTGGGGTGACTCAGGTCCCCAATGGTCCTTCAGGTCCTTTTTACACACCCGTCTCTGTAAATGTCCTGAATAGTGGGAAGTTCACATCTACAGATGCACTGGGCTGTCCTCACCACTCTCTGCAGAGTCCTGTGATTGAGGGAGGTACAGTTCCCATACCAGGCAGTGATGCAGCCAGTCAGGATGCTCTCAATTGTGCCCTTGTTGAAAGTTCTTAGGATTTGGGAGCCCATACCAAACTTCTTCACCGTCTGAGGTGAACGAGGGGCTGTTGTGCCTTTTTCACCACACAGCTGGTATGTACAGACCGCATGAGGTCCTCAGTGATGTTTATGCCGAGGAACTTAGTGCTGTTCACCCTCTCAACCCCAGATACATTGATGTCGATAGGGGGTTGACTGTCTCCATTCCTCCTGTAGTCCACAACCAGCTCCTCATAAGATACACCCACCATTTCATGAATCAAACTGGAGATGCCCTGTTACCTCTCTTTCTATTGTAGCAATATCCTTTATTAGGTGGGGAGACTGGGATTCCAGAGAGAAGCTTGTCACGGCTCTGTATAACTGGACTAGAATATCTCTGCTTTCAAATTCAAATACTGTTCAAATAAAACAGTTGGAAAAGCTATCCCAAATGCTTGCTGAACCTGCACATCAACGTTTCCTGGTTAAAGCACCCTTCCTGTCTGAACACCTTTCAGTTTTCAATTGTTCTTTGCTCTGTTTGGGGGAGGGGATTATAGGGGGGATGTCAGAGGTGGTTTTTTCCATAGAGAGTGGTGGGTGTGTGGAACACCCTGCCAGGGGTGGTGGTAGAGGCAGATACATTAGGGGCATTTAAGAAACTCTTAGATAGGCACATGGGGTAGCATAGCAGCGTAGTGGTTAGCACAACACTTTGCAGTACCCTCGACCCGGGTTCAATTCCCGCCGTTGCCTGTAACTTGACCACACAGGTTTACCCCGGGTGCTCCGGTTTCCTCCCACAGACCCAAGACGTACCGGTCAGTAGATCAATTAGTCATTGTAAATTGTCCTGTGATTAGGCTAGGGTTAAATCGGGGGTTCCTGCATGGTGACCAAAGGGCTGGAAGGGTCAATTTTGCAGTAAATAAATGGATGATTGAAAATGGAGGATGATATAGAGTGGAAGTGTTAGATGGATCTTGGGGTAGGCACAACATCGGGGACAATAGGGCCTCTACCGTGCTGTTAACTTCTGAGCTTTTAAAATTGTCTTGTAAATTCCATTCTTCCCACCAGTTGAACGAGCTGTCATTTTCTTATCCTCTTTTTCATCTGCCACATCGTTGTGTATTTACTCAGGCCGTTCGCCTAGCTCGGCGCCACTTCTCATTTCTTCGTGCCCCATTCTAGCAGCTGGTGTTGTGTCCGCAGCAACGTAACACTCGGTCTCCTCCTCGACATAACTTGTGAACAGGTAGGAGCACTGATCCAGCGGTTGAAATCGCAGCCTCCCAACCAATTAACTGTATGCAGATTCTATTTTCTGCTCACAACTGTCAATCTACTCCTGTATATTACCCCCCACACCTTCTAAAACTGTTCGACAATCCTTACTGGGGGCTTCCTGAAAGTCCAACTGCAATCTGTTCCACCTTTTTCATTCTGCTAGCTACGGCATCTAAACGTACCAACAGGTCTGACCAACATGATTCCTTTTGTCTGCCGAATCACAGTATTATTTTCTAAGTGCTGTTATCACTCCCTTAATAATAGATTCCACAATTTTCCCTGTAACTGATGTCTGGAAAAACGCTCTATGCACTCACTGGCCTCCCTATGAGTTACCCCCATACCTAAATAAAGAAGCTACGGAGTGTATGTTTGTGGTCTTCTGCTGCTGTAGCCCATCCACCTCAAGGTTCTATGTCTTGTGCATTCAGAGATTCTCTTCTGCACACCACTGTTGTAACGTGTGGTTATCTGAGTTACTGTCGCCTTCCTGTCAGCTTGAACCAGTCTGGCCATTCTCCTCTGACCTCTCTCATCAGCAAGGCATTTTGCCCACAGGGTAGCTCCTTACTTAATGTTTTTTATTTATGTTTCACACCAAGCTCTGTAAACTCTAGAGACATTTGTGTGTGAAAATCCCAGGAATTCAATGGTTTCTGGGATACTTAAACCACCCCCATCTGGCACCAACAATCATTCCACGGTCAAAGTCACTGAGATCACATTTCTTCCCCATTCGGACGTTTGGTCTGAACAACTGATCCTCTTGAACCATGTCTGCATACATTTATTTATTAAATTGCTGCCACGTGATTGGCTGATTATATATTTGCATTAATGAGCAGGTGTACAAGTGTACCTGATAAAGTGGAAACGGAGTGTATTTTCCTGTTTTCTCTCCCCCGACCTTAAACAGTGGTGTTACACTTGCCACGTTCCAGTCTGTGGTGACCATTCCAGAATCCAAATGTTCTGCAAGATGACAACCAAATCAACTAATATCTTGAAAGTCACCTCTTTTAAAGCTGGTATGGCAGCGTAGCAGTTAGCTAAGCGCTATAGAGTGTCAGCGAAGCGTGTTCAATTCCCACTGCTATCTGAAAGGAGTTTGTACGTTCTTGCCATGACTCCCTGTGTTTTCTCCAGGTACTCAGCTTTCTCCCACTGTCACAGTCCAAAGCCATATGGGTTAGTAAGTTAACTGTTCACCAGGAGAGCTCATTGGACTGGAAGGGCCTGTTAGCGTATTGTATCTTTAAATTTTAAAAACCCTACAGTGGAGATGGTAGTGCCCTAACCTTTCAGCTCCGTTAACTTCTCCAATACTAATCCTTTTTTACTTATGCTAAGTTTTTTCCATCCTGAGTAAATCCATGGTCCTTTGTGGTGTTAGGTAAATTGAAGGGATTGAAGGCAGATAAATCCCCAGGGCCAGATGGTCTGCATCCCAGAGTGCTTAAGGAAGTGGCCCAAGAAATAGTGGATGCATTAGTGATAATTTTTCAAAACTCGTTAGATTCTGGACTAGTTCCTGAGGATTGGAGGGTGGCTAATGTAACCCCACTTTTTAAAAAAGGAGGGAGAGAGAAACCGGGGAATTATAGGCCGGTTAGCCTAACGTCAGTGGTGGGGAAACTGCTGGAGTCAGTTATCAAGGATGTGATAACAGCACATTTGGAAAGCGGTGAAATGATCGGACAAAGTCAGCATGGATTTGTGAAAGGAAAATCATGTCTGACGAATCTCATAGAATTTTTTGAGGATGTAACTAGTAGAGTGGATAGGGGAGAACCAGTGGATGTGGTATATTTGGATTTTCAAAAGGCTTTTGACAAGGTCCCACACAGGAGATTAGTGTGCAAACTTAAAGCACACGGTATTGGGGGTAAGGTATTGGTGTGGGTGGAGAATTGGTTAGCAGACAGGAAGCAAAGAGTGGGAATAAACGGGACCTTTTCAGAATGGCAGGCGGTGACTAGTGGGGTACCGCAAGGCTCAGTGCTGGGACCCCAGTTGTTTACAATATATATTAATGACTTGGATGAGGGAATTAAATGCAGCATCTCCAAGTTTGCGGATGACACGAAGCTGGGTGGCAGTGTTAGCAGTGAGGAGGATGCTAAGAGGATGCAGGGTGACTTGGATAGGTTGGGTGAGTGGGCAAACTCATGGCAGATGCAATTTAATGTGGATAAATGTGAAGTTATCCACTTTGGTGGCAAAAATAGGAAAACAGATTATTATCTGAATGGTGGCCGATTAGGAAAAGGGGAGGTGCAACGAGACCTGGGTGTCATTATACACCAGTCATTGAAAGTGGGCATGCAGGTACAGCAGGCGGTGAAAAAGGCGAACGGTATGCTGGCATTTATAGCGAGAGGATTCGAGTACAGGAGCAGGGAGGTACTACTGCAGTTGTACAAGGCCTTGGTGAGACCACACCTGGAGTATTGTGTGCAGTTTTGGTCCCCTAATCTGAGGAAAGACATCTTTGCCATAGAGGGAGTACAAAGAAGGTTCACCAGATTGATTCCTGGGATGGCAGGTCTTTCATATGAAGAAAGACTGGATGAACTGGGCTTGTACTCGTTGGAATTTAGAAGATTGAGGGGGGATCTGATTGAAACGTATAAGATCCTAAAGGGATTGGACAGGCTAGATGCAGGAAGATTGTTCCCGATGTTGGGGAGGTCTAGAACGAGGGGTCACAGTTTGAGGATAGAGGGGAAGCCTTTTAGGACCGAGGTTAGGAAAAACTTCTTCACACAGAGAGTGGTGAATCTGTGGAATTCTCTGCCACAGCAAACTGTTGAGGCCAGTTCATTAGCTATGTTTAAAAGGAAGTTAGATATGGCCCTTGTGGCTACAGGGGTCAGGGGGTATGGAGGGAAGGCTGGGTTCTGAGTTGGATGATCAGCCATGATCATAATAAATGGCGGTGCAGGCTCGAAGGGCCGAATGGCCTACTCCTGCACCTATTTTCTATGTTTCTATGTTTCTATGTTTGTTTTTTGGTGAGTGGAGAGGAGGGGGTTCTGAGTTGTCTGTAAGGCAGACACAAAAGAATTCTTAAATATCTCAGCCCTTTCCTTATCCCACAATTTCTCCCACTTGTTTCTAAGAAACACACACAACGTTGACATGACTTGCATTAGAAATAAACTGTCAGCTCTGTCTTCACAACTAACGGAGTTAGACGGCTCTGGATGTTGGAAGTTGCTATATTAACCCGAATGATATGTTACTAATAGCAGCAGCAGCCCAGCCAGTCGCACTGTGGCTGGCCCTGAGGCTCAGCAGGGAAGGCTAACGTCAGGCAGAGTGACAATGTATAATGAATTTCACCAAAAGTTGTCTTAGGTTTTGACCTTATCTCATATTTCCTTAAACCCTGAAGAAGTTTATTGGGCCATCAAATCTATGCGCATCACTCTAATTCCCCACTTAAAAGATATTCTCCCTCATATCCTTCTCATCTCTTCCCTGATCCTCTTACCACACGCCTTCGCTAGGGACCAGGAGAAGTAAAGGGAGTAAACTGTCAGTGCAGGCTTCCCCTTTGGTCATTCCCCTCAGCAACCAGTACGGTGGTTGGCATCTGTCTGTCTCGAAGGACAATGGGTGATGATGATCATTGTCATCACAAGCCTGGGCAGAAAGGATGGAGAACCTGAGATGCCTGGTCAGCAAGATCCCCCTCTTGGCCTCACCAGCGTAGTCCGAAGGAAAGCTTATGAAGCAACATGCTTGGCATCAGCTTGGCTGCAACAGCTGCCGGAGGGACATTCAATGACGTCCAGCCGCCTTAGGGGCTCCACGCAGGATTTGCCATCACGAGCACCAGGGCGTGTCCACACATCGGTGGGCCTGCATGCTACATGTGCAGGGGCCAGACCTCCTCTCCGTCCTCTGTAGTTCAGCCTGAGTCCGAAAGGAGTTCAGTTTCTGTGCGTCGCCAGCGAAGAGGAACGACATGAGGCTTGCTGTTGGAGAGGCTATGTACTGGCAGGGAGAGACTCCCACACTCAGATCCCCTTTTCCTGAGACTGCTAGCCAGCAGTGGAAGATGAAAACGAGAGTGGCAAGCACTACCCATTACCCTACCACACTAGGCGCATCACAACAACCAATAAGGGGCCATAAGCATACCCCTTTGGATTGTGCTGGAGGTGGGGAGGGTAGGGAAAATGACCACTCAGGACACAAGCACAGCAGCGGCCATGCCAGTGGTTCCGTAGCCAGTTCAGAGGCTCAGTGGGGAAGGGTAAAGTCAAGTAGCTCGCTAGTGATAGGGGACTTGATAGTTATGAGGGAAGTCAGGAAATTTTGTGGCTGTGAAAGAGAGTGTGTTAGTGTGTCACCTCCTAAGTGCTTGGGTCCAGGAGGTCTCAGAGCAGATGCAGAATATTCTCAAGAGGGAGGGTGAGCAACCAGAGATCATGGTGCACATTGGAACCAGCAACATAGGGAGAAATGGAGAAGAGGTCCTGCACTGTGAGTATAGGGAAATAGGAAAGAGGCCAACAAGCAGGACCTCCAAGGTACTAATTTCTGAATTACTTCCAGTGCCACATGCTAATTCAGGCAGGAATAGGATGATAGTACAGACGGATGATTGGCTGAGGAACTGGCACAAGGGGCAGGGTTTCAGGTTCTTAGACAAATAGAACCTTTTCTGGGGCAGGAGTGACCTGTACAAGAGGGACGGTTTGCACCTAACCTAGAGGGGAACCTCCTGGCCAGAAAGTTTAACAGGTCAACAGCAGAAATTCCTTGTGTCCACATTCAATTACTCTGATTAAATTGCCAGAGCAAGAATCAGTTCTCAGACAGTTCACAAGATGGGGGTTACAGAGCAGCTTCACAAAATGGCAGCCTCCATTCCTTCAAGCACATGGAAAGAACAAAGACAATTGGTTTGTCTCCTTCCACTGTCCTTGATTCTGTCATGGTCCGGTCCGTGAAGTCCGCATTCCGGTTCATGGTCTGGTCCATGGGCTCAGGATTCTGGGCCTTCCAGCTGTCCCTTGTTTGACTAAATCAAAGTCACCTGATTCCCATCTTTGGGCTTGCAATACAAGTAGCCTTGGGATTGTGTGTGGGCTGCTGGTTTGCCTTGTCAGTCCCCCTTGGAGCAACCTGCTGATGGAAGGCTAGTGAAACGATTTGTGATCTCTGGGCCTGGTTGGAGGACCACCGCTTCATGGAGCCTTGTTGCCACTTGTTGCAGTAGTCTGCGGTATGGATTCGGCTGTTTCCCGGGCCAGCTGAGAGGCTGCCAGCCACTCTGAGCTAGGTAGGGATCTGGCTGTTTCTGTAGCCAGCTGAGTTTGCTGGCTGAACTGAGACTTGGAGCTTCCCCGGAGCAGAGAAGGAACTGTCTGTTGTAATTTGGAGTTTGTCTCTTCTTGTCCTCGCCTCTGTGGGGTAAACCAGGCTGTTTTGCCATTGCCCTGCAGGGGGATTTGTTTTGTCTTGTCCTCGCCTCTGTTGGGTAAGTCAGGCCATTCTGCCATTACCTGATGGAGACCTGTCCCACCTTCGTGTGGAGATGAAGTTGAGTCCCGGCTCGTCGTAGGATAAGTCCTGGCTCTATGTCTATGTTCTGTCCTGTCTCATGTTAGTGTTGTGCTAAAGGTGAGTCCTGGTTTGTCAAAGGATAAGTCCTGGCTCTATATTGATATTCTGTTCCCAGTCTGTCTCTCAGCTCCAGTCTCAGAGTTATCAGCCTCCGCATTTCAAGATGAAGATCCCGCAGCCAAGCTCCAAGAACCCAAGACCCGAGGATCCCGCAGCCAAGCTCCAAGAACCCAAGACCCGAGGATCCCGCAGCCAAGCTCCAAGAACCCAAGACCCGAGGATCCCGCAGCCAAGCTCCAAGAACCCAAGACCCGAGGATCCCGCAGCCAAGCTCCAAGAACCCAAGACCCGAGGATCCTGCAGCCAAGCTCCAAGAACCCAAGACCCGAGGATCCCGCAGCCAAGCTCCAAGAACCCAAGACCCGAGGATCCCGCAGCCAAGCTCCAAGAACCCTAGACCCAAGACCCCAGCCTCTAGCCAAGCTCAGGCCTCTAGACCCCAGCCACGTCCTGTCCTGAAGCCATGTCATGTCCTTGCCTGGTTCTGGGATCCGAGCCTGAGGCAAGACCCAGGTTCTGGGCCCTTGTCCAGTCTCGGGCTCGGAGTCCAAGCCTTGTCTCCTAGTCCATGGTTCCTAGTCCTGGTCTCGCTAGCCCAAGTCTGCGTTCACGTCCCTCCTCTAGTCAAGTCCTGTTCCTTGTACGTCAGTGTCTGTGTCTCACATTTGGGTCTGTTCCCAGCACCCCACTGTGACAGATTCATTTACGTTTACTGATTTGAAGACAGCAGTTCTTTCTGGCTAACATCTGTCAACAGTGTTGATGAACAGACAGATCTTGGGATCCAAGTTAATTGATCCCCTGAAAGTGGCTACACAGGTCAATAGGGTTGTTAAGAAAGCTTATGGCATGCTTGCCTTTATTAGTTGAGGCATTGAGCTCAAAGGTCAGGAAGTTATATTGCAGCTTTATAAAAGTCTAGTTAGGTCACATCTGGAGAATTGGAGTATCTGATCACACCATTATGGGAAAGATGTTGAGGCTTTGGAGATAGTGCAGAAGAGGTTTACCAGGATGCTGCCTGGAGTTGAGGGCATGTGCTATAATAACTGGACAAGCTGGGTTGTTTTTGCTGGAGTGATGGAGGCTGAGGGGAGATCTGACAAAAGTTTCTAAGATTATGAGAAAGGTAGATAGAGTAGACAGGGAGTATCTTTCTCCCGAGTTTGAAATGTCTAAAACTAGAGGGTGTGCATTTAAAGTGAGAAGGGGCAAGTGCAAAAGAGATATGAGAGGCAGGTTTTCCACATAGAGACTGGTGGCTGCCCGGGGCGGTGGTAGTAAAGGCAGAAACATTGAAGACTTTTAAAAGACGTTCCGATAGGCATGTGAATGTGAGGAAAATGGAAAGATGTGGACATTGTGTAGGCAGAGGGGATTAGTTATGTTACCCATTTAATGACTAATTCAATTGGCATAACATTGTTGGCTGAAGGGCCTGTTCCTGTAATGTGTTGTGCTATGTTCTATGTTCATGGCCTAGTCAGGGAGAGACAGCATGGCTTTGTGTGGGGCAAGTTGTGTCTTACTAACTTGATTGAGTTTTACGACAAGCTGATGAGGGCAATTGATGAAGGTAGAGCAGTGGATGTTGTCTACATGGATTTTAGTATGGTGTTTGACAAGGTCCCTCATGGGAGGCTCATCCATAAGATTAAGATGCTGGGGATCTATGGTGAATTGGCCGTTTGGATTCAGAACTGGCCCAGCCATAGAAGAGAGGGTAGTGGTCAAAGAAGCTTAATCTAGATGGAGGTCCATGGGATCTGTACTGGGACCTCGGCTGTTTGTGATGTATACAAATAATCTGGGTGAAAATGTAGCTAGGTGCATTAATAAGTTTGCAGATGATACGAAGATTAATGGTGTCCTGGATAGTGCAGAAGACTGGCAAAGAATACAGCATGATATTGATCACTAGCAGATATGGGTGGAGAAATGGCAGATGCAGTTTAACTCAGATAAATGTGAAGTGTTGCACCCTGTAGGTAAAATGTAAAGAGAAAGTACACCGTTAAGGGCCTTAATGGTGTTGTGCAGAGGGTTGTTGGGGTCCAAGTTCATAGCTCCCGGAAAGTGCCCATACAGGCTGACAGAGTGCTTAAGGCGGCATATGGAATGCTTGCCTTTATTACTCAAGGGGCTGAGTTCAAAAGTCAGTAAATCATGTTAAATATTCAAGATGGCACCATGAAAAATGTGACCAGCAGCAACATCTTGCTGACATTTCACAAAACTGCTTTTATCTCTTCTTTCAAATATGATTCTACAACTAAGCTGTGGGTGACTGGGACCTGTAATTTCCATTGTGGTGGTGTTTTCAGGTCGATTGAGCAATCTGCTGCTTTGCTGTCTCCAAGGGAGTTCACTGAGGTTTGGAGCAGAGAGTATGGCCTGGAGGTCTGCTAGCCCAGAGACAGGGTGCGAGCCCACGATCGACTCCGTTGTTTCTCTGCGACTGAGGTGTTCAGCAAGTTTGAAGTCGATGAGGATGAGAGCAGAGGATCAGCACCATCTGACCCGTTTTCCAGTCCTTCTCAGCAGCTGCAGTTGAAGGAAAGTGTAGCGGTCTTGGGATCCATGTTGCAAGGATTGATCAGCAAGGCTGTGGACTCGTTTTGGGGGATTTTGAGCTTCATGTTGCCAGTGTCCCTAGATTCAGGTTACTTTTTTTTTAGCTTTGGTGAAGAATACTTTGTCCTGCAACGAGTTACCAGCATGCCGCTGAACTGAACTAAACTGAATATGACAGGACTCCTGGTTTGACGTTTGACATTCTATACGTTGTTCACTCGCTCGTTGCCATTTGCGCAATTGGTCCTTTGCTTTGCACAAAGGGTTTTGATGTTTTCTTGAACAGGTTCCATGGTGTTGCGTTGTTTCGTGGCTGCCTGTGGGCGGACGAATCTCAGAGTTGTATTCTGTGCACATGCTTTGAATCTTTGAAGTTATGTTGCAAATTTATAAAACTCTAGTTGGGCTGCATCTGGAGTATTGCACACAGTTCTAGTCACCCCATTATAGGAAGGATGTCGAGGCTCTGGAGAGGGTGCAGAAGAGGTTTACCAGGATGTTGGCTAGAGTAGAGGGCATGTGTTATCATGAGAGGCCGGACAAAGTTGGGTTGTTTTCTGTGGAATGGCGGAGGTTGAGGGGCGATCTGATAGAGGTTTAAAAGGTTATGAGAGGCAGAGATCGAGAAGATAAACAGCATCTTTTCCTGGGGTTGAAATGTCTAATACCAGAGGACATGCATTTAAGGTGAGAGGGGCTAATTTCCAAGGAGGTGTGAAGTGCAAGATTTTTTGCACGGAGAGTAGAGGGTGCCTGGAATGCCCTGCCTGGAGTGGCAGAGGCAGATTCATTAGGGACTATGAAGTGATGTTTAGACAGGTACGTGAATGTGAGGGACATGGAAGAATAGGGACATTGTGTAGGCAGAAGGAATTAGTTTAGTTGGCCATTTGATTACTTTTTTAATTGCTTTGGCACAACATTGTGGGATGAAGGACCTGTTCCTGTGCTGGACTATTCTATGTTCAATAAATAATTCAAGTGTTTCATAGTTTTAGGGTTTTGCCATGGGGAATATTCCAGATGGTGAGTGAGCTGACATTGACATCTAGTGATCTAGTGCTTTACTATGACGAACTACACACAGATGAGAGATTTCAGAGGTACTGGGATGCCAGTTTGTGCAACATTAATGCTTAAATGTAACAACAGCTGCAATCAGCAGGGGGATGTCCAGCAAGTCCCAAGGTTCAAGATTCACGTTTATCTCGTCTGTTCCCTCAACATCACTTCTTTCGCCAAGAGAACACAGCAGTACCTCTGTTTTCTGGGCAGACAGAGGTAAGTGAGGCCCTTCGCCCCTCCCGCCTCCGCCTCCCCCTCCCCACCTATTTCCTCTACATTCTCCGGGAGCACCATCATCTGGAGTGCCCCGACCAGCTGCACCACCATCGGATAGAAATTGCAATGCATCAGATCACAAGACCCTGCAATGGACGGTGAGGGCAGTTGAAACTGGAGTTCCTCTCCACCCCATTCAGAACATTTGTGCATCAGAAATGCTGCATGCACAGTGCCTCTAACATTGTCAAAGACCCCTCCCATCCTTCCCACAATCTCCTCGACCTTCTGCAGCATAAAACCAGAACTGTCAGGCTAACCAGCACACATGTACCCCCAGTCTGAATGGTGTATAGACTGTACACCCCTCCCCAACTCACAGACACACTCTCATCCTGCACTGTCCACTTTTCATCTTCCATTGCTGCTGTTTCAGGTAATTATACCACTGTTTGTCTATTACAGTAGTGTCAGTAACATTACACTGTCTTACATACAATAGGCAGCTCACACTGTCAGTCAATGTTCAGGCCACGCCATGCCGGGACTTGTGATAATATTATACTGTGACTGTATGCACTGGATTGTAAATGTATGTGCTGTGTGTGACTGTACGTTTTGCTTCTTTCTTGACAAAAGAACCAACCGGTTCCCTCCACCACCGTCCTTGTCCGTCTGGCAGAACTTAACCATCTTTCCTTTGGCTCCTCCCACTTTCTCCAAACTCAAGGGATCGCCGTGGACACCCGCGAGGGCCCCAGCTATGCACGCCTCTTCGTTAGCTACACAGAACAGTCTATGCTTGAAGCCTTCACTGGTTATACTTCCCAGCTGCAACTTGACAACTGCATTGGTGCTGCTTCACGCACCCATGCTGAGCTCGTCAGTTTGATCAACTTTGCTGCTAACTTCCACCCTGCCCGTTAAACTCACTTGAACCATCTCGGACACCTCCCCTCCCCTTTCTCGATTTCTCTGTCTCCATATCTGGAGACAAACTGTCAACTGATATCCCTACTGATTCCCACGGGACTCTTGTGGTTACACGGACAATTGCCTCTGCCCGTCCTGTCTCCTGTAAAAATGCCATTCCCTTCTCCCAGGATGTGCCTTTCCATTCCAGGACACAGAGGTGCCCTCCTTCTTTAAAGAACAGGGTTTCCCTTTCTCCATTATTGATGCTGCTCTCACCTGCATCTCCTCCATTTCCTGAACATCTACGCTCACCCCATCTTCCCACCACCGTAATAGTGATAAAGTTCCTCTTGTCCTTACCTTCCACCCCATGAGCCTTCACACCGAACACATTATCCTCTGCAACTTCTGTCATCTCCAAAGGCCCCGTACTACTAAACGTATCCTTACTTGCACCCCCCCGCCACCGCTTTCCACAGGGATCGCACCCTCTGTGAGTCCCTTGTCCATTCATCCCTCCCCACTAATCTCCCTCCCAGCACTTATCCCTGCGAGTGGCCCAAGTGCTACACTCACCTATTCACCACCTCCCTCAGGGCCCCAAACAGTCCTTCCAGGTGAGGTAACCCGTCACCTGCGAATCTGCTGGGGTTGTGTATCATGTCCAGTGCTCCTGATGTGGCCTCTTCTAACACTGGTGAGACCCATCATAAGTTTGTGGTGGGGGGGGAGACCGCTTCGTCAAGCACCTCTGCTCCATCCGCCGCAAGCAAAACTTCCTGGTGGTCAAACATTTTAATTCCAATTCTCATTCCCATTGTGACATGTTGGTCTGTGGCCTCCTCTTCCACCAAGATGTGGCCACCCTCGGGGAGGAGGAGCATCTGCTTATACTCCTGATAGCATGGACATCAATTTCTCCTTCTGATAAGCAAAGCCTCCCTCCCCAACCCCACTTTGACCTTTTACTACTTGTAGTGCCCTGGTTCACATGTTTCCTGCTATGCTGTAGGTTCATGTAGCAGCTCTGTAAGAGCAGTCTGTTCTGCTTTCAGCCTGTCTGGGTTATTGCTGAAGATAAGGGATGACGTGGAATGTGTACCATCCAATAGTGGGATGTTTTCTTGGTGAGGGTCAGTGAGGTTGGTCTTGGCCTTTTGTTCAGGAGAAGATGAAGAGAGAAGACGCTGGGGAGAACCGGTCGTAGTATACGATCTGGTGGAAGACCTGTTTGTTCGAGATGGATTATGAGCGACGTTTGGAAGGTGGTGTGTGCATTCACGTTGACCGAGGGCCCAGCGCGTGAGTGACACAGAAGTTCAAGATGAGCTCCAACTTGTGCACATCTGACTGTTTAATTAGAATGGGTCCTTTTCGCTCTTTACCAACCCTTCAGTTAAAATTTATAAATATAATTCCTTCAATCGTATGCAGTGTGCTGTCTGTTAATTCATGGTACTAATTTATAACAGGGTAGCAAATGACACAACATTCACACAAACCGGGGTTTCGGATGGCAACGAGCTATCTCAATCTCACGAGTTTGGCAGGACCAGAGAGTGTTTTCCCTAGACTTGGGCAGCCAAGGAAACCACCACTGGGTTTCATTCTCATCTGCCTGTTACTTCCCCTGGGACTCCTCCTCCTTCCCCATCTCCTACAGTCCACTCTTCTATCCTATCAGATTTTTCTTCTCCAGCACTTGTCCTTTCCCACCCACCTGGCTTCACCTGTCACCTTCCAGCTAGCCTCCTTCCCCTCCTCCTCCTCTCACCTCTTTATTCTGCTGTCTTTCCCCACTTCCTTCTCAGTCCCGAAGAAGAGTCTTGGCCCAAAACATCAATTGTCCAAGTTGCATGCCATCTTAGACAATGTCTCCCATCCTCTACATAATGTACTGGGTGGGCACAGGAGTACATTCAGCCAGAGACTCATTCCACTGAAATGCAACACAGAGCGTCATAGGAAGTCATTCCTGCCAGTGGCCATCAAACTTTACAACTCCTCCCTTGGAGGGTCAGACACCCTGAGCCAATAGGCTGGTCCTGGACTTATTTCCTGGCATAATTTACATATTATTATCTAATTATGGTTTTATATTGCTATATTTATACTCTGTTCTTGGTTGGTGCAACTGTAACAAAACCAAGTTTCCCTCAGGATCAATAAAGTATGACTATGACTATAATTGTTTATTCTTTTCTATAGATGCTGCCTGACCTGCTGAGTTCCTCCAGCATTTTGTGTGTGTTGCTCTGGATTTCCAGCATCGGCAGAATCGCTTGTGTTTATTGTATGGACTGTGCTTTGCATCCTGACCCTGGAGGGACAATGTTTCATTTAGCTGTGTACATGTGTATGGTTGAATGATAATAATATTGAAATTGAACTCGAATTATGTGTACATCAAAACATACAGTGAGATGCATCATTGGTGTTTTTTAAAAAAAAAGCATACCCAAGGGTGTGCTGGGATGCAGCCCACAGGTATCCCGGCACATTCCAGAACCAACACAGCGTGCCCACAACATTCAGTAGAACAACACAGGATACAACAAGCAAATAAAACAAAACAACACCAAGATAAGCCCTGTTCCTCCCTCCCACCCATGCATATTCACAGTCCCTTCAATCCTAGGACAGGGATCCAGCTTCCGGCCGACTCAGACTCGGGCCAGCAGACGTGGGGTTTTGATTTCCCCGGTGGATCCGCCAAGATTCGCAGACTCGGCTCCAGCCAATGGGCCTTGCCTCCCAGACTTCTGATTCAACCCCCTGGCCTCGATCGGAAGTCCCAAGAATTTTTGTCAACAGTGCCTGCATACCTTGCATTTAAAGCCAAAATGAACCTTGGACAAAGGATGAGGTTAATTTGGTGATTTTTTTATGTGCATTCCAGATAACATTCATTCCCAATTATTCACATGGAAAGGATCAGGTAGAATGGTTGACATCAGTTCTGAGCTCCACACCAACACCCTTCAACAGGATGACAGCAAACTCACCGGACCGTCCTGTTGGGATGACTCTGCCAATTAATTTGAGGTGATGGAGTAACTTTGTCCACGGGTGGCTGTGCAGTTACTTTGGGCTGTTGCTGATTGGGAGCAGTTGGTTGGTTGGCTGGTGATGCTGCCCAGTGGAGCCCCTCTCTTTGTGACATGTCATAATGGTCACTTGTCCTGGGCACGGAGAATGTTCGCCTTGGCTGACCACGGTCTGCCTGCACAGAGTCTACACACTCTCTCTGTGACTCCTCGGGTCGCTGCCCTTTCCTCCCACCTCCCAAGGACGTGCAAGTTGGCAGGTTAGTTGGCCATTGTAAATTTCGCCTAGTCTGTGGGTGATGGGTAGAGTCGGGGGAGGGGGAGGAGATGTTGAGAATGTGGGGAGAATAACAAATAGGATAGTGGAGGGGTTAGTGTAAGATATGTGATGGGCAGAAGGGCCTGTTTTCCTGCTGCAGTTCTTTATGACCTGGTAGCTGTGACTGATTCAAAGGGTTGTGGAGATCCAGAATGCACACTGAGGTCCTGAGAGCATTGCCCAGACAGGCTTTAGCACTGTCAAATAGATATCAGAGTGAGGCACACCTGCCTCGGCAGGTGCTTGGAAAGAGGTCCAGCAAATCACCTGATGATGTGCAAGGCTTCCTGGTGCTCAACAAATGCACGTTAAACACTACTGAAAACATATGTAAGCCCCCCTGTGCGACTTCCTGCACTAGTCACTGTAATGACTTGTCAGATGAACGCCGGGGATGACCTAGGGTGGTTTGTAACGGCAAGAACAGCCGGTAACGAGCTTTCTATCGATCATGCAATATGTATCGTTGTTGATAGGCACAGAAGCCAAAGGGGGGGGGGGGCTTTCTGAGTCCTGAAGAAGGGTCTTGGCCTGCACTTCAACTGTTTACTCCCCCCATAGATGCTGCCTGACCTGCTGAGTTCCTCCAGCATTTTGTGTGTGTCTCTCTGGATTTCCAGCATCTGCAGAACTTTGGTTTTTTAGAAGCAGAAAGGCTGGATGTGTGGATAATTTAGATAGTGGTATTTCAACAGTGGCAGATGTAAACGATGTTTATACTAAGTAGTTAATACTAAGTAGTTTATACTAAGATGTTTATACTAAGCAGTTAATGCTCAATTCTCAGTCAGGTTGGGTCACAATGGAATGCTGGGTCTATGAGCTACAGAACATCAATGTGGTCCGATCTGGATGTAAAACGAGGAATAGGCATGTTTGAGCACTGGAATGAAAGGTTAGGATGATGCCCTCTGCGTGTCAGAGCAATAATCATGGCTTATGCTCAGCACGCGATATCAAACACTACCCGTCACTTCCCACAAATCACCCCAGCATACATCCCAACACTGCATATAATTTATATTCCATAGACTTCTATGTACAAGTTTGAAGGAGACTTTGGACAAACTGGAATTGTTTCTTTTTCTGCAGTGTCAAAGGCTGAGCAAAGATCGAAGAGGAGTTCATCAGATTATGAGAGGTATATGTCGGGTAGGCAATCAGAGCATAAAAATGTCAAATATCAGAGGGCACAGCTTTAACTTGAGAAGGGGAAAGTTTAAAGGAGATTTGCAGGAAAGATCTTTGACGCAGAGAGTGGTTGTGTTTCGAGTAAGTCACTGGAGAAGTTGTGGATATGAAGGTTTTTATACATAAAGGGATAAGCGGAGCGGCCATTGTCGGGAGCAGGCCAGTGGCGAGAGTAGAAGAGACAGGCTTTGACTCATTCAGGCTTCAGCGAGGTAAGTGGGTAGGTGGACTTCGTTTCTGGTTTTTCTTTGCATTTTTTTTGAAGGAATAGAGAGCATATCGGTAGGGTTAGTATTTTGCTCTGTGTTGAATGTGGGAATCCTGGAATTCTTCTAGTCTCCCAGATGGCCACTCTGTGCCAGGCGCACCGAGATGCAGCTCCTGAGAGACCGTGTTAGGGATCTGGCGCTGCGGCTCGATGACCTACAGTTTGTTAGGGAGAGTGAACAGGAGAGAGAGAGGCGCTACAGGGAGTTAGTCACCCCGAGGCTGCAGGAGTCAGATAAGTGGGTGGCTGTCAGGGAAGGGATGGGAAGAGCTCAGGTAGTAGAGGGCACCCCTGTGGCCATCTCCCTCAGTAATCGTTATCTCGTTTTGGATGCTGTTGAGGGGGATGACCTGACAGAGGACGATCATGGCGATTGGGTCTGTGGCACTGAGCCTGGTTACGTGGTGCAGAAGGAAAGAGGAAGATGAAGAATGCGGTGGTCATAGGAGATTCCATAGTGAGGGGAACAGACAGGAGGTTCTGTCAGCCTGATAGAGATACCCGCATGGTGTGTTGCCTCCCAGGTACCAGGATATGGGATGTCTCGGATCAGGTGCAGAGTATTCTGAAGGGAGAGGGTGAACAGCCAGAAGTCTTGGTACACGTTGGTACCAATGACATAAGTAGAAAAAGGGAAAAGGTCCTGAAGAGAGAATTCAGGGAGTTAGGTAGGAAGCTGAAAAGCAGGACCTCCAGGGTAGTAATCTCAGGATTGCTGCCTGTGCCAAGTGCTAGTGAGTGCAAGAATAGCATGATCAGGCATATTAATGTGTGACTGAGAGACTGGTGTAGGGGGCAGGGCTTCGGGTTCCTGGATCATTGGGGCCTCTTCAGGGGGAGGTACAACCTGCAAAAAAAAAAGATGGGTTACACCCAAACCTAAAGGGGTGCAGTATCCTAGCGGGCACAAATAATAGAGCTGTTAGGGAGGGTTTAAACTAATTTAGCAGGGGGATGGGAACCGGAGTGGTAGGCCTGAGGAAGGGGAAAACAGAAATAAATCAAAGATAGTGTGCAACAGAGATGATAGAAAGGACAGGCAGGAGATGAGGCATAATCACACCCAGTGGCATGAGTTTCAGGGCAATAGAGGTGTGGTGCAGTTAAAACAGAAAGCAACAAATGCTGGACTGAAAGTGTTATATTGGAATACACGCAGCACAAGAAATAAAATGGGCGATCTTGAAATTCAGCTACAGATTGGCAAATATGACATTGTGGCCATCTCTGAAACTTGGCTAAAGGATGGCTGCCATTGGGAGCTGAAAGTCCAAGGATATACGGTGTACCAGAAAGATAGATTAGTAGGCAGAGGGGGCAGTGTGGCCCTGTGTATAAGAAATACGATTAAATCAGTAGAAAGAGATGACCCAGGATGTGAAGGTATAAAGTCTCTATGGGTTGAGTTAAGAAATGGCAAGGGTATACAGGCCTCCAAACAACAGCTGGGATGTGGATTACAAATTACAGCAAAGGAATGTCAGAAAGGCAATGTCATGATAATCATTGGGGAATTTAACATGAAAGTGGATTGAGAAACGCAAGCACAAGGAATTCTGCAGATGCTGGAAATTCAAGCAACACACATCAAAGTTGTTGGTGAACGCAGCAGGCCAGGCAGCATCTCCAGGAAGAGGTACAGTCAACGTTTCAGGCCGAGACCCTTCGTCTAACTGAAGGAAGAGCTAGTAAGAGATTTGAAAGTGGGAGGGGGAGGGGGAGATCCAAAATGATAGGAGAAGACAGGAGGGGGAAGGATGGAGCCAAGAGCTGGACAGGTGATTGGCAAAAGGGATATGAGAGGATCATGGGACAGGAGGCCCAGGGAGAAGGAAAAGGGGGAGGGGGGGAAAGCCCAGAGGATGGGCAAGGGGTATAGTGAGAGGGACAAAGGAGAGAGAGAGAGAAAGAATGTGTGTATATAAATAAATAACGGATGGGGTATGACGGGGAGGTGGGGCATTAGCGGAAGTTTGAGAAATCAATGTTCATGCCATCAGGTTGGAGGCTACCCAGATGGAATATAAGGTGTTGTTCTTCCAACCTGAGTGTGGCTTCATCTTTACAGTAGAGGAGGCTGTGGATAGACATATCAGAATGGGAATGGGATGTGGAATTAAAATGTGTGGCCACTGGGAGATCCTGTTTTCTCTGGTGGACAGAGCATAGGTGGCCACACTCAGGTTGGAGGAGCAACACCTTATATTCCTTCTGGGTAGCTTCCAACCTGATGGCATGAACATTGACTTCTCAAACTTCCGCTAATGCCCCACCTCCCCCTCATACCCCATCCGTTATTTATTTATATACACACATTCTTTCTCTCTCTCTCTCCTTTTTCTCCCTCTGTCCCTCTGACTATACCCCTTGCCCATCCTCTGGGCTTTTCCCGCCTGCCCCCTTTTCCTTCTCCCTGGGCCTCCTGTCCCATGATCCTCTCGTATTCCTTTTGCCTATCACCTGTCCAGCTCTTGGCTCCATCCCTCCCCCTCCTGTCTTCTCCTATCATTATGGATCTCCCCCTCCCCTTCCCACTTTCAAATCTCTTACTAGCTCTTCCTTCAGTTAGTCCTGATGAAGGGTGTCAGCTTGAAACATCGACTGTACCTCTTCCTAGAGATGCTGCCTGGGCTGCTGCGATCACCAGCAACTTTGATGTGTGTGGATTGGGAAAACCAGGTCAATACTGGACCTCAAGAGAGAGAATGTGTAGAATATCTAAGGGATGGCTTTTTTTTTTAAGAACAGCTTGTTGCTGAGCCCACTAGGGGATCGGATGTGCTGGATTGGGTGTTGTACAATGATCCAGAGGTGATAAGAGAGCTTAAGGTTAAGGAAACCTTAGGGAACAGTGATCACAATATGATCGAGTTCACATTGAAATCTGAGAGAGAAAAAATAAAATCTAATGTGTTGGTATTTCAGTGGAATAAAGGAAATTACAATGGCAAGAGAGGGGAACTGGCTGAAGTTGACTGGAAAGGGACATTTGCAGGAAGGACAGCAGAGCAGCAATGGCTGGAGTTTCTGCAAAAAATGAGGGAAGTACAAGACAGATATATTCCAAATAAGAAGAAATTTTCAAAGGGAAGAAGGACACTACCGTGGCTGACAAGTGAAGCCAGAGCCAAAGTGAAAGCAAAAGCTGGTGACGAGATAGAGGATTGTGAATCTTTTAAAAACTTGCAGAAGGAAACTAAGAAGGTCATTAGGAAGGAAAAGATTAATTATGAAAGTAAGCTGGCAACTAATATCAAAGAAGATACTAGAAGTTTTTTTTTAAAGTACATAAATGGTAAAAAAGAGAGTCAAAGGTAGATATACGACCAATACAAAATGACACTGGGGATATTGTAATGAGAGATGGCAGAGGAACTGAATGCGTATTTTGCTTCAGTCTTCACAGTGGAAGACATCTGCAATATGTTACGAGAATACACATAGAATTAAGATGTTTGCTGGCCTGGGTTAGCATCAGTGACATCAGCAAGTGGTCTGCCACCTGCCCTCAGGGGAAGGAGAGATAAGGAACAATGGAGCAGCGTCTGGAGATGTGTAATGAAGGGACGGGGGAGAGAGAGCTGTCTGGAGCGGCTCCCCCCTTTGAACCCTGAACTGTTTGAAGTGATGGACAGGCGATACCCCAGCAGGGGGATAAAAAGGGGACAGGTTCGCTAAGACAGACACACACGCCACCCGAGGTAACGAGACCCTGGAAGCGGTGCGCTTCTCACGAGTGGGTGAGAAGTACCAGACAACGCCCGGGGTGGAAAGGTACGATCAGCGGGAACCCGGTGTGTGTCCGCCCTTGCCTGGGTGCCGGGTTCACTGCAGAGGATCGACCGCATCTGGAGGAGGGGTCACAGTCGGTGACCTCAGGTGACATCACCAAGGACCCGCCCAAAAGCTGCTTGTGAGCCATATCGCCGGTCTGTGAGTGAAGCCGTGTCTGAATGATCAGTTGTTCCTGTTCCCTCTCTCTCTTCCCCCCACGTTGTCCATCGCCAGGGCAACGATTACTGCGAACTGAACTACTAACTGGACCGAACTTTGAGTCATTTTGAAATTTGATCATTTACCCCTAGACAACGATAGAGCTTGATTGATGCTGTTATCTTAATTCTGTGCACACGTGTGGTTATCATTGTTGAACTGTTGCATTTATTATCCTTTCGATTACTGTGTTGCTTGTTTCTTTAATAAAACTTTCTTAGTTCTAGTAATCCAGACTCCAACTGAGTGATCCATTTCTGCTGGTTTGGCAACCCAGTTACGGGATACGTAACAAATATACTAGACATTCAAGAGTGTCAGGGAAGTGAAGTTTGTGCAGTGAAAATTATGACTGAGAAGGTGCTGAGGAAGCTTAATGTTCTGAGGGTGGATAAATCTCCTGGACCTGATGGAATGCACCCTTGGGTACTCAAGGAAGTAGCTGGAGAGACTGCGGAGACATTAACGATGATCTTTCAAGAATCGATAGATTCTGGCCTTGTATCAGATGACTGGAAAATTGCAAATCTTACTCTGCTATTTAAGACAGGTGGGAGGCAGCAGAAAGGAAACTATAGACCTGTTAGCCTGACTTCAGTGGTTGGGAAGCTGTTGGAATCGATTTTTAGGGATGAGATTATGGAATACCTGGAGGCACATGACAAGATAGGCCAAAGCTGGCACTGGTTTCCTGAAAGGAAAATCCTGCCTGACAAACCTATTGTAATTGTTTGAGGACATTACAAGCAGGGTAGACAAAGGAGATGCAGTAGACATGGTGTACTTGGATTTTCAGAAGGCCTTTGACAAGGTGCCGCACATGAGGCTGCTTAGCAAGATAAGAGCCCATGAAGTTACTAGCGTGGGTGGAGCATTGGCTGGTTGGCAGAAAGCAGAGAGTGGGAATAAAGGGATCCTATTCTGGCTGGCTGCTGGTTACCAGTGGAGTTCCACAGGGGTCGGTGTTGGGACCGCTGCTTTTTACAATGTATGTCAATGACAGTATTAATGGATTTGTGGCTAAATTTGCCGATGATACAAAGATAGGTGGAGGAGTGGGTAGTGTTGAGGAAACAGAGCCTACAGAGAGACTTAGTTTAGGGGAATGAGCAAAGAAGTGGCAAATGAAATACAATGTTGGAAAGTGTATGGTCATACAATTTGGTGGAAGAAATAAACAGGCAGACTATTATTTAGATGGGGAGAGAATTTAAAATGCAGAGGTGCAAAGGGACTTGTGCAAAATACCCTAAAGGTTAACCTCCATGTTGAGTTGGTGGTGAAGAAAGTGAATGCAATGTTGGCGTTCATTTCTAGAAGTATAGAATATAAAAGCAGGAATGTGATATTGAGGTTCTATAAGGCACTCGTGAGACTACACTTGGAGTATTGTTTGCATTTTGGGCTTGTTATTTTAGAAAGGATATCCTGACATTGGAGAGGGTTCAGAGAAGATTCACGAGAATGATTCCAGGAGTGAAAGGGTTACCATATGAGGAACGTCTGGCAGCTCTTGGGCTGTATTCCCTGGAGTTCAGGAGAATGAGGGGAATCTCATAGAAACATTTCGAATGTTAAAAGACCTGAACAGATTAGATATGGCAAAGTTATTTCCCATGGTAGGGGATTTTAGGACAGGAAGGCACGACTTCAGGATTGAAGGACGTTCATTTAGAACTGAGATGTAGAGAAATTTAGTCAGAGGCTGGTAAATCTGTGGAATTTGTTGCCACGAGTGGCTGCGGAGGCCAAGTCATTGGGTGCATTTAAAGCAGAGATAGATAGGTTCTTGATTAGCCAGGGCATCAAAGGGTATGAGGTGAAAGCAGGGGAGTGGGGATGACTGGAAAAATTGGATCAGCCCATGATTGAATGGCGGAGCAGACTCAATGGGCTGAATGGCCTACTTCTGCTCCTATATCTTATGGTCTTACATCATTACAAAAGGACATTCTCTTGGAGATCCTCTCAGCAAAGTTTCTCAAACTCACGATCTTATACCCTTAAGATCAAAGGTACAATGGTAATTCAATACAATTTCCATAGCTACAATGACATTGTTTACTTCAATATTTTATGTTTAACAAATGAGGTACATAGAACATAGAAATCTACAGCACATTACAGGCCCTTCGGCCCACAATGTTGCACCGACCATGTAACCTACTCTAGAGACTGCCTAGAATTTCCCTAGCCCCTAGCCCTCTATTTTTCTCAGCTCCATGTACCTATCAAAGAGGCTCTTAAAAGACCCTATTGTATCCACTTTCACAACCACCGCCGATAGTGTATTCCACGCACCCACCAATCTCTGAGTGAAAACTTACCCCTGACATCCTCTCCGTTCCTGATTCCAAGCACCTTAAATCTATGCCCCAAAGTGTTAGCCATTTCAGCCCTGGGGAAAAGCCTCTGGCTATCCACATGATCAATGCCTCTCATCATCTTATACACCTCTATCAGGTCACGTCTCATCCTCCGTCACTCCCAGGAGAAGAGGCCAAGTACACTCAATCTATTCTCATAAGACATGCCCTCCAAGGAGGAGATGAGTTATTAACTTCGAACTTACTGCATTTTCACTCAAAGAGTTGAACTGCACGTGCATGTAATGAGAGCTGTATAAGTCGTTATCTTCCTTAGGACATGAACTTATCAATCACCCCCTGCTATGGACCGCTTTCTGGAGGTCCAAGACACTGACTTCTACAAAGAAGGGATGTGTGTGCTCCATGACCGCTGGACTAAGTGTGTAAATGTAGGAGGGGGACTATGTTGAAAAATAAATGAGCTAGGTTTTCTAAAATTGACTCCTTCCGCCTTAGGCCACGAACTTATCAATCACCCCTCGTACACTACATCCACTGCTCTCCCTTCATTAATGTGTTTTGTTACATCCTCAAAGAATTCAATCAGACAAAGCCATGCTGACAATCCCTAATCAGATTATGTCTCTCCAAATGCTCATAAATCCTGCCTCTCAGGATCTTCTCCAACAACTTGCCCACCACTGAAGTCAGACTCACTACTCTATAATTTCCTAGGTTATCTCTACTCCCTTTCTTGAACAAGGAAACAACATTTGCAACCCTCCAATCCTCTGGTACTTCTCTCGTCCCTATTGATGATGCAAAGATCACCGCAAGAGGCGCAGCAATTTCCTCCCTCACTTCCCACAGTAGTCTGGGGTATATCTCATCCGGTGACTTATCTACCTTAATGCTTTTCAAAAGCTCCAGCACATCCTCTTTCTTAAAGTCTACATGCTGAAGGGTTTCAGTCCGCTGCAAGTCATCCCCACAATTGCCAGGGTCTTTTTCCCCGGTGGATACTGAAGCAAAGTATTCATTAATGACCTCCTCTGACTCCATGCACACATTTCCACTATCACACCTGATTGGTCCTACTCTCACATGGCTCATCCTCTTGCTCTTCACATTCTTGTAGAATGCCTTGGGGGGTTTTCTTAATCCAGATCACCAAGGCCTCCTCATGGCCCCTTCTGGCTCTCCTAATTCCATTCTTAAACTCTTTCCTAAATACATGAATATTTACAGTGGAAGCACAATGTAATTGATAAAACACCTCCGGAAGTTCTAACACCTTTGCTGGGAGAAACTAATTCATACAGATTTTCTGAAAGATTTGATAATAGAGCCAGATTCCTAGCATTAGTGTTGTGAGGGCTAGCTATTTGAGTTCACAAATCTCCCAACTATTGTTAGATGAACTATTTGATGTGCTACGTGATAATATCAGTCTGGTCTGCAAGATTTCTTGAACTTGTTTAGAATGGTGCAAATTACTTAACCGCATAGTTGCCACAGGACCGAAAGAAGCTGCAGAGGGCTGTAAATTTAGTCAGTTCCATCTTGGGTACCTGCCTGCAAAGTATCCAGGACATCTTGAAGGAGCAGTGTCTCAGAAAGGCAGTGTCCATTATTAAGGACCTCCAGCACCCAGGACATGCCCTTTTCTTACCATCAGGAAGGAGGTACAGAAGCCTGAAGGCACACACTCAGCGATTCAGGAACAGCTTCTTCCCCTCTGCCATCCGATTCCTAAATGGACATTAAACTTGCAAAAACTACCTGACTTTTTTAATATATATTTTCTGCTTTTTGCTTGATTTTTTAATCTATTCAATGTACATATACTGTAATTGATTTACTTATGTTTATTATTCTTTTGTTTTTTCTTCTTCTATATTATGTATTACATTGAACTGCTGCTGCTAAGTTAACAAATTTCACGACACATGCTGGTGATAATAAATCTGATTCTGATTTTGCTTGGTTTGATAAGGGCCAAATAGAATGAGCACATTGTCTCATGCTTGGCTGATGCATATGTCAATGTCTCATGGTCTCTTCACTTTGCAGACGTATCTCTATGCTGCTAATGCAGGTGTCCTTTTAACTTCAGACTGACTGTTGCCTGGTATGGGGCTGCACGGTAGCATAGTGGTTAGCACAATGCTTTACAGTACGGGCGACCCGGGCTCAATTCCCACCACATACAGCCCAGCTTTGTTCTCCAGTGTTGTGGGCCAGGTAGCTTCAGCTGGAAACGGTGAAGTCCTGTCCTGCCCTGCCCATTACATTCAGAGTGGTTGTTGCCAAATCCACATTCCTGGGAGCTTTAGCCTCGACCTTCCACTTCCCCATTGTCTTCCATAAAGATGTCTTTTACCGAGCAACTGAGGCACCACTGGAAATTCTGTTGTTTGGATGGAATGTCCCACTAAGGCTGTCTGTTCCTCACGAGGACACTGTTGTTCTTGGCACTAAACTCCTCTCCTCCTGCTGCTCCAACGAGGGGCCAGGGTGGAAAATTCACTCCAGAGTTTTCACATAACAAAATGAGGCTAAACGTTATGAAGCTGAGAGAAGCCTATGTGTCATTTGTGTGTCATTGTGTAGAAATGGAGTATAAATGGAGTACTTATGGAATGCAGTCTGTAGGACAAGAACAGGTCGACTTTTTGATGACAGTGGGAGGTGTGGAACAGAATCATCACTGAGACAAGGCTGGGTTGTTAGGCAACAAAATCAGTGTTTTACTTCTGTTGTACAGTTTCACCAGCGCTACTTCTGCACCTTGAGGGTCTCGGCCTGAAACGTCGACTGTACTTCTTCCTAGAGATGCTGCCTGGCCTGCTGCGTTCACCAGCAACTTTGATGTGTGTTGATGTGTGTGGTTACTGATTGGTCCATGCTGGCACTACTCTCGATAAGTTCATTCATTACAAACTCCTACTGATACTCCCTCAGCAGAAGAGTGCCAAATGAAGAATATGTGGGGTTTTAGAATTGTATATTCATACATACACAAACCCTTCACGTATAGTTTCTATAAGTGAACATGATCTGCAAGTCATTAGAGCAGTAGAAGACTTTGTTTCTGAATATTTAATCCATTCTGTACTTTGGTATAAGTAGCAACACATACTGTAAAGTTGTAGAGGAACTCAACAGGTCAGGCAGCACCTATGGAGGGAAATGGACAGTCAGTTTTGGGACAAAACTCTTCATCTGGACTTGGTATGTACAGGTTACATTTTAGACTATAAACTACCTGGTCTAACACTGAGGTGCACAGGAGTAGGACAGAGCTATCCAGTTCTGACTAACATCACCTTCCACTCAACCCCATTTACTCGTCATGATTTTGTATCCCAGATCTGGAAGTTTCAGTTTCCTCAACTTCTGTGGGCTTTGGGGAGGAAGGAATTGCACATTTCCAATAAAACTGAGTTCACTCTCAAATGCCTGCCTCTCCTTTTATTGTTCCCACAACTTAGGAAATGGATTGACACAAGTAAATCAGTGTTCGTCTAGTCATCTCAAGGTTGCTAGTTCGAGCCTCAGCTGTGGCAGCGTCTTTGTGCCCTTGAGCAAGGCACTTAATCACACATTGCTCTAGTGACTGTGCGAGGAGTGGCGCCCCACACAGACTTCCAATCTGCACCTTGTAAGGCATGAAAATGCCCGACGCAGGCCTCTCATGGTGAGTCGACGTTCCCTCCCTCCCTTCCCTTAAAAGTGAGGGAATACAGGTCAACTGAATACAGCTATTTCCAATAATCTAGCTCGCATGTTCTAGGAATGTGTACCCCGCTCAGAGTCGGGCAGTTCCTTCTCAAGGTTTAATATCCAGGTCAGGAGGGGCCCAAGTTTTTGTGGCTCACACATAAGCTCTATTGCATTACAATCCAGTCTCAAGGAGAAAGAGGACAGCATTTTTATTTGCCTTTCTGTACCTTTGTAAATGATCCAGATGAAAACACTAGTTGTGATATTTGTGCATTATACAAAGGCAGGTAGAAAATTAATCTATGAAGAGGACATGGGTGGGGAGGGGTGGGGGGGCTGCATGACATTGTAACGGTTAGCAGAATGGCTTTACAGCTCCATTGCAGTTTGATTCTTGCTGCTACCTTGAAGGAGTTTGTACATTCTCCCCGTGACTGTGTGGGTTTCCTCCAGGTACTCTCATTTGCCCCTACATTCCAAAGATGTACAGATTAGTAAATTGTGGGCATGTTTCACTGGCACCAGAAGCACGGTGACATGTGTAGATTGCCCAGCAAAATCCTTGCTGATTTAATTTGATGCAAACAATGCATTGTATGTTTCAATGTACATGTGGCAAACAAAGCTAATCGTTAATCTCATCTTTAAAAATGCAAGTGGGCAAAGATTTGACAAATGGGAGTATAATGTGGAAGAATGCAACTGGTTAAGGGATTGCAGGGCTCTGAGAGGCAGAGCTAGGCTGCAGGCACAGCAAGCAATTAGGAAGCAGAGTTATATTTCCGAGTCTGAGGCCTCTGTCAGTCACAGTTGACCATGGATATTGCCCAAGTGACTGGTTTTAAGATGCCAATAACCCACCTTTGCCCCCTCTCCTGTTGGTAGAAACGTTTCTGGCAGGCTTCGTAGCTAAGCCACACATGAAGGCCAAGGCCAGGAGCCGGACATGGTTGTCAGAGGCTATTTGAGGTGCACACCATTGGGAGCATTTAATAGGTAATGGGAGCTTGTCCCCGTTACCACCCCCAGCTATAACAACCTTAAGGTTTTATTTATTGTTTGGGAATTAAATACAAGAGCAGGGATTCAGTCACATAAGGACATTGGTGAGAATATGCTACATGATCAATCTACTCAGTACAGGAAAGATGTGAACACATTACAAGTAAATCTGTCTGTCTCCCAACTCTACCTGACCCCCCCCCCCACACACAGCCCGGTTTCACTGTCCATCGTCCTTCAGTTCTACACACTCCACCCACTGACTCTAGAATCACCCCCTCCGTCTTGATTGAAACCAACACCCTGGGAGCTTTTGGCAAAACGAGGAAAACGTTTAGTGGCCTGTTTGTAGTTTGTATATATTAGCGTACCTCCAGTGACCTGTGCACCCTGAATTGTGTAATTTATTATTTAGAGATACAGCACAGGGCAGGCCCTTCTGGCCCAATGAGCACACTGCTCAGTAATGACAATTTACAATAACCACTATACTTTTGGACTGTGGGAGGAAACTGGAGCACCTGGAGGAAACCCACACGTTCATGGGAAAGACATATAAACTTCTCACAGTGTCAAAATTGAACTCCGAACTGTGACATCCCAAGCTGTAATAGAGTCATGTTTTTATTCTCTGGAAGTCATCAACAAGGCAGCAAAACTGGCTCTTGAATGTATTTGATAAGACACTGTGCAGAGGATCATGGTGTGAAATAAAACAAAGGGTAGATAGGTCATTTTCAGATTGGCAGACTGTTAAAGATGCTGTGTGCCAGGTTCGTGATTTCTCACCTTTAGTTAATAACTTGGATGTAAAGACAAGGGGAGAAGGAAGAAAATTAGAGTGAGTGAATTCGAAAGGGAAGAGGTGAAAATTAAATGTAAAGTATGAGGTATGGAAAGAGACAGGATGGTGGAGAGAGCAGAGAGAGGGAGAGAGCATATGGTGAGGACAGGTAGGAGACAGAAGGCAAAGACAGCAGATGGAAGAGAGGGAAGGAGGAATTGGTGAAAGACAGAATGCAGGCAGAGGGATGGGAGAGAGAACTTTGAGGGAAGGGAGGAACTATACAGCAAGGCCACATTGTCTCATGTGGCTGGATCCAGACTGGAGAGCTGGATTCTGACTGAAAATCGGGGGTTGATTACTTCTGACCGCTGACTCTGGCACCAAAACTGGACACAACTACTTTTATTTATCTCCTCACTCCCTTCTGTTTGCCCATCCCCTCATAAACCCCCCCACACTGTCCCAACTGTTCAAAAAAACTTTTTTAGCAGCAATGATGAGGCTACATGGCCCAGTGACAGCCTGAGGGGGCTATAGGCTAGTTGGCAGAAAGGAAAGGAGCTGGAACTGGAGGGATGCAGAGGTGTGAAGTTTGCAGGGAGCTCACAGAAACACGGGCTGTTTAAGCAGGATCAGAACATAACAATTTTAATTTACAACATTAGAAGTGTGAAAGCAGTATCAACCATTGTTATTCTACTACTGTTTATTTATTTTGATTAAACCTGATTAAACTTTATTAAGTGTGCAGTTATGCATGATTATTGGTTTAAAATTTCTCAGCAGGCATAATTATAACCAATGTTCTTGGCAGGGAAAGTGAATGGTTAAGCTCTTGGGAATTATAAAGAGAATAATCCTAATGGGCCTTCGCTGGCACAGGGACAGACACATCAGGAAGAGCAATGCATGGCTGAAGGCACAGTTTGGGAGGGCTGTTTATATTTTACGAGACTCCAGTCAACAGACCCTGAGAGAAATAGGAGGAGTTTTAGGATGGGATCCAATGAATTGGAGTGGGATCATTATTCCATTGGGAAGGTTAAATCATGAACAGGCTTTTAAACATGCAGAACAGACGAGGGAAAAATGTACAACCAATGATAGTTGGTTCTATCAGACTAAGGGGAAAGTGTAACAAAAAACTGTGAAAAATAAGGTTCCTGAACCTAGTAGCATGGGCTCTGAGGCTCCTGTACCTTCTTCCTGATGGCATCAGTGAGAAGAGAGCATGGCCTTTATGGCAGGGATCCTTCATGATGGATGCAGCTTTCCTGCTACAGCACTCTTCAATGACAGGAACTCCCACCATCCAGTCCATGCTCTCTTCTTGCTGTTATCACCAGGAAGGAGGTACAGGAGCCTTAGGTTCCACACTACCAGGTTTAGAAAGTTATTACCCTTTAACCATCAGGCTCCTGAACCAGTGTGGATAACGTCACTCACCTCACCATCGAACCAATTCCACAACCTATGGACTCACTTTCAGGGACTACAACTCATGTTTTCAGTATTATTTTATTATTATTATTTTTGTATTTGCAACTTGTCTTCTTTTGCAGTTTGGTTGTTTCTCATCTTTGAGTACAGCTTTTCATTTATTCTATTGTATTTCTTTGTTCTAGCATGAATGCCTGCAAGAAAATAAAACACAAGACCTTAAGAAACAGGAGCAGAATTGGGCCATTTTGCCTATTAAGTCTGCTCCACCATTTCCCTCTCAGCCCTGATCTCCTGCCCTCTCCCTTTAACCCTTCTTGTCCTAATAAAGAATCTAACAACCTCTCTGTTTTAAATATACCCAATGTCTTGGCCTCCACAGCCTCCCCGCGGCAAAGAATTCTACAGATTCACCACTCTCTGGCTAAAGAAATTCCTCATCTCCATTCTAAATGGTTGTCCCTCTATTCTGAGACTATATCTCTGGTCTTAGACTCCCCACCATAGGAAACATCTTATCCACATCCACTGTATCTAGGCCTTTCAACATTTGATAGGTTTCAATGCGATCCCCTTCATTCTTCTGAATTCCAGTGAGTACAGGCCCAGAGCCATCAAACACTCCTCATATAAGAAGCATACAAATTAGCCAGAGAAAGTGGCTCACCTGAGGACTGGGAGAAATTCAGAGTTCAGCAGAGGAGGACAAAGGGCTTAATTAGGAAGGGGAAAAAAGATTATGAGAGAAAACTGGCAGGGAACATAAAAACGGACTGTAAAAGCTTTTATAGATATGTAAAAAGGAAAAGACTGGTAAAGACAAATGTAGGTCCCCTGCAGACAGAAACAGGTGAATTGATTATGGGGAGCAAGGACATGGCAGACCAATTGAATAATTACTTTGGTTCTGTCTTCACTAAGGAGGACATAAATAGTCTTCCAGAAATAGTAGGGGACAGAGGGTCCAGTGAGATGGAGGAACTGAGCGAAATACATGTTAGTAGGGAAGTGGTATTAGGTAAATTAAAGGGATTGAAGGCAGATAAATCCCCAGAGCCAGATGGTCTGCATCCTAGAGTGCTTAAGGAAGTAGCCCAGGAAATAGTGGATGCATTAGTGATAATTTTTCAAAACTTGTTAGATTCTGGACTAGTTCCTGAGGATTGGAGGGTGGCTAATGTAACCCCACTTTTTAAAAAAGGAGGGAGAGAGAAACCGGGGAATTATAGACCAGTTAGCCTAATGTCGGTGGTGGGGAAACTGCTGGAGTCAGTTATCAAGGATGTGATAACAGCACATTTGGAAAGCGGTGAAATGATCGGACAAAGTCAGCATGGATTTGTGAAAGGAAAATCATGTCTGACGAATCTCATAAGAATTTTTTGAGGATGTAACTAGTAGAGTGGATAGGGGAGAACCAGTGGATGTGGTATATTTGGATTTTCAAAAGGCTTTTGACAAGGTCCCACACAGGAGATTAGTGTGCAAACTTAAAGCACACGGTATTGGGGGTAAGGTATTGGTGTGGGTGGAGAATTGGTTAGCAGACAGGAAGCAAAGAGTGAGAATAAACGGGACCTTTTCAGAATGGCAGGCAGTGACTAGTGGGGTACCGCAAGGCTCAGTGCTGGGACCCCAGTTGTTTACAATATATATTAATGACTTGGATGAGGGAATTGAATGCAGCATCTCCAAGTTTGCAGATGACACGAAGCTGGGTGGCAGTGTTAGCTGTGAGGAGGATGCTAAGAGGATGCAGGGTGACTTGGATAGGTTGGGTGAGTGGGCAAATTCATGGCAGATGCAATTTAATGTGGATAAATGTGAAGTTATCCACTTTGGTGGCAAAAATAGGAAAACAGATTATTATCTGAATGGTGGCCGATTAGGAAAAGGGGAGGTGCAACGAGACCTGGGTGTCATTATACACCAGTCATTGAAAGTGGGCATGCAGGTACAGCAGGCGGTGAAAAAGGCGAATGGTATGCTGGCATTTATAGCGAGAGGATTCGAGTACAGGAGCAGGGAGGTACTACTCAGTTGTACAAGGCCTTGGTGAGACCACACCTGGAGTATTGTGTGCAGTTTTGGTCCCCTAATCTGAGGAAAAACATCCTTGCCATAGAGGGAGTACAAAGAAGGTTCACCAGATTGATTCCTGGGATGGCAGGACTTTCATATGAAGAAAGACTGGATGAACTGGGCTTGTACTCGTCGGAATTTAGAAGATTGAGGGGGGATCTGATTGAAACGTATAAAATCCTAAAGGGATTGGACAGGCTAGATGCAGGAAGATTGTTCCCGATGTTGGGGAAGTCCAGAACGAGGGGCCACAGTTTGAGGATAGAGGGGAAGCCTTTTAGGACCGAGATTAGGAAAAACTTCTTCACACAGAGAGTGGTGAATCTGTGGAATTCTCTGCCACAGGAAACAGTTGAAGCCAGTTCATTGGCTATATTTAAGAGGGAGTTGGATATGGCCCTTGTGGCTACAGGGGTCAGGGGGTATGGAGGGAAGGCTGGGGTGGGGTTCTGAGTTGGATGATCAGCCATGATCATAATAAATGGCGGTGCACGCTCGAAGGGCCGAATGGCCTACTCCTGCACCTATTTTCTATGTTTCTAAGCCTTTCAATCTCAGAATCATTTTCGTGAACAACCTTTGAAACCTCTCCAATGTCAGCCCATCCTTTCTATAAGGAGGCCAAAACAGCTCACAATCCTACAAGTAAGGCCTCACCAGTGCCTTATAAAGCCTCAACTTTACATCTGTGCTTTTATATTCTAGTCTTCTTAAAATGAAAGCTAACATTGCATTTGCCTTCCTCATTTAGGGTAATATATGGTGACATATACATACTTCGATAATAAATTTACCTTTGTTGTAACAAGGTAGAACCATATATTGGAGGGTTTCTGAGGCGTCAAGGATCAAGGAAAGGTGTGAATTCCTGACAATATATCACAGAGGAATGGTAAAATTCCAATGCTGTAATTGATGATTAGTTGAGGATGACTTGCCTTCAGGCCTGTCTGAAGAGAAGGTAAATAAATGTATCACCCTGAATCTATTATTGATTCAAGATTAAACTCTGCAAACTACATCTTACAGTCCAAGGAAAATGGTTCTCTGACAAGGATGATTTAATGTGTTTAGGGATGCAAGGCCTTTATCTCATGCACCTGATCTGCAATATTTAGTACTATCGATATATTTCAAATATTTGGATTACTAACAGATAATGCTGTTTTTAATGAGGCTCATTGCAGTTTGTTTTGATAACATTGCAAATCTAATCACTTTATCTTTTTTTTAACTTTTTATGTGATGCATTTAGTCAACCTTTTATAACTTCAACACATTAGATAGTTTTGATCAAAATGCTCTGTTACAAATGAAATGGGTGATTTCCATTAGCCCTATTTCTGTTGGGTGGCATTTCTTGCTGGGTTTTGCCTCAATACTGTATTCCTATGGTGTAACATAAGAAATAGGAGCAGGAGTAGGCCATCTGGCCCATCGAGCCTGCCCTGCCATTCAATAAGATCATGGCTGATCTGTCCATAACTCAGCTCCATCTACCTGCCTTTTCCCCATCACCCTTAATTCCCCTAATATGTAAAATTTATCTAACTGTATCTTAAATATATTTAGTGAAGAAGCCTCAACTGCTTCCCTGGGCAGAGAATTCCACAGATTCACCACTCTCTGGGAAAAAGTTTCTCATCTCCATCCTAAATCTTCTACCCTGAATCTTGAGGCAATGTCTCCTAGTTCTAGTCTCACCTACCAATGGAAACAACTTTCCGACTTCTATCTTATCTATCCCTTTCAAAATTTTGTATGTTTCTATAAGATCCCCTTTCATCCTTCTGAATTCCAGGGAGTATAGTCTCAGGCGACTTAATCTCTCCTCATAGGTTAACCCCTTCATCTCTGGAATCAACCTGGTGAGCCTCATCTGCACTGCCTCCAGAGCCAGTATATCCTTCCTCAAGTATGGAGACCAGAACTGCACACAGTACTCCAGGTGTGGTCTCACCAGTACCCTGTATAGTTGCAGCATGACCTCCCTGCTCTTGAACTCAATCCCTCTAGCAATGAAGGCCAACATTCCGTTTGCCTTCTTAATAAGCTGTTGTACCTGCAAACTAACTTTTTGAGATTCATGAACAAGCACTCCCAAGTCCCTCTGCACAACCGCATGCTGCAATCTTCACTATTTCAATAATAATCTGCTCTTCTATTATTACCAACATTGTATTCCATCTGCCAGACCTTGCCCCACTCACTTAACCTATCTACATCCCTCTGCAGACTCTCCACATCCTCTGTACAATTTGCTTTTCCACTCAGTTTAGTGTCATCAGCAAATTTTGCTACGCTACACTCAGTCCCCTCTTCCAAATCATCAATGTAAATGGCTGTGGGCGCAGCACCAACCCCTGCGGCACCCCACTCACCGACTACCAACCGGAGAAACACCCACTTATACCAACTCTCTGCCTTCTATTGGTTAACCAATCCACTATCCATGCCAATACACTTCCTCCGACTCCATGCGTCTGTATCTTACTTATAAGTCTCTTGTGCAGCATCTTATCGAACGCCTTCTGGAAATCCAAGTATACGACATCCACCTGTTCCCCTCTATCCACTGCACTCATTATGTCCTCAAAGAACTCTGGTAAGTTTGTCAAACAGGACCTGTCCTTTCTCAATCCATGCTGTGTCTGTCTAATGGAACCACTCCTTTTTAAATGTTTCGCTATTTCTTCCTTAATGACAGCTTTGAGCATTTTCCCCAATTACAGATGTTAAGCTAACTGGCCTATAGTTGTCCATCTTTTGCCTACATCCTTTTTTAAAATGTGACGTGACATTTGCTGTCTTCCAATCCACTGGGACATGCCCATAGTCAAGAATTTTGGTGAATGATTACCAATGCGTCTACTATAACCTCCGCCAATTCCTTCAGCACCCTGGGAAGCATCCCATCAGGAGCAGGGAACTTATCTACCTTCAGGCCCTCTAGTTTGCTCATCACTATCTCTTTACTGACAGTGATTTTACCAAGGTCCTCACCTCCCATTTCATCCATAACATCATTCTTTGGCATATTAGACATGTCCTCTACCGTGTAGACCAACACAAAATAGTCGTTCAATGCCTCAGCCAATTCCTTATCACCCAATATCAATTTCTCCTTCTCGTCTTCCAAGGGACCTACATTGACTTTAGCCACCCTCTTCCGCTTTATATATTTGTAAAAACATTTGCTATCTGTTTTTATATTTTGTGCTAATTTACTTTCATACTCGTACTACCTTCCCTTTCCTTATTTCTTGTTTAGTTGTTCTTTGTTGCTTTTTAAAGTTTTCCCAATCCTCCAGTCTCCCACTACTCTTTGCGACTTTGTACATGAGCTTTTAATTTGATACTATCTTTTATTTCCTTAGTTATCCAAGGCTGGCTCTCCCCACACTTATTGTTCTTACTTTTAACTGGAATATACTTTTGTTGAGCACTGTGAAAAATCTCTTTGAAAGTATCCCACTGTTCCTCAACTGTCCTACCAAATAGCCTATGCTTCCAATCCACATTAGCCGACTCCTCCCTCATCCTGTTGTAGTCTCCCTTGTTCAAGCATAATACACTAGTTTTAGATCTATCTCATCCTGCATCTGTATGTGAAATTTAATCATACTATGTATGATCACTCTTTCCAAGAGGATCCCTGACTACAAGGTCGTTAATCTTACCTGTCTCATTGCACAAATGAGACAAATCCTTTGACAGTATCCTTTTTAATTTAGATGAACTAAGTAAAAACTCAAAGTAGAGTTCACTTTATGTGATCTTTGCACTTCATCAAATATATCAATAAGCTTGAAAGTGTTTGGAGAAAATTAACAAGGATGTTGCCAGGACTTGAGTTATAGGAAAAGGTTGAATAAGTTAGTATTCTATTCACTGGAATGCAGAAAAATGAGTGGAGATTTTCTAAATGTATACGGAATTTTGAGGGATATAGGTAAAATGAATGCATGCAGGCCTTTTCCCTTCAGGTTGGGTGACACTAGAACTATTTCCTTAGGAGGCTAGACAAATTTGACATGTCCAATTTGAGACTTACCAATTTCTATCAAAGCACCATTGAATAATTCTATCTGGATGCATAACGACTTAGTATGGCAACGGCTCTGCATGTGACCACAAGACACTGCAGAGTTGTGGACACAGCTCAACACATCATTCTCAGTAAAACACTAGGCATAAGACCCAACCCAGACATTTTCTCTTCTCCCTTCGGGCAGGAGATACAAAAGCTTGGAAGCACTACCACCAGGCTCAAGGACAGCTTTTACTCTGCTGTTAGTGGACTACTGAATGGTTCCCTAATATAAGATGAATTCGAACTCATGCACTACATTGTTTATCAGGACTACACTCTGTAACCTTTACACTTTATTCTGCATAGCTATTGCATTACCTGTGCCATATCAATGCACTGTGTAACGATTCAATCTAGATGAAAAGTATGCAAAACAAGCTTTTCACTGTATCTTGGTACATACAACAGTGATAAACCAATACCAACTAGAGGTCATAGGTTTAGGGTGTAAAAGTTAGATATTTAAGGGGAATATGAGGGGTACTTCTTCACTCAAATGGTGATGCGAGTGTAAAATAAGTTGCCAGCAGAAGTGGGACATACAGGTTCAATTGTAACATTTAAGAAATTTGATAGGTGCATGGATGGGAAAGGTACAGAGGGCTATGCAGGTAGATGATACTAGACAGATTAGATGGGCTGAAGGGTCTGTTTTGTATTGTAAAGCTCTATGACTCTGTGTGTATCCAATTTATATTGAAGCATATTTTCCAGTAGTTCTCATCACCTTCTGATGTTAGCCATCTGTACAGGGCACTTAGAGTAGTCGGATTAGTGGGCAAGATGACAAGCCAGATTTATTAAACAGCAGGAAAACATGTTGCCCAACACCAGTAACCCTTGAAAAGTGTTCAGCACAATCGATTTTTCCCAAATATTTCATGTGATAGTTTGTCAAATTACAGTTTGGTTAGATAATCACTGAGCAATGCTGTCTCTCTCATTGGGTAATTTTGAGATCACAGCTGGAGGCAGTGAAATGAGCACAGAGTATCATGCACCAGTACAGCCTCACAATCCAGGATCTTTGAACCTGAATCAATGTTATATCAAATATGGCAACAAATATGTGCTGAATTCCCAGAAATTGCAGTGGGGTGAATAACCAAGACTCAATATACTGAAAATATAGTATCATCAGCAGTATTGTCTTCGAGTATGAACTGGTAAAATTCAGATTAAACAATTTAGAAGAGATTAACGGAGGTTTTTATGTTTTGTCCTTTGCCCTGGAGTAACGATGTTTCATTTGGCTGTATTTATGTATGGTTGAATGACAATTAAAATTAAACTTGAACCTGAGGTGGAGAAAGAACACAGCAAGTCCAATAAAACAACTAGAAATGGAGGCAAGGATAATATTAATTTACAAAAATGCCTGACTTGCTGAGTTTGTCCAGCATTTTGTGTGTATTACCATTTTATTAGCAAATGTGAGAATGGGATCAAGCATGAACAGTCCTTTTGAGCAGGGAAATGCAGGAACGGAGTGGAAGATGGTGGGCACCTGTGTGAGGGGCTGGAAACTGGTCCTGGAGAGCTAATACACCAGTCACCAAAGATGCCATGTGAACTTCTGGTAAGGAAAGCTAACAAAGGATTAATTAAGTTTGGAACTATCCAATATTTTGAAATGAGAATTCTTCCCAACTTCCACTTTTACCAGGAGGTACATTTGGAATCATTAGCCCATGTACTTGCAGTGACTTAACAGGATAATTAAGTCTGTGGATATTAAACTCACCACAAATTATGTCATTTTACGGGCCTTGTAACAACAAATCAATACCAAACTATACCAAAGAGGCAACTGCTGCAGTTAGGTATTTGGCTTCCAGCATTATATCAAGGGAGTCAGACACAATCAGTCCAAGACTGTGCAAGATTGTGGTCAGTTCTAGGACACACAGACCTTCACCTTCAGAGTGTAATACCCAAGATAGAAGATTTTACAGTTGAATGGCTTTGATACAGAGTCAGTGAAAGAAAAAGATAGAAGTCTAAAGAGCATTTTTAAAGTGCCATAAACATCCATAGCTTTCTGAACAATTGAGTTTTTGTTTAAATTCCCTCACTTACCTTCTAATCTTGCACCATTTGCACTCCTGGTCTTCATTTGTGTTTTTGATGAGATATTAAACTGGTGCTCTATCTGTTCACTCAGATAATGCTAAATACCACGTAGCACTATTTTGCAAAGTATTAATATTCATCATTGGTACTCTGGCCAATACTAATCCTCAACTAACTTCAGAAAAACAAATCTTGGCCATTATTACATAACTGCTTGCAGTGTATAAACATCTCTGAACTATTTATAATAGTGACAACACTTCAGTGGCTTTAGAGTGTCTTAAAACTATCTTCCATTTTCAAAGTTATCTTCCTGTATATCCTCTGGAGGTGGAAAAATGCCGCAAACACCCAGCAGTTTAGGGAGCAATCTCATTCAGAGTAACCTTTCCCAAATATTAATCAAAGATACGACCAGAACTCAGTTCTTTTCAAGTGTTTTTTTGGGAGTTTAATTTGCAATTGGGTTAATTTGGTTTGCAAATTAAACAAACTAAGAGCAGGTGGGAATTTCAAGCTGACCTTAAAATAGAAAAATCAGTATTTATAATTAGAGAGCAGGTAGTCCCAGTATTAAAAATTAACTCCTTAAGCAGATTTATTTTTAATATTTTTATATTAATTTAACAAAACAAATGCATTATTTAAAGTGACATCTAATTTTCTATTTTAATAGTTCATCTAAATACTACTGCATTATTTACAATAACAATACTGTATTCAAATATATAAATGAGATACAGCTATAGATACACGCTAGTTTACAAAAGAAAGGAATGTTTTCCCCACAATTACAGACTGTCAAAAAATCCTTTTGTTTTCCCCTGATACCATGTTATATGTTTTGAATAAACCTTTGGCAAGGTGCACTGCAAGCGGTACATGTCAAGATGAATTCTGGTTTGCCAAAACGGACTGTTCACTAGTATTCTGCTGATTTGGCCACTTCAAACTGTGAATTCATACCAGATGTTAAGATCCTGAGCAAGTTATCAATGAACATTCAGACACTCAGTATTGGTCATTAAGTTCAGAAACAAAAGAATTTCAGATGCATACACCTTCAGTAACAGAGCTCCAGAGCAGTAAAACTGTGTGTCAGTACAGAATTGCTCACAGAAGATCATTATCATCAGATTGAACCTCTGAAGTCTGAACATTAACCTCATTTACTTTCGAATTCCTCACCTTGTTTTTTGCATTAAAGTTGTCTTCAAGTATTTGGATCACTGCAAATCCAATCTTCAACAGCGTTTTTACATTCAGGTTGGGTACTTAGTTTTAATGCATTTTTAAACATTTTCTACAGTTTAGTATTGATTATATACAGTATATGAAGGGTTCTGGAATAACATGGTCTGTTTTTATTAAGTTAAAACATCTCTCAAAAGGATTTTTTAAGCTGTATTTTCTCCACTAGTCACAGTTTTAAACAAAAACATCAAGGAGCTTGACTATATTACACAGCTTGTATTGCTGGAGCTTGTTCTCAAAACTCTTACAAGATGGTGTTGTAAGAGAGAGTATCCCATAAAGAACATACAAAGAAGTTTGAAATTTCTACAAGATATACATACTCTTCCCCTCTCCAAAAACCAAGAATGTTTGAGCATCATTTGTAATGTTGTATCAAATAGGACAAAATACAGCAGAATTAATAAAATACAAACCATTTTAAACTTTGCAAGAGACCTTTATTATGGTGATGTCCAATGTTATGCAGAACCAGTCTGATGGAAGGCCATGAACCTGAAACATTAACTCCACGTCTCTCCACTTTGATGCCTAACTTGCTGAGTATTTCCAGCAGCTTCTGATTTCATTTGTGTACAATTTGTACTTGTGGATTGGGACTAGAAAGGCTTTGTAGTAAATGGGATACAATCTCTTTAAGTATGTACACAATGATAAAAGTACTGCTCAAACTATATCATACAGTGTTTGCACCATCATGCTCAGGAATACTGACCTATCAGGTTATTAACAGAACCTACATAACAGTCCAAGTCTCACCTCTCCTTTGTATACAAATGTCTTGACTTCAAATTACATTTGTTTTACATAAACAGACCAATCGTTCTGTGTCATAATTTAGTCCCATAGGGATTCTGTTGAATACACTGAACATGGCTACTGCCACATTAGATTTTGTTTAAAAAATTATATTAAAAAAGACATTTACAAACATGCTTTGGTTAAAATGTACAGGCATCCTTTTGGTTCAAATACTATCAAGGACCAAATTTAAGCAAATTACAGCTTCTATTTTCTCCAATACATACACTATGTGTTACAGAATTATGTACTCTTAACAGTGAGTCTTTCCTTTATATCCTTAACTTGGGCCAGCATATTGAAGTCTACCTTTACTCGACTAAGGACTACTGTGGGATGCATATGTTGAAGCTGCTTTTCAGCAAGCTCAACACAGTTTGAGTCTGCCTTATCCATTATAATTTTTATGTTTTTAAAAATACGAAGAGATAAAGGATTTGTAAAATTACCAAGAGTCCGATGCTCGGTATTTTGATCATATAGTTTATCAGTGACAGATTGCTTGTTGTAGTCAGTAAGAACCACCGAATTTGTGTCTTTTTTGACAGGATGCTTTGTTGGCAATCTGTCCGCGTCATCTTCTGTGACAAAGGATGAATTTAATCTGCCATCCACCACTTTCTCGGTGTTAACAGTAGATGAACCTTTACTGGCCAGAGCTTTTCTCTTTTGCTTCAGAGCAGATTCCTCAAGGAACTTCAGGAAGGAAATTTCAAATCCCATGGGCTTAAATGTACTTAAATCAAAAGACTTATGGTGATGTGTCTTGTGTGTGCACAAGCTGCGCTCTGGAGGACAACCCTTCTTCTGATGGAGAGCTTGGTTTGGATCATCTTTCAACAGCTGCTCAGGTGTTTCTTCAATTAAGCTCCTTTTCTTTTTAGTCTGTATGCCCTCTTCTGTACCCAAGACATCCAGTTGAATGGTTGATCTTTTCCTAGAAGGCTGGTAGCTACCTGCATCAGTGAATTTCTTCTCACCAGTGATCTCTTTCTGTTCAGTTGCAATGGACTTACTACCTGTGCCTTCAATAACCTCAGCATTAAGCGATTCTGAAAGTTCATCAATGGAACTCTTGAAGGAATTATCGTTTCCCAGCTTTTTACTGAAAACCTCTATTTCACTTAAATTGTCTTGTGGCCAAATCACATCTCCATTGACAGCATACTCCACTGATCGTTCTTCATGACTGCTTATGCATTCAGTCAATTCTGTCCCTTGGACATTTGAAAGCTTCCTGCAAATTACCAGATAATTGTGGTATTGACTAACAAATACACTAGATATTTTGTGATGAATTCTATAATGTTTTACCAGACATTGTTCACTGGTAACAACAGATGAACAGTTCTCAAACATGCACGGATACTGTTCTTTCAGAGCCTTGCTGCTGCACATGGCCAAGGCTTGAGCCTTACTTTTGAAAGTATATTTACCAACTTTCCTGGAGTTGTATGACTTATCATCAATTTCACCACTTTTCATATTATTGCTATCTGAAGCAGAACATTCACTAGATTTACTGTGATTCACAGCATCTTCATTTTCACTAAGTTCTTCAGATTCAAAATAGCTTTTTTCATCTGTGAGACCATCCTGAGTAATTACCCTTGGAAAGTTTTCTTGGTCCGATGGTATGATTCTTCTGGGCCTCATTAAATGAGATTGATGCAGCTCTCTGTGCTTTGTAAAGATGTGTCTTAAAAGGTTTGATCTGGTGGCATAAGTACGATCACAGCCTTCACAGTCACACCTAAAACATGCTGCATCTGCATCATTTTGTGGACTATCCACATCTACACCATGGGCTACCAGAAGGTGTTTGATAAAGTTCCAGAACACTGTAAATGAAGACACGCAATGAGCTTGGTCGCAATGAAACTGCCCTTCACTTGCAGACATGATTTTTCCAATTTCATCTATGGCGAGACTGTGAAGTTCAGAGTAGTGTTTAATGAGATCAGTCGCTCCTTGAAAAATTCTGCAGCAATCATCAATCTGACACTGAAACTCTTTAACCTGGATGTTGTCACTTTGGGTGATTTCCTGTTTTAGCTGTGTGTGAAGCAGCTGTTGGTCAGACTGGTGTACAGCTCGATAGTGCAGAATTAGGTTTTGCTGAATCGTGAAAGCTGCAGAGCAACCTTTGTGAACACACTGGTATGGTTTGTGGAAGTTATTGCTGTCACACTCTGCTCTTACCTTTGCAACTGATTTCTTGCACTTCCTTTCCCCGGACACCTTCATCAATGTTGTTGTGCCTCCAGTTTGCTCCAAATTTCCCTCACATTTCCTTTCCTGCACTGATATCTCTGATGGCTGCACAACCACATCTTCAGGTCTCTCTGGATGTAGAAAGGCATCACGTTTTTGTATCTGATTTATAAACACCTTCGGTGGTTCTGCTGAAAGAGGGGTGCCCAGTAGCCCTGTGGTGAGGGGCGATGACCCTGGCAGCCCTGCAGTCATTGGGGATGACCCTGGCAGCCCTGCAGTCACTGGGGATGACCCTGGCAGCCCTGCAGTCACAGGGGATGATCCAGGCAGCCCTGCAGTCACTGGGGATGACCCTGGCAGCCCTGCAGTCACAGGGGATGATCCAGGCAGCCTTGTGGTCACTGGGGATGATCCAGGCAGCCCTGCGGTCACTGGGGATGATCCAGGCAGCCCTGCAGTCACAGGGGATGATCCAGGCAGCCCTGCAGTCACAGGGGATGATCCAGGCAGCCTTGCGGTCACTGGGGATGACCCTGGCAGCCTTGCGGTCACTGGGGATGATCCAGGCAGCCTTGCAGTCACTGGGGATGACCCAGGCAGCCTTGCGGTCACTGGGGATGACCCTGGCAGCCCTGCGGTCACTGGGGATGATCCAGGAAGCCTTGCGGTCACTGGGGATGACCCTGGCAGCCCTGCGGTCACTGGGGATGATCCAGGAAGCCTTGCGGTCACTGGGGATGACCCTGGCAGCCCCGCGGTCACTGGGGATGATCCAGGCAGCCCTGTGGTCACTGGGGATGACCCTGGCAGCCCTGCGGTCACTGGGGAAGATCCAGGCAGTCCAGTGGTCACTGGTGTTGATCCAGGCAGCCCTGCGGTCACTGGAGATGATCCAGGCAGTCCAGTGGTCACTGGTGTTGATCCAGGCAGCCCTGCGGTCACTGGAGATGATCCACGCAGCCCTGTGGTCACTGGGGATGATCCCGGCAGTCCAGTGGTCACTGGGGATGATCCAGGCAGCCCTGCGGTCACTGGGGATGACCTTGGCAGCCTTGTGGTCACTGGGGATGACCCAGGCAGCCCTGTGGTCACCGGAGATGATTCCGGAAGCCCTGTGGTCACCGGAGATGATCCCGGCAGCCCTGTGGTCACTGGTGTTGATCCAAGCAGTCCAGTGGTCACTGGCGATGATTCTGGTAGCCTTGTAGTCACCAGCAATGGACCCGACATCTCTGCAGTCACTGGCAATGATTCTAGAACTCCTGCAGTAATCGATGATCCCGGCAGCCCTGCAGTCACCGGCGATGATCTGGGCAGCCCTGCGGTCATTGACGGTGATCCTGGTAGCCCAAGGGGCAAAGGTGATGTTCCTGGCAACATTGTTGTCACTGGCGATGATCTTGGCAGTGCCGTAGTGACTGGTGATGATCCCGGCAGCCCTGTGGTCACTAGTGACGATCCTGGCAGTACTGCTGTCATGGGTGATGATCCCGGCAGCCCTGTGGTTATAGATGAAGCATCTGATGGCCTTACAGACACAGCAGAGGAGGCTGGTAGCACCGTGGACACCGGCAACCCGACAGAAATGGATGAAGATCCCGGCAACACCAAAGACATGGGTGAAGCACCTGGTGGCCCCACAGTTAAAGCAGAGGAACCCAGCATTCCCACAGACACAGGCAAGGAACTAGATGAACTCATCGACAACAATGGTACATCATCTGACCTGGACGTCAGTGGCAAGATAGTCAGCGTGTTTGGTAATATTCTGGAGATGGCCACTTGCTCTGCTGGCATGAATGGGACATCTGTCGGGCCTGTTGTAATTGGCAGAACAGCTGGAGCTCCAGGTATGGGGATAGACTGTGGCATTGTGGGTAGTGGAGATGTACACTGTTGCTGTGCTGGCAGGAGGGGCATATCCTGCAGCCCTGCGGGAATGGTGGAAATATCCTGGGGTTTCACAGGCAGTGGCAAAACAGTCTGTGGCCATGTCAAGAGTGGTGAGATTGTCAGCAGATCTTCAGCTGATGTAGGGCTACTATGTGGCTCAACAGTGTCACCTGTGGGCCCTGCCAGCAGCAACGGGATATCCTGAGACACTGCTCTGGGTACCAAGGTGTCTTGTGGGCCTATGGATTGTGCCAAAGTATTTTGGAGCTGTGTTGATAATGGGGAGCAATTTTCCAGACTTGCCAGAAGCACTGAGCCATTCTGTGAGAGCCCCTGATCATAAAGGACAGTCTTGTCATTATGTGCACTGGGTAGATGGAGACCCATTTCAGAATTAACCTCATTGGGCACTGGAGTTACTGTGTCCAATTCATGCAGACTGATTGATTTATCATCTTGTGTCCCATTAACAGTAGATTGAGGAATGATTTCTTGCAATGGCGGCAAAGAATCTGTAGTTTTATACTGACCCTCCAATTTTTTACAGTATACTCGTTTAATTCTCAATTTTACTAGCTCCTCCCGTGTTACATGATGCACTAACTGGTAATGGGCTCGAAGATTGGAGTTCCTTGTAAAAGTTTTCTGACAGTTAGGAACATGGCACTTAAATGGAGCAAATCTAGTCTGATACATCTTTATTTCCATAATTTGCTCTTTGGAGTACTGATGTACTTTGACATAATGATTTGTGAGAGCGTCTTTAGTCATTGCACTATATATGCAGCCAGATTCCTGGCAGATGAAAGGTTTGATGAGGTTCACTTTCAGTTCTTTGTCATTCTCAGTGTCAGTGAGCTGCAGTGAAGTGTTTGCCTGTGGTGCTGTCAAGCACTGGTTGATAATGTTCAGACCACTGGTACAACTATTCATTGGTGCATGTGTTGAGATGTTCATAGAGGATACTGGTGTTTCTGACCGTGAGGTTTGGCGTGGGGCACCACTTGTGTAAGGCTTCTCATCATACTCCAAGTTCAGGTTCTGCAAGCCCAACAAAACCTCAGCTATTCTTATATCTAATGTCCTGGGGTCTTCAGAGTGAGATGAATTATGAGTTGTATCAATATCAGGGAGGGCACCATTAGTAAAAAACACAGAGGGCTCACAGCTACTTTCCAAGTTTTGTGCGTGAATCTCATTGTCAGCATATGTTCCTGAACAAAAGTTGGATTCTAGTGGCTGTTGCAAGGGTTCACAGGATGAATATGCAGATGAGCTAGTCACATCCAGCATTGGTGGGACCTCAGTGCTGAGTGACATATCTTCACCAGCCACAAATGACCTTGGGCTACACATAGTTGTGAGTGCCTGTGATATGGTTATGTTGGATGAACTTGTTTCTACTGCACTCATCTCAAACCCAGGCTGAAAAGTCTGCTGAATTACTTCTGAATCAAATGTTCCAGGAAGGCTGGTGACTGGGAGAGTCTTGCTTGGCTCAAATATACTCGAATTGTAATTGTTCTCCTGCGTGGATTGAAAGAGCTCGTGACCAGCAAATGGCTCTGTACTGTCTCCCATTTCCAATGATTGAAGGAATGTCTCACCAGTCAAAAATGTATCTGAGATACAGGGTGGTTCATGTCCTTGTGGTGTGAACACATCAGATGAAAGAATCTTTTCAGTCACATATAGAGCCTGTCCATTCTTTTGCTCCACAATTGAAGAACTTTCCTTTTTATCATACGGCTTACATATTGCCCGACGTGATAAATGACCTCCAAGAGATTTAGGATTAGTAAACTCTCTGTAGCACCTACTACAGATAAACTTGTCACCTTTAATGATTGCAGGCCATTTTGCACGCTTGTTGTGTGTATGCCTTTTCTTCCTGGACGGAGCCACATTCTCAGTTTCAACTGTTAAAACACAGGGTACCTGCTGCTGATAAACTGCATCGTCTGTATTGGTAGTGCTTTCAGGTGTTGGAGCTGAGATTCTCTCATTTGGATAACACAATGGATTTGAAGGCTTTTCCTGATTTTGACACTTTGGGGGATTTCTAACTTGCTGTTTTTTTGCTAAGTTTCGTTGTTGCTTAAGCATTTCATAGAATTCTGGATGGGCAGCTTTGATATGTTTACTCACACTACGTGATGAGGTATAGCTTCGACTACAGCCATCAACCTTACAGTTGAACCTTTGGACTGATTTTGCAGCTTCACCAGCTGCAGTTTCTATAGGCAGCATTGGGATAGGAGCATCCTCCCCTTTAAACACGGTTTCTGGTAAGACAGCATGAGCCATATCTGTACTCTCTGTCTTTTCATTCTTTATGGTAACACAATTCTCATTTTTAGGAAGGTGGTTCTGTTGCTCAGTGGAAGGCTCCTCTAGATCCTCTGACATGGAAGATTTAGGCTTGGCAGTTTCACTTGGAACACAATCAGTACTAAAACCATTCTCATAAACATCGGACTCAAGGCGTAGCTCATCTTCGGCCTTTATTTGTAACAACTGGCCTACTCTATCAGTTCTATTTGTAGCCAACTGGTCTGCTTGAAAAGGTGAGCTATTTTCAGTTTCAATTTTCACACAGGCATGTGTTGTGTGACCAACTTCATGCTTTTGCAGTTCACTCTGAGAGTAGTAAATGTTCCCACAGTCTGAGAACTTGCAAGTATATGAAGAATTGTGGTAATGTTGTGCTTCGTGATCGTATAACAAATAAGACTCTGTGAAAATCCTTCCACAATTCTGAAACATGCATTTGGCTTTGAACAGTAGATGTTCTTTTCTATGTCCTACCAATTCAGAGTAAGTGCTAAAGCTTGCATTACATTCCAGTTGAATACAGACATATGGGTTAGGGCCACAGTGAATTTGCAAATGTTCATTAAGGTGAGAAACGCTGACAAAGCGTCTGCGACAATACTGACAAACAACTTTATTACTTTGCATTTTAAGAAACTGTTTTGCTTCTTCATCATTACCATGACCTTTCACATGCGCAATTAAGTTTTTAAAATACTTAAAAGTTTTGGTACAGATCGTAACGGGACAGTTATAATCTTCAGTGTAATCCACTTTCTGTGTGGTTATTTCGGGTTTGTATGATTTGTCCTTACCTTCATCATCAGAACCATCACTATCACTGAAGACTACAAAATCCTCGCCATACAGGCTGTTCCTTTTAATTGGACGATGTTCTTGTTTATCTATTTCAGCTATTTTTTTATCTGCAGGACTGAAGTCAGTCAGATTCTTTGGAGGCCTTCCAACTCTCCTTTTTGGTTTGATAGATGCCAGTCGTTCTTTACACGACTGTTTAATATGAAATGTAACATGTGGAACAAAAATCTCCTTTTTCTTGAAACTTTTGGCACATATAGGACAGTAATAGTTTCCATCCTTCACATGAGTTTGAGCATGACGGATAATACGGTGCCCCAGAAACTCTCGGTCGCATAATACACAATATTGCATATATGCCTGCCAATTCTTAAATCTGGCAGATACCACACCTTTCTCAATCTTAGGGTTTTCCTTCCTTTCTACTTTTTCAGATGAACCATTCTCTACTTTCATCACATCGCTGTAAAATTTAGGAAGTCCATTCAGCGAATGTTCTTTCATAGCAGTTTCTTCTGGATGGCTCTCATTGTTTTCGAACAGGTCACTGTCATTAAGCTCATCAATAGAAGACACGATGGATGCTTCCTCCCCCATTAATGCAAGACAATGTCGTTTCAGAGTCTTCCAGTCCCAGAATTCAGGATCAAAGGGCCAATGAGTTTTCAAAACAAGCAGGAGTTCACATCTCAGTGAATTTGGGATTGGGCCATTTTCGTCATCATACTTCTGATCCGGCTGGTTGTACAAAGTCTCAACTGCATAATATGCTTCTACTGTGGGCTCCAGGAGGAATTCAGTGAGCTGGCATGCTCGCCTGACCTCTAAATAATCAGGTAACAAACATGACACTGTCTTGCAGATGGATGTTTTCACTGAAGGACTTTCATTTGATTCCATGCGTAGTGCCCTCACACACAGCTCAATACAAGCTGAAAGCCCAGCTTCCCCTGCCTGGAAAGAGAAGATCATAAGTTACTGCACAGATTTTGAATTGATATCATCAAAATATAATCACATGGATAATAACAAATGATCAATCATTATAATTCGTGCTGATCCTAGATAAAAATGGCTAAAATTTGTCTTCTGAATACATAAGCCATCTGAAAATTATAAGCAGAAAATATATGGTTCCCTTGCTTAGTAAGCACTTGGTAATATAATATTTGATTGCCATTATGTCACTTTTTATTTATGAAGCAGCAATACTGACTGTTTCAGTGATGTGATGTAGAATGGTCAAAGTTAAAAATGTAAATGAGAAAGCAATGATGGGTACTGGGAAAAGCACAACTCCACCAAAGTTACTACTAAAAAGTAAAATTAACCTGCATCATATGATAAAGCACAGGAAGTAATTTAGACCAGAGTCTCAGTTGGCTCTTTGAACTTGGTCTTTGTACAAAAATGCATTTTTCCTTTGTGTTTATGTACAAGTTGCAATAGCAATAATATATAATGACCAGTGTTTCCAAGAGTAGATAAAAAAAAAACCTGAAATAACAAGAGAAAATACTATAATTCCAGCAGGTCAGACAGCTTCTGAAGAAAGAAGGAAAAAAATACACACACACACAAAGGTACTATTAAGTTTCACAAGTAAAATCTCAGCAGAGGTTGAGAAGTGATGAGACATAAGTTTGTAAAATTATGAGAAGCATAGACAATGGAGGTAACTGTATTTTTCCCAGGGTGACATGCACCAGAGAATATGCATTTGTGAGGGGAACATTCAAAGGATATGAGTGGGGCAAGCTTTATTCTATACAGAGAATGGTGGGTACCTGGAGTGCTCTTCTAGGAGTGGTGATTGGAGGCAGAACTGATAGAGGGGTTTGAGACTCTTACACTGGTACATGAATATGCAGAGGATGGAGGAATATGGATCACAGGAAGAAAAGAAGGATTTGGCTAGGTAGTTTGGCACAACATTGTGGACTGAAGGGCCTGCCCCTGCGCTGTACCATTCTAAGTTACAGAGAAGGTGATAGGATGAATGGCTAGGTCAAAGGGAATACCTGTGAGAGGGTCAAATGGGTTAACATGGTAGGTCGCAGTTGATTATACAAGGCATTGGTGAGGCTGCATTTGGGAGTATTGTGCAGTTTACTACTACTATGTCGACTCAGGCCTAGAGGGCCGGCGTCGGGCATGATGATGGACTCTCCACTTCTCCCTCTCCCTCATCGGTGTGTTCAGTTCATCTACATTAGATGTTTGGTTAGCATGTAATAACCTTTAAGCTGGAAAAGGTACAAAGATGATCTTTCATAATATTGCCAGACCTTAAGGACCTGAGTTATAGGGACAGGTTGGATAGGTATGACTTTATTCCCTGGAACATAGGACAATGAGCACAATGACCATCTAGAAGTGTGTAAATTCTGAGGGGTATAGCTTGGATGAATGTCCAGACAGTATTTGTTCCAGGGAAAGGAATCAAAAAACAAGAGGCCACATCTTTAACATGAGGTGAAAGATTTAAGAGGGACTGAGGGGCAATATTTTCACAAAGAGGATGGTGAATATATGGAACAAGCTGGTGGAGTTAGGTACAATAGTGATATTTAAAAGATACTAGAACATGTACATAGATTGGAAAGATTTAGAGGGATATAGATCAAACAGACAAATTACTTAGATGGGCATTTTGACTGGCATATACCAGTACAGCCACAAGATCTATTTCTATATTGTATTACTCTGACTCTTTGATGTTATAAGAACTAACATGTAGGTTACTGTAGTGCATCAATTTCGGGGATTGCCTTACTTAGGGTTAAAGCAGATTTTGTAAACAGCTTACCACAACATCTGATTAATCAGCAGCACTCCCATACCGGAGGACTGCCCAAATTATCTGCCTTTATAGTGTAGGGTTTTCAGTAATATTAACTGTAATGTTAACTGTTAATTATAAAATGGCTTCTCTGAAGTGTTATAATGAAATGGCTTTTTGTAATGTTAACTATGAGGTAATGTTCTCTGTAGCTGAAATGTTTGTAGTTATAATTATAGATAACAGAGGAACTAACCAATGGAAGCTATGTTATTCTATCTGTATGAGTGGGAACCTGAGTCAGTGCGCGGGCTTTTCGGGAGGAGAACCGAAGAGGAAGGACGTGCTGGACGCGCTCTGGTCGACCACCGTGGTTGGTCCCAGGCAGCGGGTTGAGGAGGTCGGAGGAGATCGAATGGTGGAAAGAAGACCCCGTTAATTGAGCTCCAATGGTTGTGCACGAAGTGGTTGAACTCTGATAAGTTTGGCGCCTTTTACTTTCCTTTTATATTTTATGTCTATTAATTACATAGTTCCAGTAAGATTTATAAAGTGTAATCTGTAAATCATACATTGCGTGCTGTCTGATATTTTATGTGTGAGTTTGTACCAGGGTGCATTACACAGCAACTACGCAAACGTGAGACACGGTTTGGCGGGCGGACAGGGTTTCCCCTAGACAAACACGAGCTGATAGCCCTGAGCGTTACACTAGCCTTTCAGACACTATTATCCTTTCAACCCAAAACTGACTCTCAGCATATCTCACCTACTACTGTGCTAGATTTCTGTTGTGGGAAAATAACATTCTATTTCACAGAACAGTTAATTAAGCAGCAGTAGTCGCAGAGCTCATGAAACAGATGTCCTATGTATAGACTTTTAAAATGAAGGTGGCATCAAGCAATGATCTTTAACATCAGGAAATGCCTATACCGATCAGACAGCTCTGTGTACTATTTGAACGGTTGTTAAAAAAAATTATGAACAATCCACTGCACATTTGTTATGGGGAAAAAAGTGTCATTCTCAAAAAAATACTCGTTCTTCAAATATAACAATAGAAATTCAGCAAGGTCCACTAGGTATGTCTTTCAGAGAATTAGTATTTTTTAAGAAATCATGCTGGGTCTCATATAATCTGTATTCATGATATGGCCATTTCCTTTAAATTAAAAAAAAAGCATGAATACTGTAAATGGCTAAAATCAAATGTTTTGAGAAAACTTGGCACTTAATAAAATATATTGTTCCTTAAATAATACAACAATATTTCTTAAGCATATGGAAATTATGGAGATCATCATCCAAATAATCTACTCTTAAGAGTTATTTGTTCACACATATGAGAAAGAAAGTTAAAAAATTACTATTGCACTAAAGACAGTGGAAACCCTTTTACCAAAGGCATTTAATAAAATTGGGAACAGGCTCCTAAATAATTGGATTACTAATTTGTGAAAGAAACACAGGTGAGAATGGCAATGGTCACATTTTCGCAATCAGTGGCTGCAGGAGGAGCAACAGAGATTGAGGGATTATATTTAAAAGGTTGTGGTAGCGAGACTTAGATTGTTCACCAACTTACAAGGGGGAGGAGGTTTGAGAGAAGATTTGGTGCACATGCACAAGTTGATGATGTGTTGAGATAGGAAAACAGGGTGCGGCTGTTTCTAAAGATCAGATGGCACAAAGTAACAGACAAATAATAAGGCGTTGGGGGAGGTCGTAATGTGGAAATCTATTTTAAATGCAGAGTGTTATTATTTGAGACTCAATGCTTATAAGGGTAGTGGATATGAGGGAAAACAATTTGAAGGCCATTCAGGAGCAGAAGAACAGGCTCAGGTAAATTCTTCTACAATAAATTAGTTTGAACTCAGTGGGCTGAATCATTTACTTTGATTCTTTAACAATTCCTGTAACTCACAGAATATTGGAAACATTGTTATAAAGCATGCTTTAGGGATAATAGACATTGCAGAATGATATGATGTAAACAGCATTTTCAGAATCTAAAGCACAATGCACCCACCATCAGAATTGGACCTTACTAAATCAACACTTGGATTTAAATTATGCTGCATCATTTCAATTTAAAGTAGATTTAAACAATAATCTAAATTTGACATTCCCTGGACTAAGCATATGAATCTCATCCATACTGCAGTTAAAAAATAGACCTAACCATCAAGTGAAAAAATTACAAATCATCAAAATCTAATTAATGCCATATCCTTGGATTCCAGTGTCTGCAACTGAGCTTCATTGCATTATAAGAACTCAAACTTTGATCTTAAATCTCATCTTGAAGGATGTCTCAGGGGATTTTGAAATGGTAAAATGTATGTGAGGACTAATACGGCTTGCATGGTGTTAAAAAAATTTAGATGAGAAATTAGATGATTGCGGCAAGGCAGGTTGGTAAACTACCAGAGGTAGCAAGCAAGTTACGAACAAGAGAAAATCTGCAGATGCTGGAAATCCACAGCAAAACACACAAAATCCTGGAGGAACTCAGCAGGTCAGGCAGCATCTGTGGAAAAGAGTAAACAGTTAATGTTTTGGGCTGAGATTCTTCTTCAGGAATGGAAAGAAAGGGGAGATCAGAGTAAGGAGATGGGGGGTGGAGAGGAAGAGGTACAAGGAGGTAGGTGATACATGGAACTGGGAGAGGGAGAGGGGTGAGGTAAGGAGCTGTGGAGTTGATTGGTGAAAGAAATAAAGGGCTGGAGAAAGGGGAATCTGACAGGAGAGGATAGAAGACCATGAAAGAAAGGGAAGGGCCAGGAGCACCAAAGGGAGGTGATGGACAAGTAAGGAGATAAGGTAGGAGACGGAAACAGGAATGGGGAATGGTGAAGAGGGGCAGGCAATTACCAGAAGATCAAGAAACTGATTACCCCCACCCTCACTATCATTCAGGGCCCCAAACAGTCCTTCCAGGTGAGGTGACACTTCACACGCTAGTCTGTTGGGGTCATCTACTGTATCCAGTGCTCCTAGTGTGGCCTCCTGTATATTGGTGAGACCTGATGTAGATTGGGAGACTGCTTCACCAAGCACCTTTGCTCCAACAGCTTCAGAAAGCGGTATCTCCCTGTAGCCACCCATTTCAATTCCACTTCCCATTCCGACATTTCAGTCCATGGCCTTCTCTACTGCTGCAATGACGCCACACTCAGGTTGGAGAAGCAACACCTTATATTTTGGGTAGCCTTCAACCTGGTGGCATGAACATTGATTTCTCAAACTTCTGGTAATTGCCCCTCCCACCTTCTTCACCATTCCCCATTTCCGTTTCTCTCTCTCACCTTATCTCTTTACTTGCACATCACACCACCCCCCCCCCAGGTGCTCCTCACTCTTCCCTTTCTTCCATGGCCTTCTATTCTCTCCCTTCCGATTCCCCTTCCTCCAGCCCGTTATCTCTTTTACCAATCAACTTCCCAGCTCTTTACGTCACCCCACTTCCCAGTTTCATCTGTCACCTGTCACCTTACACTTCTTCCTCCCTCCCCCCAACCCTCTTACTCAGACTTCTCCCTTTCCTTTCCAGATCTGATGAAAGGTCTCAGCTTGAAATGTTGACTGTTTACTCTTTTCCACAGATGCTGCCTGACCTGCATGTTATGTGTGTTGCAAACAAATTACATGCATCGATAATAGAAGCGTAGGTTATTAAAACAGTTTATGCTTTGACTTTACAATCTTCATAATATTTTGCCATTAGCTGGAATAAAGGTGAGAATTTTGGGCATCATCATACAATCTACCAACACTTGCTTGACAAATTTTTGGTTACAACATCATTAAGTTGTGTTTTAATTTAACACACAGTATAGTACAGAAGAGAAACAGGCCCTCTGGCCCACAATGTCTGTGTTGGCATATGCCAATCTAAACTGGCCACAATCAAGACTTACGTCAAAAATATAATTACTTATAATCAATTTTATGATAATTAATCAAGAGTATGCAGGGGCAGAACCTTTCTTCCCCACTCCAAGTTTCCCTGATCATTAAAGCTGTAACCAAAGAGGTGGTGGAGTTTAATAAATAAGTGTACAAATAATCAAAAATAAGCAAGTTAATGGATTACAGAAAAAAGTAATGATGAAGTATGGACATAACTGCTTGCTCAGAGGAGAGATCAGGCACAGTGGAGCCAAGGGCTGCCTTTTTCGCTGCAGTTTTTCATAATTTTACTGTACACTGTGTTCATTTCCCTCAGGCTTCTTACAGTCTACTAACTTCAACCATCTTATCACATATATTTTTGTTTATTTCTACTTCATATACAGTTGCAAGAACAAGTTTGTGAATACTTGTATTGTTTTCTGTATTACTCATAAAATATAGTCTGATCTTCATTTAAGTCACAATAATAGACAAGCACAATCTGCCTAAACTAATAACACACGAACAATTCACATCCAGGCTGGAAAAAAGTATATGAACCCTAGTATTTAATAACTGGTAGAACCTCATTCAACAGCTATAACCTCCACTAAACTTTTCCTGTAGCTGCTGATCAGACTTGTACAACGGCAAGGAGGAATTTTAGACCAATCCTCCATACAAAACTATTTCAGTTCATCAATATTTCTGGGATATCTTAAATGAGCAGCCCTCTTCAGGCCATGCCACAGCATCTAAGACTTGTCATTCCAAAACACAAATTTTATTCTTTTTAAACCATTCTGTTGTTGGTTTACTCTTATGTTTGGATCAGTGTCTTGTTACATCATCCAACTTCTATTAAGCTTCAGGTGACATATGCTACCCTAACATTCTCCTGTAAAATGTCTTGAATTTATTGATCCCTCAACAACTGCAAGCTGTCCAGGCCCTGAGGCAGCAAAGCAGCCCCAAACCATGATGCTCCTTTCACTCTGCTTCACAGTTGAGATGAGGTTTTGGTGTTGGTGTGCAGTGTCCTTTTTTTCTACAAACATACAGTGGCATGCAAAAGTTTGGGCACCCCTGGTCAAAATTTCTGTTACTGTGAATAGTTACTGTGAAAAGTGAAATACTGTGAATACTGTGAAAAGTGAGTTGAAGATGAACTAATCTCCAAAAGTCATAAAGTTAAAGATGAAACATTCTTTTCAACATTTTAAGATTAGTGTATTATTTTTGTTTTGTACAATTTTAGAGTGAAAAAAGGACAGGAGCACCATGCAAAAGTTTGGGCACCCCAAGAGATTTGAGCTCTCAGATAACTTTTACCAAGGTCTCAGACCTTAATTAGCTTGTTAGGACTATGGCTTGTTCACAATCATCGTTAGGAAAGGCCAGGTGATGCAAATTTCAAAGCTTTATAAATACCCTGACTCCTCAAACCTCATCCCAACAATCAGTAGCCATGGGCTCCTCTAAGCAGCTGCCTAGCACTCTGAAAATTAAAATAAATGATGCCCACAAAGCAGGAGAAGGCTAGAAGAAGATAAGCAAAGCGTTTTCAGGTAGCTATTTCCTCAGTTTGTAATGTAATTAAGAAATGGCAGTTAACAGGAACAGTGGAGGTCATGTTGAGGTCTGGAAGACCAAGAAAACTTTCCAAGAGAACTACTTGTAGGATTGCTAGAAAGGCAAATCAAAACCCCCGTTTGACTGGAAAAGATCTTCAGAAAGATTTAGCAGACTCTGGAGTGGTGGTGCACTGTTCTACTGTGCAGTGACACCTGCACAAATATGACCTTCATGGAACAGTCATCAGAAGAAAACCTTTCCTGCATCCTCACCACAAAATTCAGCATCAGAAGCTTGCAAAGGAACATCTAAACAAGCCTGATGTATTTTGGAAACAAGTCCGGTGGACTGAAGAAGTTAAAATAGAACTTATTGGCCGCAATGAGCAAAGGTATGTTTGGAGAAAAAAGGGTGCAGAATTTCATGAAAAAAACACCTGTCCAACTGTTAAGCACAGGGGTGGATCGATCATGGTTTGGGCTTGTGTTGCAGCCAGTGGCATGGGGAACATTTCACTGGTAGAGGGAAGAATGAATTCAATTAAATACCAGCAAATTCTGGAAGCAAACATCACACCGTCTGTAAAAAAGCTGAAGATGAAAAGAGGATGGCTTCTACAACAAGATAATGATCCTAAACACACCTCAAAATCCACAATGGACTACCTCAAGAGGCGCAAGCTGAAGGTTTTGCCATGGCCCTCACAGTCCCCCGACCTAAAGATCAACAAAAATCTGTGGATAGACCTCAAAAGAGCAGTGCATGCAAGACGGCCGAAGAATCTCACAGAACTAAAAGCCTTTTGCAAGGAAGAATGGGTGAAAATCCCCCAAACAAGAATTGAAAGATTCTTAGCTGGCTACAGAAAGCTTTTACAAGTTGTGATACTTGCCAAAGGGGGTGTTACTAAGTACTGACCATGCAGGGTGCCCAAACTTTTGCTTCGGGCCCTTTTCCTTTTTTGTTATTTTGAAACTGTAAAAGATGGAAATAAAAAAAATAATCTTACTTAAAATATTAAAGAAATGTGTCATCTTTAACTTCATGCCTTTTGGAAATCAGGTCATCTTTTACTTGCTTAGCTATACACAGTAACAAAATTTTGACCAGGAGTGCCCAAACTTTTGCATGCCACTGTAGCTGTGTGCACTTCTGCCAAAAAGTTCAACTTTTGTCTCATTTGTCCACAGAACACTGCCCCGGAAGCATTGTGGAACATCCAGGTGGTATTCTGCAAACTTGAGATACGCAGCAATGTATTTTTTGTAGAGCAGTGGCTTTCTCCATAGTGTCCTGCTATGAACACCATTCTTGTTCAGTATTTTTCTTATAGTGGACACATGAACAGAGACTTTAGAAAGTTCTAGAGATTTCGGTAGGTTCTTTTGCACCTCCTTCAGCACTGCAAGCTGTGCTCTTGGTGTGATCTTTGCAGGACACCACTCCTAGGGAGAGTAGCAACAGTATTCAATTTCTCCCATTTGTGGACAGTTTCTCCTACTGTGGACTGATGACACTCACATCTTTAGAAATGCTGTTGTAGCCTTCTCCAGCTTCATGCATCTCCACAATTTTTCTGAGGTCCTCTGAAAGTTGTTTTGATCAAGGCATAGGGCACATAAAGAGATCTTTCTTGAGAAAAGCAAGCTCTGTCAGTAACCTGACTTCATGTCTCTTTTTTTAAAAATATAGGGCAGGACACCTCTACAACTCAGATCGTCAATCTCCTCATTGATTGGAACACCTGACTCCAAATAGCTTTTGTAGAAGGCATTACCCCAGAGGTTCACATATATTTTTGAACCTAGACTGTGATTGTTTAAGTGGTACACTCAGTATTGATGAAAAGAAGTACAATGGTTTGTGTGTTATTAGTTTAGGCAGATTGTGTTTGTCTATTATTGTGACTTCGATGAAGATTTGGTTCCTTGAGATTGTTATAGCTGGGGGTGGTAATGGGGACAAACTCCCACTACCTATTAAATGCTCTCAATGGCATCCAGCTCCTGGCCACCACGTGTGGCTTAACTACAAGGCAAAGGTAGGTTACTAGCACTTTAAAACCAGTTGCTTTGGGCAGATGGGGTTCATCAGCTGTGGTTGGCAGCTCATCTAGGAGCAGGAAAACTCTGATCTCAAACCTCTGCTGCCTTGCAGCTATACCCACACATGGGAAGGCTTTGGGAGTAAACCCCGAGGGAAAAATCTGGAGCTGGAGTCCCTGAGCCTGACTGAAGACTCCTGCGGAGCTGCTGGTACCAAACTGTACTGATCTTTGCCGTTCCTTTGGGTTCACCAGATGCGTGGAGATGGGGAGCTTGTACATGGGCAACAACTTGCTCTCCATATTGTACTGTCCAGACTTGTGTATCTACACTGCTAGGATGCAACATCCATGGTTGACCCTGACCGACGGAGGCCTCACTCACTCACATGAAGATCAAATCACCTTTTATGAGTAATAAATGCAGAATAACTGGTAATTGCAACGGTTCACAAACTACTTGTCGCAACTGTACGCATTCGAATCTTACAAAGCATACTCGTTGTTTAAAAACAAACTCTGCAAAATTGCCTTTCAAATTTTGCATATTTATTCATACTGAAATCGGAGTTAACCAATAAGCCCATTAGTCTATACTAGCCTCCAGGAAAGCAATCCCATCAGATCCATTCTCCCCTCTCACTTCTCTGTAGCTCTACTCATATGCAAATCAACTCCTCTCTCGTTCTTACCCATACTGAGGAATAATTCACTGTTGCCAATTACCCTCCCACCTTGGGGGAAATCAGAGTACCCAAAGGGAGTCCACATAGTCACAGGGAGGATGTGTTAATTCCACAAAGGCAGTACTGATGGTCAAGATCAAACCTAAGTCTCTGGAGCAGTATAGTAACAAAGCTATGTGTTGTATCACCATTCAGTGCTGAAAATGTTTACTTTGTTATTACTCTTCCAAGCACATTCAACTAATTATATGCATCTTGAATAATACAATAAAGAGATCTATTTTCTACTCAGTCCAGATCTACGGCATTCAAGTTCGGTGACCATGACCTATACTGAAAATCCAGGTAGGACCTTGGTAAAGCGATTAGGGAAGCCAAAAGACAATAGAAGACCAAGCTAAGAGTCCCAGTCCAGCCATCAATTGTGGCAAGGCTTGAATGCAATAATGGGCTACAAAGTGAAGTCAGGCAGTACTGCTGGCAACAATGAATTTAGGCAGCATCCTTTCCCAATGAGCTCAATGCATTCTATGCACATTTCAAACAGGAGATCAACGAAATGCCACCACCCCTCTGAAGTCTTCTGATCCACCTTACCCACAGTCATAAGACATCAGATCAGTCTTACTGGTCCCCAGTAATGTCCTTAGATCTTGCACAGACCAGCAGGTGGAATTCTTCACAAACACAGAGAAGGAATATTCAGGAAGGCACTAAGAACCTCAAATTCACATATGAGGAGCAGGTGTAAGTGCAGTTTTAAGTGGTGCAACAAGTGCATCAACCCACAAACAAACCAGCTGCCAAGTTGCCAGGCATCTCCTGCCAATCTGTGGATGATCATGGTTACATTGCCCTCATTAATCACCTCACAAATCAAAAAAACTGCAGTGGAGAAAGTTATTCTCAACCTCGAGGCACTGTATTGGAAGAAGAAAAATGACCTAACTGTAACATCACAAAGAATATTGAAACTATTAGCTTTATCTGGAGTGAGTTCTGCATAATGATTTTTATAGCTAGCCATTGCAAAGGGTAAAGCAATTATAAATAGAAATGCGATTTTTATTTTTTGTAATTGATTGAATTATTGACTGGAAGTAAAAGTCAAGTACAAATCTATGAGAATCTACATAACCATTGATTTTGACATTCACCTCAAAGTTAATGTTATAATCAAATCAGCTTCTGCATGCATCCTACTAAAGACACCCTCTTAGCATCATCTTTAATAGCAGATACTTCAGAGCTTAAGGGTGTAAAGTCAATATTTGCATTTTATGTAATATATTAAATTCAGTATTTATATTTGTAATAATTTAATATAGTAATTAATGTAATAATTTGTGCATCAAATTTCTGCAGATGTACCATGGAAAACATTCTGACTGGTTGCATCACTGCCTGGTATGGAGGCTTCAATGCACAGGATCGAAAGGCTGCAGAGGGGTTGTGGGCTCAGCCAGATCCATCACAGGCACAAGTCTCTCCACCATCGAGGACATCTTCAAAAGATAGTACCTCAAGAAATTGGCAGTTATCATTAAGGACTCTCACTATCCAGGACATGCCCTCTTCTCATTACTACCATCAGAGGTGTGCAGGAGCTTGAAGACACACACTGAATGTTTCAGGAACAGTTGCTTCAATCAGATTTGTGATCGGTCCATGAACCCATGAATACAACCTCACTATTCCTCTTTTTTGCTATTTATTTTGTTTTATTATAATTTAATGTAATTTTTTATATGCCATGCACTGTACTGAGCCACAAAACAACTAATTTCATGACATATGCCAGTAATAATAAACCTTATTCTGGTTCCAATCTAAGCTGATACAATTGCAGAATTCAGCAATGGACTAACATTAGAAGAGACAAGCCAGCCTGCCTTAAATATCCAATTATGTTTTTTGAAGAGAAACAGGGGAGTTGTTCAGCTACCTGGACCTATATTTCCCTCAACTAAGATACCAAAATCAGATGCACTGGTCATTATTTTAGTTTGCTGTCTCTAGGATGCAGCTGAGAATATACACCAATTTACAAAACAACAGTGACTACTTTCCTAATGTAATTTACCTAGAGATGAGCTTGAGATATCCCAAGGATGTGAAAAGTCACTATATAAATGCTTTCTTCAGCCAATAATTGCAAATTTATGAAAACTGCAGAATAGCGATTCCAGGTGTTAAACTGTTGAGAGATGCATTTGCAGCATCTAGGCACATTCACTTTTGAGTTCAAATCAAAAATTAAATTGTAATTAGTTTTCAAAATGTACAGAACAGAACTTTACACAATAAATTATTCATACCTCTGACTGTATGACCTTAATCAAAAAGAATATGTGATAAACTGTTTTAGACAACATGGAGAATTGCCGACAGCATTCCAGAAAGGTTAAGGAAGATGACTCTATCCGTTGCTGCAATTTGCTCCAGAACAGTGTCAGCTCCCTGAAAACAAGAAAACATTTATCCATTATTGACCTTGTAAGTCAGTGTGGGGTATGACTAGCAATACAGCTAGCAAATTGGCTACAAAATAGCCACTCAGTTTGGTAGGAAATGAAGCAGGACTTTATCGTGATTCCAGAGTCCAAATCTTAAAATACAGTTTCAAAATTTGTGGATGACATCAAATTGGGAGGAACATTGAGAAAGAATTCAACTGTTTACAGGATGACCGTAACAAAATTAGTGCATTTTACAGATTAATTTTAAATATATAAGTGTGAAGTGATACATTTGAGGAATAGAGTTGACAGATTGTTTGGATACTAAGAGTCAAAGGGAGCAAAGGAGTCTAGATACACAGGTCACCAAAAGTAAATTGTTAATGAGAATGTAAAAACATAAATCCATTCACTAGGAGCTATTTGTGGAGGGATAGGAATGAAAAGCAGACAAGTTATATTAAACTTTCACAGTTGTTTTGAATACTTAGAACTACCATTCAGAGTTCCAGTTTCCTTGTTACAAAAAGGGTAGTGGCACTTTGGACAAGAGATAACAACTGAAGTGATATGTATAGTGATGAGAAAAGGCTGAGCAGTTTCAGGAGAATACTGAGGGATAACTTGTTAGAACTTTTTTGCAGAGATAATGGTTGTATACAGAACAAGAGAATCCAAAACTAAAGCAATAAATACAAGACTCTTATTACATCCAATTGAAACTTTCAAACAAAATGCCCTTTTCCACTGTGTTACTTGCTATTATAAAGAATTGCTAAAGAAAGTCAAAGAATAAAAGTGATTTTGATTAAACAAAAAGGACCGGCAATCAGAAAGTACAGATAATTTAGTGTGACATGCAGAAACACCTGTGAGCTGCAAATCACTGACTTGGAATGCATTGCCTGTAGGTGTTAAGAAACACATTCAATAGGAACATTTAAAAGTAGATAGCTTACTGAGGCAAAAAAATAAAGATCAGTGAAATAGGGAATTTGTCAAAGAACCAAATAAAAAAGACAGTTATTTCTTTGTTACATCAGTGTTAGGTGTAATCATGTATACACTTACAAGCACATGAACAGAAAGGAATGAAAAACATGCCAATATTCCTTATGTTCTCTCACTGTAACCCAAAACATACCTGCATTCTCAGTTTCCCAATTCTGATAATAGGTTATTGACCTGAAAATGTCAAATGTTTTTCTCTGCATATCATATCTGATTTGATGAATATTTTCAGCACTTCGTTTTATTGCAGATATGCCAAAGGATTAAGAGGAGTTTAATGTGGAGCATAAACATTGGCATAGACTGTATAGTTAAATAGCTCTTTCCTGTCTGAAATGCTATTAGCTCTCAGCCCTGTCCTGTGTCTAAATGATGATCTGACAAAGAGGCTGACTTGTTTTCTTGTTTCTAATGCAGCTTTGCGTTAGTCATTAAATACTAAAATGTTTAGTCTTAAATGGAAGAGATTCTGGAAATCCAAAACAACACACACAAAATGGTGGTGGAATTCAGCAGGTCAGGCAGCATCTATGGAAATGAATAAACAGTTGATGTTTTGAGCCAAGACCCTCCTTCAGGATATGTTTAGCCTTTCCATATGAGAATACTGAACAGTATGATGGAGCAGAGAAATGAAACCCGTCCCATAACTTTATGAATCAATTCTTAATTGGGTTCCCTAAAATAAATCTCTTCCATTAACACAAGATATCCATTACATTGGGCTGCCTGAGCCATCAATTGCTTCTAAGTCATTCTTGTATTTCAATTAATGCTCCCATACTAATCACTTCAGCTTTCCTATAATTTAAGTCCAAATTTGTGATCAAATTTTTCAGCATAATTACATAGTGCTTTCCACAACTGGTTCTTAAGCAAATCTCTGAAACCCACTGAAAAAAATTCTATTGTTAACACTTTCTGAGATCAAATGTTTGTTGAATAAATAACTCCAATATAATTCATAGTAAGACTTGCAATAATGAAACAAAAATACCTACAGCACTCTTCGATTCCTTCTGAAATATTCTTCTGTTAATGGAAATTGCAGTTTATCTTTGGCTGTAAGCTGAAATGCAGCCTTATTTGTGAAGAGGAAGAAGTTGTATTGTTTGTACATGTACGAAGCTTAGACAGTGTTAGTCCTAATAAGAGTAATCTAGGGTATGAAATATCAGAGCTTGACTTTCGCACAAAGGAATCAGAAAGCAAAGTTTATTGAGTGCACTTCATTAATGTGGAAAGATAATTCCTTTCATCAGTGCTCATATTTTCCACTTTTGATAAATACGGCAAATGTGACTTGTTAAAGAGGAAAATGATACCATAAATACTTAGTTATTTGGCGTATTTAGAGCGGAGATTGATAGGTTCTTGATTAGTAAGGGTGTCAAAGGTTATAGGGAGAAGGCAGGAGAATGGGGTTGAGAGGGATAATAAATTAATCATGATAGAATGGCGCTGCAGGCTCAATGGGCAAAATAACTTAATTCTGCACCTATGTCTTATGTTCTTAGCCAAACTGCTGTTTGTTTTCCTGAATGCCCTGTAAAACATAACTGCAGGGCTCCTCAGAGGAGTCCCTATCCACAGACAGTCTGACGAGGGTCCTTTAGGAGGAATTAGGTTGGCAAGAGAGAAGTTGTGGAGAAAAGCTTGGAAATTTTCTGATGGAAAGAGTGTAAGGTGGGAGGAGGAGATGTCATTAGGGGAGGGAGTCTGTTACTAGTAAGATTTCTGGAACTAGAGGAGAGACATTTCTATTCCTTGCAATGCAAAACAAACTTCAGTTAAAATTAAGCCAGGTATTCAGTCATAGTGTAATAGGTAAATGGTGGTTTATGAGCAGAGGCGGCCAGTGCTGTGTCCTACCTTTCTTAACTGGGAAATGGGTGGGTTCAAGGCAACTTTACTTACTTTTTGCCAACGAATCTCTGATACAACCCTAACCTTCACACTTTTGACTAGGCTGGAGTTCTGCTGTTTTGCACTGGTTAATTGATGAAGAGAAATCATTCAGCTGGGATTGAATGGTCTGGTTTAATTTAGCTGTTAAAATGTGAATGCTATCTACTCCGGTTGTAAAACTCAACACAGAATCAGATTAATTTAACAAATGTTTCTGTAATATTATGTTAACAGCCTCCAATAACTGAGAAGGATGACTGACCAAGCACAATATAGGTCTCCTTGTTGAAGCTGCCGTGTGAGGAAGGCTGTGCACAAGATGAGGGCTAAATTCTCTTCCCCATCGGATTCCAGGTTACAAATCATCTCCAATGCATCTTTGCAGTCAACAGCTGAAATCTAAAAAAACATAAACACAGATTCAAATTAGAATGGCCAATCCACTGTCTGTGTCTCTGGTAGTTGTAGCACTTTGCGGTTTCATTTCAGATTTCCTATATGTGCTTTTTGCATTGCAATGGATTTTTTTTCCCCATTAAACTTTTATGGCTGTTTTGCAATCATACACATCAAAACTTACCATGTACAAGACTAGAGATGAATGTGAATGGAATCTAATATTCTGACTGTGTATCTGGGAATCCACTGCTCCTTGCTTACATTTATCGACGTATTAATCATGACATTTTATTTAAAATTATTTTAAAAGTAAAGACAATGAACTGACTTTTAGAAATGTTAATAATAGCCTAGAAATAAATGTTAATCAACTGCAGGTATCATTAAACTGTTTCACAATAGTACTGCTGAATACAAAAGACCCCAGTAGAATACACATGCCTGTTACAGTAGTTCAGCAAATTACTGAACTGACTCTAATTTGAATAAACAAGGATATCAGTAATTGAATCGTGCTTACCTCTTCCATCAAGGTTTCACTTGATGATGAAGTACAAAGACAGGTTAGGTAAATCTGTTTAAAAATACTCTTTGTACCAATTTCTGGATGCTCAGCACAAACTTTTGCCAGCTTTGCAGCCTGATCAAACCTCTTTCCCTTGATGAGGTGTCGGATTCGCATTTCAAGAAGGGCAGGACCTTCCTGCATCAGAAATTCACTCACTGCAAAGATCAAAATATCAATCAACTCAACAATGTTTGCTGCTATCAAAGAATTTTATAGTGTATAAGTTTTGAGGCTTAGAGTAATTGCACGCCGCCAAACTCCACCTGCTGCAGCTCAACCACTCAATTATTACACTCTTTCATTGCATAGTGGCTGCGGTGAACCATTTTACATACAATGTCAGAAAATAGATCTGGCACAACAGATTACTCAAAAGATGCAGAACTTCCAAATATACATAGAACATATACTTTAAATGCTTTTATATTTTGCGCCATTAAATATATTTTGGTCATATGACCAAAAAGGAACAAAAAGTGTCATAATACAATAGAATACAAGAGGCAGTTATTCAGTCCGATGTGCCTGTGTCAACTTTTTGTAGAACTATCCTGTTAATCTTTCTAAATCTAGCTCTAAATCTATTCTTCAAAGAATTTATCACATTCTCTCAAGTTATTAATATTTTTATTAAATTAGCTCTTATTAAATTTGCTTCTAGCACCCTCCTTTCAGATATTCTAACTTGCTGTGCAATGGCCCTTTATTCTACCTTTCATTTACCATTTTGAACCTACAGCTTCTGGTTAAATTGTTTTTCCCCCTCCCCCCACATAACCAGTCTAAACAGAAAAACAGCAGTTTCCCCTCAATACTGAAATTACTGAAGTCCTGCATCAATAGCAGCATTTTTAGCACCCTTCAAGACCATTATTGGCATCTTTTCTAAAATATGAAATTCAGATGGAACGCATGCTTAATAAAGATTGAGATGACTTTGTTGCTTTCGTATTTGTGCTGGTAAAAAGCAGAATTTAGTCAAAGATCCTAGATTTTAAAAACGGATATTAGTCTTGCAACCTTCAAAGATCTGTGTACGTGCATCCATTTAACTTAGTTCCTGCACCTCTTAAAACTGTGCACATGGCTTATGCTGCACTCCTCCTTCCACTTGCCAGAATGCATCTCTTCACCTTTGCTAAACTTTACATGGTGATCAGGAAGCCTATACCAACTCTCAAAGGATTTTGAGAGTTCACTCCCCCACTTCTCTCCCTGCAACCTGTTCTCTTTCACAGAGCCATCAGCTCCACCCTAATTCTCCCACCACCACCTACCTTAGAGGCAACTTAACACAACTAAATAACTTACTTTGGGATATGAAAGGAAGCCAGAACACCCAAAGAAAACCCATTAATTTATCTGTCCATTTTACCAATCTCTGTCATCCAGATTTTAAATTACTTTACTTTTCAAATAAAAAGTGTACGAACTGCAGGAAAAGAAGCACACCATTACTATTTTGCAAAACAGTAACACATAACTTCCAAGATGAGCTCAATACTGCAACTTCAGAACTCAATTTGAACCTCGGGAGGTCAGGTTCGGCAAATAATGAGACAGTGCTGACAGAAGAAGGAATGCTAGTCTTGCCTGCAAGAAAATGAATCTCAGGACATTGTATGGTGACATATACATACCTTGAAAATAAATTCACTTTGAACTTTGACATCAGATGAACTCGTGTTGCTCTGAAATCTAGTATTCAATTTTATGTGTCACTTGAGCAAGCAAACATGGTTTTGAGTTTATTGACAATTTAGAAAGATGTCAGTTTTGACAATATTGCATTACAAAAGTACTGAATGGCAGACAATGTAAAGAATAAAGTAATACCTTCACTATGAAAAATGAAGAGCACCTCCTTACAGGAATCCTAACCCATTCTTGCTGACTGCACAAATAATTTAATTATGTTAAAACCTGCAATCCATCCCCTGGAGATGATACACAACATGCATCACAATACAAGTCTTCAACATAGTGACAACATTTTCCTACTCAGTGGGAGGTAAACTCATAAAAGAAAACCACCTACTATGGTTGTGGGAAGAGTGCTCAGCTGAAGCTCCTCTCAGGCCACATGGAGTGTTGGAGCAGTAGCTGGACTTACTGTGGAGCAAACAGGAGGCAGACAAGTGTTTCCAGGTGGTGGTCATGCTGCAGGTTCAGTCAAAGAGTAACAGACACAAATGCTGGAGGAACTCACCAGGCCAGGCAGCATCCATGGAAAAGAGTACAGTTGACGTTTCGGGCTGAAACCCACTGGCAGTCTGAAACATTGACTGTACTCTTTTCCATAGATGCTGCCTGGCCTGCTGAGTTCCTCCAGCATTTTGTGTGCATTGCTCAGATTTCCAGCATCTGCAGATTTTCTCATTTGTGATCAGTCAAAGAGTAGATGGGTGACTACAAGGAGACAGGCAGGCAGTACAGGAGTCCTTTGTGGTTATCTCCTCTCTAACAAGTATACTTTTTCAACACTTTTGGGGCAAGTGACCTCTCAGGGAAAAGCAACAGCTGCAGCCAGATCAGTGGCATCACAGTTGACCTTTCTGTTCAGCAGGGAGGGATAAACTCTAGATATACAGTAGTGAAAGAGGTCTTCATAGACAGGGGACAAATAGGCGTTTCTGTGGCCGCGAATGAGACTCCAGGATTGTGTTTTACCTCCCATGTATCGGGGTCAAGGATGCATCAGAACGGTTGCAGAACATTCTGAAAGGCGAGGGTGAGTAGTCAGAGGTCAGAGTCCATGATGGTATTAATGGCAAAGATAAGAGCGATGTGAGTCCTGCAAAGGGAGGATATGAAATAGGAGGATATGAATGCAAAAGAACAAACCAAGCTATTAGACAAGATCTATATGTCTACAAAATCCAATGCGAGGACTGCAGCAAATACTACATCAGCCAAACTCAGAGAAAACTATCCACAAGGATCCATGAACATCACCAGGCTGTAAAGTGGCATGACCAACTCACTGGTCTCCACCCATGAAGATCAAGAGGGGCACAAATTTGACTAGGCATCAATGAAAGTCATGGCTCAAGCAAACATGCGGCATGCAAGAGAATTCCTAGAAGCACAGTTTTCCACAAACAATTCTGTAAACAAACATGTATACCTTGATCCTATTTATGAGCCAAAGGAGGCAAAATTCCAGACCATAACACACGAAGTTCACCATACAACCAATCAGTGACAAGTTGTCCTCCCAATACCACAATTGAGTTTCTGTAATGGCGTTCAATCAGCTGTTTGATAGTTATATAAAGGCCAAACATTCGGAGGACACACCACAATTAACAGTGCACTGATGATGTCTCCTTGTATAGTGATGAAGCATTTGCAACTAAATTGCCAAGACTGGAGAACAACTCAGCCCAATAATCAACTACTCAAACTACACATTTTCCAAATTATTTCCAAGTAAACAAATAACACTGAGAACATGAGTTGTTGAGTCCTTGAAAGTCCATAGGTTGTGGAATCAGTTTAGTGTTGAATTAGTGAAGTTATTCACTCTGGTTCAGGAGCCTGATAGTTGAAGTGTAGTTGAAGGTCCCTGTACCTGGTGATATAGGACCAAAAACTCTTGCACTTCCTTTCTATGGTAGCAGCGAGAAGAAAGCATGGTCTGAATGGTGGGGGTCCTTGATAAAGGATGCTGATTTCTTGTGACAGCAATTGGTTTCTCTATTCATCAACATACCCAGGAGGTATAGATAGGTTATCCCTATCATTTACTCCATTTGCCCTACCCCTATTTAACCTCCCAAAATCCAACACTTCATGCTTGTCAAGATAAGATTCCATCTGCCCAACTTTCCAAGTGATTTGTACAATGCCATCACCCTAGACAACCTTCCTTGTTACTCACATTACCAATTTTTATGTTATCTGAAAACTTATTATCACTACATTCACATGCAAGTTATGGGAAAGTGAATTTTATGTTAATGTTTGCAGACTTCACCTCCTTTGAAACTAAAGATAGATAAGGAGATGATGAATAAAGCTTAAATTGTAATGAAACAAGAGTGCTACCGCTGCAAAGATCAAACAGCTAGAGGAGCTCAATAGGTTAAGCAGCATCCATGGAAGGAAGTTGTTGACTATTCATTTTCTTCCACAGATGCACCAGACTCACTGGGTTCCTTCAGCATTTTGCTTTTTTTCGCTATGAATTATGATGATCTACAGTGTTCTAATTGAAAGGAAGTGAAAGCAGAATCAACAGTGTATCTAAATTATAAACGGATAGTATGTGCATCACCAAGAAAAAGTAGTACAGTTTTCAAAGGTTCAGTAAAACTTTGCTTCACTCTTTGTAGACCCCTGTTCTACTCTCTTTATGCACGTGACTGTGTAGCTAAGCACAACTCCAATGCCACATACAAATTCAACATCACTACTATTGCTAGACGAATCACACTGCCACAACAACCACCTCTCACTCAATATCTGCAGAACTAAGGAGCTGATTGTTGACTTCGGGAAGGAGACAGGAGGTCAAACAGTCTACATTGAGGGAAATCGGTGATGGCAAGAGTCAGCAGCTTTAAATTTTTTGGCATTAACATATAAGATGACCTGATCTGGGCCCAACAGATAGGTGCAATCATGAAGAAGGTGCACCAACATCATTACTTTCTTAGGAGGTCCAGCTTGTCACTGAACATTCTAACAAACTTCTGTGGATTCTGCATCATGGTCTGATATAGCAATGCGAATGCGTAGGAATGCAAGAAGCTGCACAGAGCAGTGGACTCAGCCCAATATACCACAGACACATCCCTCCCCACCATCAACAGTATCTATAAAAGGCCCTGCCTTAACATCCATTATCATACATCACCACTATCCAGGCTATGCCATCTTCTCCCAGGAGGTATAGAAGCCTAAAGTCCCACACCATCATGTTCAACGACAACTACTTCCCTTGAACCACCCCAATCTTGGACTAACCGCCAAAGCCCCAACCACTACAGCTTTGCAACACTACGATCGTTTCGATCACTTTGCAGTAAAATGAATTTTGTTTCTTTTTTGTACTAATTATGTTCTTTCTTGTAAAAATTGTGTACCATTTATTTTGTAATTGTCTGATGCAACATGCCTGTGATGCTGTTGCAAATAAGTTTTTCTATTGCCCCTCTTGTACATTTACTTGTGCTCATGACAATAAATTGAACTTTTGACTTTTGAATGGGGGCCAAATAACAAAGGGTGGGGAAGCACAACTCACTCTTTTCTGAACAAAAAAAAAATCAGTGCTCTAGATTACATTCCGATTGAAAATTACTTAAATTGAAGGAGTAGTGATGATACCAAAATACTTCTTTCATCAGGACTGGTGAAAGGTCTCGACCCAAACTGTCAACTCTTTATTCCTTTCTATAGATGCTGCCTGACCGGCTGAGTTCCTTCAGCATTTTGTGTGGGTTTATGTGGAAAATAGAAAGCCTCATCTGAAAGCCTGTTCTTTGATAATGTCACATTGGCTGGCTGTCCAAATTTTACCTCTTAATATAAGAGAGGATAAGACAATGTGGTTTACACTAGTCAAACATCTAACCCAGTCATTATAAGCTGCTTTAATACTAATTTCTTAACAAAAGGTGCAGTGATGATCTTTTCCAAATATATATCGAAGTGACATAGGCCATTTATGAGTCTACTCACTATGTGGTGCTACAAATGACTTCACTATACCCAGTCTGTTATAGTACACAATCAAATGATAAGAATGACTAGATACAGAAGGAACCATGTGCTTTTTAACTCCTCAGGCAGAATAGCAACCATACTAACTGCATATTTTGCTGTATGAGCATCACCTTCATCCAGAAACAAGAGTTGGCCAGATAAATTACTTCACATTTCTACTAAAATGATTTTGTTATCTGCTTTTGTTTTTGCATTTATTTCCTCAGATTTTTCTAACTTTTATTAATTCATACAGTCAATATTTTAATTGAGCATTTTTATAATGCTTTACAGATATACTCTGCACTGTTTTGGGATTTCTTCATAGCATCACCAGCCATGAACAATTAAATTTTGGAGTTTCAGTAGGCATCCTTTTCAATCTAATGATGCATCTATAGTTATCAAATAATCTAGACAATGTAGACTGCCATACAATTGGACAAGCGTAAGCTTGCACTGTGAAGCTGCATAACATAACTCCTCTGAAAGGAAATGAGATTCTTGAAAAATAAAGAATGTTACAGGAAATAGAGAATATAATTGAGTGTAAGAAATCAAATGCAGGAAACCATCTGCCAGAAGCAGACTTATGTTCTCTTAAAATTTTATTATTCTAGCTTTCTGTAGTGTTAGGTTTATATAATTGAGGTACAATTGCTAATGCTTATCACTGTACCGAAATGGCCCAAATGTAACATGACTGCATTGCAGCATGCATTAGATCAGTAGATCACATGACTAGCAAAGAGTAATAATGTTATATCTCACTGGTATAGCACATTTTGTAAGGAAGTATCTACTTGTAACCATCCTCTGAATCTTTATCTGGAACCCAGTATGAACTGAGACCAAAACTGTACATTACATTTTGGAACCATGCACAATGCACAATAGTGTACTTGATTTTTTTTTGCATGTACTGTATATTGTCCTAGCTTATACACTATTCACCACAGCCTCTCAGCACTGCTAATGGATCCTTACAAGCTCATGAATAGCAACTACAAGGAATAACAGAATAGCAAGTAAAACTTGGCTGTGTGGATTCAAAATTGGCTTGCCCACAGAAGGCAGTGACTGGTTGTAGATGGTGTGTTTTCTCCCTAGAGGTCTCTGATCAATGGTGTTCCATCAGGATCCTTTCCGGGACCCCAGCTAGTTGTGATTCTTTATAAATGACGGATGAGGGAGTGGAAGGGTGGGTTCATAAGTGTGCAGAAGGTTGTTATAGGTTACACTGGGGCATTGACAGGATGCAGAGCAGAATTGAGAAGAGGCAGATGGAGTTCAACCCTAAAAAGTATGAAGTGATTCACTCTGGAAGATCAACTTTGAATAAGAATACAGGGTTAATGGCAGAATTCTTAGCAGTGTGGAGGAACAGAGAGGTCTTGGGACATATGGCCATAGTTTCCTTAAAGTTGCTGTGTAAGTTGATAGGGTTGTTAAGAAGGTGTATGGTGTCTTTTATTAGTTGGGGTATTGAGTTTAAGAGCCGAGAGATAAGGTTGCAGGTCTATAAAACCTTGGTTAAACCACACTTGGAATCTTGTGTTCAGTACTGGTCACCTCATTATACGAAGGGTGTTGAAGCTTTAACGAGGGTGTAGAGGAGATTTACCAGGATACTGTCTGAATTAGAGAGCATGTCTTGAGAATAGATTAAGCCAGTGAGGGGTTTTCTCTTTGGAGTGAAGAAGCATGAGAGGTAACTTAATAGAAGCGTACAACATGATAAAAGGCATAGATCGAGTGGTAATCCAAAGGCTTTTCCCCAGGGTGGTAATGGCTAATATGAGGGGACGCAATTTTAAGGCGATTTGAGGAAAATACAGGGGGATGTCAATTCTTTACACAGAGAGTGGTGTGTGCATGGAATGCCCTGCCAGGGGCAATGGTAGAGGTAGATACATTAGGGATAGAGCATAAAACAGCATAGCACACAACCTGGCCCTTCAGCCCACAATGTTGTGCCGAACCAATTAACCTAGTAATCAATTGGCAAATTAATCTTTTCTGCCTACACAGTATCCATATCATGTCATAACTAGCCAATATTGTTTTGTTATTCAGAATTCTCCAGACAATTTTAAGAGTCCTTTTACCACATACACTGTAGTGGTACATGAAAGCCAATCCATTATCATTTTATCACATCTTCCAAATGAACATTGAAAAATATTGACCTTCTTGAGGTACCACTGTAGAATTACACAAAAATTTATTGGAATAATAGTGTTACACCAGGGTGATGCACTTTTTTAAGAGTATGCGCCCAAATTGGTGAAAATCTTGTCAAAAAAAATACTGTCATGTGCAATGGTAATTTTGAGCAGAGATTAACATTGATTGATGAATTTGTAACAATAATAAACAGTCATCTACAGTGTGGTACTCCCAATGCGGCCTTCTCTACATTGGTGAGATCCAATGTAAACTGGGAGATTGCACTGTCGAGCACTTCCGCTCCATCCGCAAAAAGCTGGCTTTCCGGTGGCGAACTATTTTAATTCCTATCGCCATTCTTGTTCCAACATGTTGATCCATGCCTCCTTTTTGGACACCATGAGGGCACTCTTAGGGTGGAGGAGCAACACCTCATATTCCATCTACAACCTGATGGCATTAACATCAATTTTTCCTTCCAGCATTTTGTTCCCCTCTTCCTTCTTCCATTCCCCACACTGGCCTCTTAACTCTTCTCACCTCCCCCTGTGGATCCTCTTCCTACTCTTCTCCATTCGTCCACTTTCCTCTCCTATCAGATTTACTCTTCTCCAATCCTTTGCCTTTTTCTCTTATCACCTCCCAGTGTCTTACTTCACCCCCTCTCCCCCACCCACCTGGCTTTACATTCCAGCTTCTAGCTTGTCCTCCTTCCCTTCCCCCACCTTTTTATTTTGGCCTCTTTTGCATTATTTTCCAGTCCTGATGAAGAAGGGTATCGGCCCGAAACATCTATTGTTTATTCACTTCCCTAGATGCTGCCTGACCTGCTGAGTTCCTCCAGCATTTTGTGTGTGTTGCTCTGGATTTCCAGCATCTCAGAATCAGATTTATTATTACCAGCATGTGCCGTGGAATTTGTTAAATTAGCGACAACAGTACAATGAAATACATGATAATATAGAGAGGAAAAAATAAATTACAATAAGTATATATATGTGCATATTAGTGAGATTAAAATAGTGCAAATCAGAGATTTTTTAAAAAGTGAGGTAGTGTTCATGAGTTCAATGTCCATTTAGAAATTGGATGGCAGAGAGGAAGCATCTGCAGAATCTCGTGTTAACAATAATTGTGGATATTTTTAATGAAAAAGGATGAGTCACATTGCTTATTTACATGTATTAATTGTTTTACCATTAATAAAAATATAAGGGACAACTTTAAATATATGAAGCATTTTAGAAAACCTGTTCAAAATTTATTAATATTAATCATTTAAAAAGACAATATTACCATTTCTAAATAGCATTGTTATTGTAACTGTTTACGACCCAATTACTGATGTGTATGCCAGGTCTGTGAGAATTTCAGAATGTACCATCTAATGTTATGTTTTCTCATAATAGTCTAGCTGACACCTAGCCAGCGTGAGATGCTTCCTGTGAAGACATCTCACTGTTCTCAGGTTGTAAAAAGTCATTTGCTGCTTCATTTAGCAGTAAAGATAATCATTATGGATCTTTTTAATATGGATAGGGTTTCAAGTATCGCGGAGCAGCACTGCATGTCGCATGCTAATAAAATTTTTGTGCTGGCCATCTCGGGCACACATGCCATAGGTTCACTTCTTCTGACCACTAATGATGGACTGGGTCAATATGATGCATGTGTAGAGGTACTAGTTTAAGTTGACATCATGGTTGGCACAGACATCGTGGGCTCTTAGGCCTGTTTCTGTCAGCACTATACTACATCTTATGAAAATACTGTCTAACAATGCTGGTTAAGGGATATATGAAACAGCTCAAACAATAGGAATTCACATCTCAAAATTGCAGGATCTTTTATATCCATTTGAGGGAAAAAGGATCTCGGCTTTAATATCCCATAAGGCAATTCCCTTCACCATGCAATACTTCTTCAACGTGGCAGTAGAAAGTCAGCCTAGATCTTGAGCTCAAGTTTCAGCAGTGGGATTTGAACCCACCATCTTCTAACTGTAAATCAAGAAAGTCAAGGAGACTTTTGATAAACTAACGAAATGACAAACGCCTGATCTAATAAAGATTACAGACACAAATTCTCTACAATACAAAAAAATTTAACGAACTAATAGGCTGGATGCAGGAAAGATGTTTCCCCTGCCTGAGTAGAAATTGGCATGCTTTTTGAGAATGAATTGATAAATTGGCTATCATCACATGTACCGAGGTACAGTGAACAATCTGACAAAAGGTGAAATACCATTTATCCAGATCAATATATTACAACAGTGCATTGAAGCAGCACAAGGCAAAACTGTAACAGAGTGCAGAATAAAGTGCTACGTAGAAAATGCAGTGAAGGCAGACAATAAGATGCAAGTTAGGCCAATTTAGACTACAATGAGGAGAAATTTTTTCATTTGCAGGATGGAGACTCTTTGGATTTCTCTACCCCAAAATGTCTAAGGAAGCTCAAATGTTTATTTAAGAAAGAGATCAATGTATTTTACAACATTAAAGTAATCAGGAAATAAGGGGATACTACTGTTAAATGTACTGAGATGGAAGATCAGCTGTGAACACAATGAATGACATTTGAGGCCAAATTGCCCACCTTTGCTCCTGTTTACTATGTTCCATATTCAATGTCAGTGCTCTAATATTAAAGCCTCTAGCCAATTCAGCTCCAAGGCTCACATAAGAATACTTCTGAAATGCCCACTACTACAGTCTCTTTATTGAATATTTTTAGCTTCACACAATATTGCACTTTAAATCTCAGGACCACTTTGGTTGTTGTACTGTTTATCATCCAATACACTGAGTTGATAATATCAGCCAAATAATAGTTTCTTAGATCCTCTGGCCCATAGTTCTGATTCATATTCTTTTACACTTTTCCTTGAACTACTGTGCACTTCCATCTCTGTTCCATAAATGCCAATAACTGTTTCTCTCTCTGATCCCTGTCAATACCACTTCCCTCTTCATCATAAATATCTGATATTATGCTGAAGCTTGCCCTTTATTTGTCCCCTCTGGCTGTTCTCCTCCAAGAGGAGCTTTGGACACTTCACTACATTAATAAGTAACTTACTAGTAAATAATAAAACAATGAATTAAAATTAAATTGCCATAAACCTACTAAAACCTGAACCTCAATGATTTGGGCTATACTGCAAGTTACTTCTTTCGTCGTTGTCATTGGTGCACGCACATTTTTCAATTTTCTATTAGACTATTCTACTGATAGTAGAAGTCCAATAAAATGCATCACTTTAGCAACCCTAAACAACATCACAGTGCCAACTAATAAGTGTACTTACTGCGCTTTCAACCACTATGCCTTAATGGTTTTTGGCTACAAATTTGCCATTAATGGGCAACTTCAGGAAGGCCCAACTGAATGCATTTATAAGTAGAAACAATTAAACTGGTGAGTGAACATTTCTGAGAAGATTACAGTAAAACTGCACTTATAGAAAATTTACAGTATCCAAATTCCAGACACATGCTTGAAACTCAATATTCAATACTGGATAATTTATTTGATTCATATACATAATCTTATTATGATAACAAAATTGAGGAATATGTAGGAGGGAAGAATTGGCTCAAAAGGTCGGCAGAACATCGTGGGCTGAAGTGCCTGCTCTGTACTGTAATGTTTATGTTCTATTCTCCATAATAAAATGGTGGATACAAAACACAACATCTGTGGTATGAATGAATAAGTACTGCGGAACAAAAAAGCCTTGCTGTAAAACCTCAAGGGTCTCGGAAGCTGGCAGTACAGGTAGATGAGGTGGTAGAGGCAGCAAATGGGATACTTGCCTTCATTAATTGGATACAGATAAAGGGCAGAGAAACTATGGTCTAACTTTACATAACATTAGTTAGGCCACATCTAGTAGTACAGTCCTAGTCACCATGTAATTGCACTTGAAAGGGTTCAGAAAAGATTTACCAGGATATTGCCCGAGATAATACGTTTCAGTTATGAGATATTAGGTAGACTGGATTTGTTTCCCTAGAAATTGAGGTGACTGGAGCTGATAGAGGTTTAAAAAATTATGTGGGGGGTGCAGATAGAGTAGATAGTAGGAAACTTTACCCCATAACTGAGATATGAAGGCCATAAGGTTATGATAAAGGGTTTATAGAGCATCTGAGGAAGAACTCTTTCATGCGGAGAGGGTGGTTGGAATCCAGATTGAATTGCCTGAGTGTTTAGTGAAACAGAGACTCACAATATTTAAGAAATAACTGGATGAGCACTTGAATGTACAAGAGCTAAGTGCTGGTAAATGGGATTAGGAAAGATAAGGACTTAATGGCCGGTATGAACATGAAGGCCTAGAAGGGTCTGTCTCTGTGCTATATAAGATATACGTTATAGAAAACTTCATAAATCTTCTAAACTTCTTTCGGTAAGGCTTTTCATTATATATCTTACCTTTATCCTGTTCCAATGGCTGCTGGGAGAAAATGTTGTTAAGTACAGAGTTCTTCCATACCCCACCTTCTTTGGCAAGTACAGCCAGCATTTGAAGTTCTGGATTTCCATATTCTGATAGCACTTTATGTGCTGCCTGCAAAAATAAAACATAATTCTTAAGTTTATTTGACACACAGATTGCTGAGAACTTTCAGGTCAAAGGGAGAAAACTAAAACTCTAAAATTTACTTCAATATTAAAATATTTTCCCAAGAATTATTTCTTGGATTTTATTCCCTGAAGCATAGGAGAATGAGGAAAGAGTTGTACATAATTATGAGGGTTATAATAGGGTAAATGCAAGCAGACTTTTTCCTCTGAGATTGGGTGAGAGTCATAGGTTAAGGGTGGAAAGTGATATAATTAAAGAGAACCTGAGGGGGAACTTCTTCACTCAGAGGATGGGGCAAATGTGGCATAAGCTGCCAGAGGAAGTGGTAGATGCAGCCTGTCATCTAAGATACCTAACTAATTTTAAGAGAGGATTGCCAATAGAACTGTTTACTCACAGTGATGCATTTCATCAAATGTTAGTAATTCCCAATGAAGTAGTCTTCAAAAACCTTTTGGGCTTTATTTTGCATAATGAAATAAATCACTAACAGTTTCCATGGATGAATAAATCAAATGTTAACATTATTCAAAATGCAGGGGCTAGATGAGAAATAGTTTCTTAATATTTCCCACCCTTCTGCATTCACCCTTTTCTTGCCACCTCACCAATATCTGCACTCAAGGAATCATTCTTTACAACTTCAGTCAGCCTCAACAAGAGCCCATTACCAGCCACATATCCCCACCTTCCTTTCAGCATTTTGAAGGAATCACTGCTGTCATGATTCTCCGGTCTATTCTTCTGTTCCCCTCAACTGCTCCTGATCTCTTGTTTCTTCCACATGCAACCTCAGGAAATGCAACACCTGCCCTTTTACCTCTTCCCTTCCCACCATCCAGGCACTAAATCTTTCCAGGTGGAGCAGTGATTCACCTGCACTTCCACCAATCTGGGCTACTACATTCTGTATTCATAACGTAGCCTCCTCCACTTTGGAGGAACCAAATACAGCTCTGGTTATCACTTTTTGGAGCATCTGCACTCAGTCCACAGGGTATAATTTTGAGCTTCTAACTGCCTGTCATTTTAATTCATCACCCCACTCCCGATTTGACCTTCACCTGTGGCCTTCTGTACAGTTATAAGGCCCAATGCAAGCTTGTGATACACCTCATCTTCTTTCTAGGCATGCTGCAGCCTATCAGACTTGATATTGAATTCTCCATACTAGGTGACTTGCCCTTTCTTTTTGCTTACATCAAACTGGCCATTTCTGCCTGTCTTCGTTTTAGGCTTGATCAGCTTTATTTGTCACATGCTCATTGAAACATACAATGCAACGCTTTGTTTTGAATCATCGGCCAACACATTCCGAAGACTGTGCTGGGGGCAGTCTGCAAGTGACGCCACACTTCCAGCACCAACATAGCATTCCCTCAACTCATTAACCCTAACCGTACATCTCTTTTGGAATATGGGAGGAGACCAGAGCATCTGGAGGAAACCCACACGGTCCGAGGGAGAACGAACAAACTCCTTACAGACAGGGTCGGAAATTAAACACCAGATCAGTGATCTCTGGTGCTGTTAAGCAATTGTGCTAATTGCTATACTATTGTGCTGCCCACAGACTAGTAGCTTTCTCTGTCAATTCATAGATTCTGGCCTGTTGGTTCATCCCACAACCCTGCCTCTCATTTCAATCCATCAGGGATACTCCCATTGTCCTGCCTATCCTTCCCCCGCATCTTCTCTGCTACTGAAAACGAAGTGCCTTTCCCCATTCTGAAAAAAATCTTGGACCTAAAGTTTTTCTCTCAATAGAGAAATATTTTACACAACTATCCGCTAAGTGTTTCCACATATTGTTTTTCTTTTTGTTGTGCTTTCTATATCGGCTCAGAAATGTGCAGATTTATAATTCTTAGATTGGTGCAGCCTTGTAGAAGGTATATATGAAGAGCTGTATTGACACAGTTTGTGTAGAAAGTTTGTGAACCTTTCAGTTTTCTCTATTTCTGCATAATACAACTTATCTGATCTACACATAAGTCCTAAAACTAGATGAAGAGAATCTAATTAAATAAATAACACAAAAACATTATATTTGTTAATTTATTTATTGAGAGAAATGACATGTATTTGTTGGGAAAAGTACATGAAACTTTGCTTTCAGTAATTGGAGTAACCCCTTTGTACAGCAATAACTTGAACCAAATGTTTTCGGTAACTGATCAGTCCTGCACATCGGCTTGGAGGAATTTTAGACCATTCCTCCACACAAAACTGTTTCAGTTAATCAATATTTCTGGGATACTTTGCATGAACAACCCTCTTCAGTCATGCCACAGCATCTCAATTAAGTTATGGTCTGGACTCCAACTTGGTCATTCCAAAACAAAAATTTTGTTCTTTTTAAACCATTCTGTTGTTGATTTACTTGTGTTTCGGATCATCTTCTATTGCACTTCAGGTAGTTTCTCTACGGTGTCTTTCCATGACCACCATTCTTGTTCTGTGTTTTTCATATAGTGGACACATGAACAGAAACTTTAGCAAGTTCTAGAGATTACTGCAGGTCTTTTGCTGTTACTCTTGGGTTCTTTTGCACCTCCTTCAGCATTGCACGTTGTGCTTTTGGTGTGATCTTTGCAGGATGTCCACTCCTAGAGAGCATAGCAACAGTAATGAATTTCCTCCATTTGTAGACAATTTCTCTTACTGTGGACTGATGAACACAGAGGGTTTTAGAAACGCTTTTGTAGCCTCTTCCAGCTTCGTGCATCGCTATAATTCTGTCTAAGGTCCTTTGAAGGTTGTCCTGATTGAGGCATGGTGCACATAATCAGATCTTTCTTGAGAAGAGCAGGCTTTTTATGTCTTTTTTTTAAATATAGGGCAAGGCACCTCTGTAACCCGCACCTGCAACCTCATCTCATTGATTGAAACACCTGACTCAAATAACTTTTGTAGAAGGCATTACCCCAGAGGTTCACATAGTTTTTTGAAGCTAAACTGTGATTGTTTAAATGGTGTACTTAGTAATGATGAAAAGTAGTACAATTGTTTGTGTGTTATTAGTTTAGGCAGATTGTGTTTGTATTGTAACTTAGATGAAGATCAGACCACATTTTATGAGTAATTAATGCAGAAAACCAGGCAATTGCAAAGGGTTCACAAACTTCTTCTTGCAACTGTATTTAGTACAAAGTAGAGCACAGAACACACTTGCTCCTTTTTTAAGTGACTATGTTTGGGATGTTTTGATTGCAATTTTAGCTCAAATTTGCACCATGCTTTAAATCCATGTTAACTCATTACATTGATCACTGTTGCAAGGTGCCAGACAAATGTATTATTTAACTCAAAAGCAGAAGATGCTGAAGATACTCAGGAGGTTAGACAGTATTTGTGCAGAGAAAAACAGTCTATGACCTAGCATCAGAAGTAGACAAATAAGAAAACAAGCAGGCAGAGAAGAGGGGCAGAGGACAAAGAGAATGCCAATGTTAGAAAGGAGAACAAGAGAATCCAGAAGACTAAGATAGTGTTGCAGGATACAGGGCAATAGGGATCTGGATGTGACAGCCTAAAATTGTGAGAAAGGCCAAAAGCATCTCAATTAAATAGTGCTTGGATATCCACTTCATGGTTATACATCTACAGAAAGAATGTGAGGTTATAGGCTAGGAGGCCAGTGTGTTTTAAGCTGACACAAACAGTGACTGCATAGCTTGTGTTATAAATTTCCTATTCTTTCTAAGACATCTCTCCTAAAGTCAGGTGCCCAGAAATGGACATTACAGGTTTCTCCCGCCATCCAAAGGTAGAGCGTTCCTATGAAACGGTTTGCAAGCTGGAATGTCATAAAGCGAAGAAGCAATTACCATTTATTTATATGGGAAAAATTTGTGAGCGTTGGCAGATCCAAAAATAACCTATCAAATCATGCCAAGTAACACATAAAACATAAAATAACAGTAACGTATAGTAAAAGCAGGAATGATATGATAAATACACAGCCTATATAAAGTAGAAATACTTAACTACAATCATTGCCTGCACTGTGCTCCGTAGCGAAAATCTCACACAAGCGCTCACAGCGCAAGCGCTCTCCAGTAACCTTTAAGCTCTGAAGCTGCCAAATCATACCAAATAGCACCTAAAAATACACAGCCTATATAAAGTAGAAAAAATGTAAGTACAGTGTAGTATCACTTACGGGAATCGGGAAGATATCGAGCACACTGATAATGGTGTGTTAGGCTTAGTCGTCGGAGGGTGGGGTGGTGCAGTGGCCCCACCCTCCGGGCCGCCGACCGATACCGATCCGCGAAGCATGCAGGGGTACAGCGGTGGCCAGGATGCACCCAGCACATCTTTAAGAAAAAAGCCGAAATAAACAAGCTAATTAATTAGGTGCCACCCGGTACGTAAATGTCGGCCCAGATCAGAGGCGACGCAATCAGCAATCGCCTCTGATCTGGGCCGACATTTACATGCCGGGCGGCACCTAATTAATTAGCTTGTTTATTTCGGGTTTTTTCTTAAAGATGTGCTGGGTCTGTCCTGGCTACTGCTGCATCCTCCACGAATCGGTATCTATCCGCAGCCCGGAGGTTGGGGTGGTGGGACACTGGGGTGTCATTTCATCGTCGATCAGGGCAAGCAGGTCATCTTCTTTTATGTCTGCCTGTCTCGATGTCGAAGGTTGAGGTTTGTTGTCTGCTGAAGGCTTGCTTGACTGCTAGCCTCACACGTTTTTCTATCATACAGTTCTCTGTAAGCACTTAAACCATCTTGCAAATATGCCCTAAACCGACGTACTTTTTCAAAATTAAAGTCGTACTTTATCATTGCAGCGAAAATCTCACACAGTTGCATCACGTTCAGTTCCTGGACTACTTCACTTTCGGTCCGTTCGCTACTGCAGCGGTCCCCAACCACCGGGCTGCGGACCGGTGCCGGGCTGCAAAGCATGTGCTACCGGGCCATGAGGAAACGATATGATTTGGTGATATGAGTCATCTGCACCTTTCCTCATTCCCTGTCACATGCTGTTGAGCTTGAACACACGTGAGGTCATGATCCGCACGTCATCCGTGTCAGCGCGGGAAAGAGATCAATTCCTCGAACTTGCAAATGACGGCGGGCTGAAAAATATGTTTGACATAACATCTCTGCCGGCATTCTGGATCAAAGTCAAGGCTGAATATCCTGAGATAGCCACGAAAGCACTGAAAACGTTGCTTCTATTTCCAACATATCTCTGCAATGAATGCAACGAAAACTAAATTGCGGAATAGACTGGACATAAGGAACCCCCTTCGAGTATCACTGTCTCCCATCACCCCTCCATGGAACTGTCTTGTTGCAGGGAAACAAGTATTCAGCCCAGGTCTCCCACTGATTCAGCGATATTGGTGTGTTGCAATGATTTTATATGTTCATACGGGGAAAATATGTGCTGTGTGTTTAATATCCAAACATTACTTAAAATGTTATGATGCTATTGACTTATAAGTGACTTATATAACCATATAACAATTACAGCACGGAAACAGGCCATCCCCGCCCTTCTAGTCCGTGCCAAACACTACCCTCACCTAGTCCCACTACCTGCACTCAGCCCGTAACCCTCCATTCCTTTCCTGTCCATATACCGATCCAATTTTTCCTTAAATGATAATATCGAACCGGCCTCGACCACTTCTACTGGAAGTTCGTTCAACACTTACTTCAAGCTCCCCTGTCCTCCCCTGATAATTGACTTATCACTATATTCATGCGAGGAAAATATGCGCTATGTGCTTAATATTAAATTCGTTAGATAAACCCTTTTAGACATGAAATTGAGTGTATTAGCCAGTTATCACCTATATTCCGGTTGTGATTAACGCTGCCCCCCCCGCCCGAACAGAATCGCCAAAAACGGTTTGTTGAAAAAAATCAGCATGTACACGCATGCGCACTGGTGCCCACGCAAGGCTTCATGGTCATTGCAGTCTTCCTCAGGGTAAACACAACGTATTTGACTGTTACTCTTGTCCATTGGCAACCCTACCCCCCCGCCCCACCCCCGGTTGACCAGTCCGCAAGAATATTGTCAATGATAAACTGGTCCATGTTGCAAAAAAGGTTGGGGACCCCTGCGCTACTGCATTCCGTTTCGATTGTTATCTTTTCCTCTTCCAATTGCATCAGCTCTTCATCTATCAGTTCTTGGTCATGGGATGCCAACCTCTTCAACATCATCTTCGTCAACTTCCACAAGCCAAACTCACTTTGTCCTTGCTTCGTTCACCACGATCGAAACAATTAATTATGTCTAGTTTTACGCTAAGTGTAACACCCTTACGAGCTCTTTTAGGCTTTTCCAATACCTTAGAACTCATCTTGCTAACGGATGCTCACAGGCACGTGTTTAAGCAATGCCAGCTAGAATGCAGTTCTGAATCCGGGGGAGAGCGGCTGCTTGGGGCGCGCGCTGCCTTTTTTCGTAACAGTGAAAACGCCTTCTGTTAGCGAAAACAGGGAACTAATGTAGGTCTTTCGTAACAGTGAGGTTTCATAAAGCGAACGTTCAAAAAGCAGGGGACACCTGTATACTCTGCAGCTGAGGACTCAACATCATTTTAGAAGTCTGTCATAATCCTTTCAATTTGTATTCTAATGCAATTGTTATAAAAGCCAAGGACCAGAATTATTTTAAGTAATGCAAACTGCCTTCTCAACTTGTCCTGCTACCTTAGATTCTGCCTGTATTTACCCCAAGTGCCAGTATGCTTTATGTTATCAATTTAGGTTATACTGTCTCCACCTCATACTTTCTCCAAAATCACAGCTTGTATCTTCTTGAAGTCTGGGTCAACTGTAAATCTAAGTTGCAATGCAAACTTATATTCCTATGCATTAATCTCCTGGATGAACATGTATCACAAAGTTGTCTTAATGTGGACCCTTTGGAAACACTATGTTTCCGACAACTATTCACCACTGCCTTCCATCTTTCCAGTTCTTTAATCCATTTTACATCTATGCTACTACTATTCCTTTAATTCAATGACATTTTACTAAAATTTAAACTGTGGTTAAATCTTGGTTTCAGTGATATGTTCCAGGCAATATCCTAGTGAATCTTGTTCGCACCTTTCCATTACTACCAAATTCTATTTGTAGTGTGACAACCATAACTGCACAATACCGTTAGCCTTGTTTCTTTTTTAAGATTTCTTCTGCATCTGTAGTTATTACGATTTTGAATGAATTTTAAGGACCTTACAAATTTTATAAATCAGCTTGTTCTATTCCCATTTTAATCTATACTCAACCATCTACATAATTTTAATAAAGGATGTCCTGCTCCCTCTTATGGGAATTTATCAGTTCTCTCCTGGAACTATTCTATTTCCTCTTATAACGCCTCCCACTATTTAATTGGTTAAAGGTGCTAAATCAATCCTAGGTATTGAGGGAATCAAGGTACAAAGGCTGGAAGATGATACAGAGCTAAAAGATTAGCCATGATCTTGATGAATGTTGACAATGATTTAGGGACATGATATGATTTCTTATGTACTATAAGACAAGTTTTCTGCACCACGGTGGGATGTCGTTGCCTTCAGACATTGCTATGTTCAAGGCACTTAGCAATTTCTTGGGATGTGGAAGGCAGGCTTCTAACACACACATAGGATGTGAATACTGCTGACAACGCCTGCATTTATTTTCCAACCCAAATTTCTCTTGAACTGTGAAGCTAGTTAAAACCCAACCGCATTGGCAGGTTCAGCCACACATAGGTCAGATTTGCTAAGGACAGATTTTCTTTCCTGATAATCATGTTGTAAGTTACTTGCAAGCACAACAGACTTTTACAAGAGGCTGGGAAATGTATTGAACATTGTAAGGACTAGCTTTATCAACTGTAAGATAAATCGTCACTCCTAGCAATAACTGAAAGGGACCTTGTGATAGATTGGTGAGGAAGGGATTAAGTACATTTTTTTCCTGATGATATTTTTATATGTCCATTACAAGGGCAGCTGTATATGTCAGGACACATCTAATTTGGTTAAAAGTTATGCTATCAATCCCCAATAAAGTACTTTATCAAAAGTGTTCCTAACTCAAGTACTTCCTTCTAAATGCTGCTCACTTCGGGAGTATTGATAGGGCAATGCCTTCCTTGGTACTTCATTGGTCTGAGGTTAATGTTCAGACTCCCAAAGTAATTTCCTTCCTATTCCGCTGACATGGAGGGATGTCTACTGGATTGATCCTGCTGTTGGACCACAAGGAAACCAAAGCATGTTGATGGAGTATTTTTGAACATTTGCAGTATGGTACTGATACTATGATTATAACTGCCTCATACTGTCGTTTGACCATTCTGTTCCAACAGTTCTGGTAATTTTGGCACAAGTCAAAATTATTTGCAAAAAGTACTTCTCAGATGCCTTCATCATAAATAGAACTTGAGCCAACAGTTTCTGCCCAATTTCATCACTAATATTTCTCATGGAACTTTGATATAACTTGACTTGACCCACAATTATTTAAAAACAATGTTGCACTGGGGTTGTAGCCATTTAAGAGACAAGAATGCATATAAGAATATATTCTTAAAATAAAAGATACTGCAATATCGTACTGTCTTCTATATTAGGTTATATTTTTGAAAATGTGCTTTTTCCAGGAATTGGAATGCAAAATACAAATAAAATCCTGGTCTCTAGGTGACTCCGGACCCATTACTCTATGGTCAATTCTAAACTGCTCTGAGTCAAGCATACCGATTTCCCTTCCATAAGGACAGCAATGAACTGGGCAGTTTTTGGCAACAACTCAAACATTTCACTGCTACCATTACTCATATCAGATATATTTTATTAACAGTTTAAATTCACTTTCATGGTGGGATTTGAATTCAATTTTCAAGCAATAATCCAAGCCTCTGCATTACTAGTTTCAAAACAAAGTTTGTTATGCCATCTATTATTATGTTAAGCACTCTGCTCCATCTACAAAAAGTAGAATTTCCCAGTGGCAACAATTTTAATTCCAATCCCCAATTCAACATCAGTCCATGGCCTCCTATTCTGCCACGATGAGTCCACTCTCAGGTTAGAGGAGTAACATCCTGTATTCCATCTGGGTAGCCTCCAACCTGGTGGCATGAACATTGATTTTCTTTCTGGTAATTTCCCCCCTCCCTCTTCCTGCTTCTTTTTTCCCTACTCTGGCCTCTTACCTCTTCTCCTCACCTGCATATCACCTCCCCCTGGTGTCCCCTTTCCTCTGTTTCTCCCTTGGCCCACTCTCCTCTCCTACCAGATTCATTCTTCTCCAATCCTTTACTTTTCCCACCTACATGGCTTCACCTATCACCCTCTAGCTAGTTTTCCTTCCCCTCTCTCTCACTTTCTTCTGGCATCTTCCCCCTTCCTTTGCAGTCCTCATCCAGGGTCTCAGCCCAACAAGTCAACTGTTGATTCATTTCCATTGGTGCCTTCTGACCTGCTGAGCTCCTCCAGCATTTTGTCTGCATTGCAATGGATTTGCAGCACCTGCAAAATCTCGCATATTTAATCTACTGGTTTTAATCTAATTTATATTTGCTTCAAGATTTCCCCCTCTTCCCCCCAAAAAAATATATTGCATTGGTTACCCTCAACCTCCAAGACCAATCAGCCCTCTCTTGTAAGCAGGCCAACTACTTCATCATATCAATCATTGATATACAGCATAAAAAGAAGTGATCCCAATACTGACCCTTGTGGAACACCACCAGTCACTAGCAGCCCACCAGAAAAGGATCCTTGTATTCCCATTCACTGTCTCCTACCAATCAGCCAATGCTAGTAATTTTCCTGTAATACCATGGACTCTTATCTTTGCAAGCTGCCTCATGTGTGGCACCTTGTCAAAAACCTTCTGAAAATCCAAATATGCAACAATATCTATCCTACTTGTAACCTCCTCAAACAATTCCAGCAGATTTGTCAGGTAGATTTTCCCTTAAGGAAACCATGCTGGCTTTGTCCGATCTTGTCCTGTGTCACCAAGTACTTCATAATCTCATCCTTAACAATTGACTCCAACATCTTCCAAACACTGAGGTCAGGCTAACTGGTCTATAATTTCCTTTCTGCTGCCTCCCTCCTTTCTTAAGGAGCGAAGTTAACATTTGAATCATGCGAGAGTCCAATAATTCTTGAAAGATTGCGGAATGCCTCCACAGCCTCAACTGCCACCTCTTTCAGAACCCTAGGGTGCGATTCATCTGGTCCAGGTGACTTATGTCCCTTTATATCTTTCAGCTTTTTAAGCACCTTCTCCCTTGTAGTAGTAACTGCACCCACTTCTCTTCCTTCACAGCCTTCAACATCTGGCACACTGCTAGTATCTTCCACAGTGAAGACTGATGCAAGATATTAATTTAGTTTATCTGCCATCTCTTTGTCCCCCATTATTATTTCTCTAGCCTCATTTTCTAGTGGTCCTATATCCACTCTCATCTCTCTTTCATATACTTGAAAAAGCTTTTTCTATCCACATTGATATTGTTTACTAGCTTGCTCTCATATTTCATCTTTTCCCTCCTAATGATTCTTTTAGCTGCTCTCTGTAAGGTGTCATAAAGCTTCCTAATCCTCTATTTTCCACTAATTTTTGTTTTGTTGGATGTCCTCTCTTTTGCATTTACATTAGCTTATTAGTTTTGACTTCCCTTGACAGCCACAGTTGTACTATTTTGCCATTTGAGTATTTCTTTGTCTTTGGAATACCTCTATTCTGCACTTGTCTCATTTTCCCCAGAAACTCAAGCCATTGTTGCTCTGCTGTCATTCCTGCCAGCATCCCTGTCCAATTTACTTTGGCCAACTCCTTTCTCATACCACTGTAATTTCCTTCACTCCACTGAAATACTGCTACGTCAGACTACTTTCTCCATATCAAATTTGAAGTTGAACTCAATCGTGTTGTGATCACTGCCTCCCAAGGGTACCTTTACCTTAAGCTCCCTAAGTGCCTCCAGTAAATTACATAACACCCAATCCAGCACAGCTGATCGCCTAGTAGGCTCAACAACAAACTGCTCTAAAAAGCAACATACATCAAAGTTGCTGGTGAACGCAGCAGGCTAAGCAGCATCTATAGGAAGAAGCGCAGTCGACGTTTCAGGCCGAGACCCTTCGTCAGGACTAACCGTTAGTCCTGACGAAGGGTCTCGGCCTGAAACGTCGACTGCGCTTCTTCCTATAGATGCTGCTTAGCCTGCTGCGTTCACCAGCAACCTTGATGTATGTTGCTTGAATTTCCAGCATCTGCAGAATTCCTGTTGTTTGTGCTCTAAAAAGCCATCTCTTAGGCATTCCTCAAATTCACTCTTTTAAGATCCATTACCAACCTGATTTTTCCAATCTACCTACATGTTAAAATCTCTATGACTATCGTAACATTACCCTTTTGACACATCTTTTCTATTTCGGTTGTAATCTGTAGTCCAGATCAGCTACTGTTTGGAGGCCTGTATATAACTGCCATGCAGTTTCTTAACTCAATCCCCAAGGATTCAGCATCTTCCGATCTTATGTCACATCTTTCTACAGATTTGATGCCATTCTTTACCACCCCTTCTGCTGGCCCTCCTATCCCTCCGATACAATGTGTAGCCTTGGACATTTAGTTCCCAACTATAACATCCATCAGCCTTTCTGTACACTAGCTGTCTGCACCGATTTTGTTAATTTACAGACAATCAAAAGAACATGTCAGTGTACACTAGATGAATTCCTCCATCAATAGCCATTAGGAACTAATTCAGTTTTATAGTACTGTAATAGTAGTATTGATAGTGTTCCACTTTAGTCTGTATTTAATTTAAGTACATAATTTCTTACTCAGTAAACGGTAGTTCATCTTTTTTATACCTTTTAAACTATTTTCATGAAACTTTGGCTAATTCCACAGTTGCTTAATTGGGCCAAAATGTAGTGGTCCCAATGTGTCCTGATTAACTGAAATCCACTGTATTTGTATTGGACATGCACATCAAATTAGGCACAGTGTAACTAAAATCAATATCACTCTAAGGAACATTGCCAGTGTAATAAGACATCTTTCACATGATTGCCAAACAAAATTGGACACTGAGGCACTGTAATAGCTATCATTTGGGCATGCAGCCAAAATTATGGCTAGAAAAGACATTTTAAGCATGCCTTAAAAGGATGCAGAAACAAGCAGAGATTTAGTGAACAAAATCTAAAATGTTAGGATCTAAAAAGCTGAAGGAATAGCCATCAATGGTATAGTGAAGAAAGAAAACCTGTCCTCCCTTGCTCTAAAATTGTGCATTTTACAGAGAACATTCTTCCATGGAATTAGTATCAATGGTCAATGTCTGATTAAGATTCATCAAGACAGATGAAACCATTTAGTAATGGCTTTAAAAGTATACTCCTTGGCTAACAAAGCCAGTTATAAGAATCCTCCACACTTGCATTTGTAAATGCTCTAAGTGAAACACGAAAATAAAGGCTACTTCATTTCAACAAGCAGAAGTAAACATGCTGAAAATGCTTGTGACACAAGGCATATTTGATCAAAAAGTTGTGGCAACTGAAGGGGGTGCTTGCAAGATAAGCATCCCAATACTTCTTATAGAAACATCTAAAATGTCGAACAGGGGCAGGTTTTGATTTTGTTGTGCTTCCTCAAATAGGACTAATGAAACCATTCCCAAATATTCAGAAATGGGCTTGGAAATTATTAGAAACACAAGGGATTGGAAATCATGACCATCATTGTTAATTGATGAAATATTCCAGCAGTTTATGTAGTAAAATAGAATATAGTTATTAATGCTTCTGCTAAGCTTAAGATTTAAGCTTAAATTCTTAAGGTTAGATGGCAGCAATTGTGAAATTGCTGGATTCACTGTTTTTACCAAACTGTTATAACTGATTCCCATATAGTTCGGTACTGACATCGTAAATGATCCTCCCCTACCTTCAGACTTCTGGTACAGCTTTCCAAATCTGAGCTCATCTAAACAAGACAGACACACAAGAAACTGTAGATGCTGTTTAAAATTGAGCTGCTGGGGTAATTTAGTAGGTCAGCCAGCATCTCTGGAGGGAAGTGGACAGTTAACCTTTCATGTTGAGACTCTTTAACTGCACTGCCCAGATGATATGCCTTGATCTGAAATACTGATTGACTCGTCATTGACTTCAGATGTCAATTATCACCAATACCTTGCCCTTTATTTTCATGCCTTTATTTCTTTGGAAGACTACAAAAATTCAGCATGACCCCATTGACATTCATCAATTGTTATTGATGCACTATAGCAAGAATCCAATCCAGATACATCACAGCTTGGTATGGCAAATACTGTGCCCAAAACAGCAAGAAACTGCAGACTTGTGTGTTATCCTTTGTAACTTCAAAACATCAAACCAATTGGAAGAAAAACAAGGAATCAAGAGATGCAAATCTAACTTCATCTTTTACTTTAAGCAAGGTGAGCCACATATCACATGGAAGCATCATGATGTATGCAATCCACCTTTTTAAAAAAAACTTATAACCCATAATCAATTATCTACACAACAAAGGCAGCTTAATCAACAAATTTAGAAATATAACTGAAATATTAAATACACAACATTGTAGATATAGCTTAATCCATTACGAAAACCAGCATCGCATCCATCAACTCTATCTGTGCTTCTTGCTGCCTCAGGAAAGCAGCCAAGATACTGAAAAACTCATATCAGCCCGATCATTCTTTATTTGCTTTTCATTGAGCAGAAGAGGCAAAAGCTTGAAAACACACACCACCAGCCACAAGGATAGCTTCTGTTGCGGTTTTAAGACCCTTGAATAGACCTCTTGTACAACAAACTCTTGATGCCTCAATCTACCCCAATGTATGACTGGCACCTTCCTCTGTGATTAAATTTGTCTCACACTATTCTGCATTCTGTTATTGCTTTTCCCTTTGTAATACTTCAAAATACTTATTATTTTGGGATATTCTGTTTGACAGCATGCAAACCAAAGTTTTCCCACTATATCTCAGTACATTTAATAATGAGCCACTTACTACCTTCCAGCTAAAGACAAGCAACCTATCTTTATAGCCTTATCTGATGCTGAGATAAAATCCTCATGGTATAGATACATTTTTGGAAAATCACCCATTTCTAACATTAAGCACCACCTAAGTCTACCTATGCCTCAGTTTATCTCTTCCTGAAGTCTTTATCCACACCCCAAACTTCACTATGGCAATCACTCCCAAGAAGCCTCTCATTTCCTACTCAAAATAAATCTGATGGTGGAGGATGCAAATTTGGTAGCGGCTGTCAGAATCCTAAGGTGAGCAATTTATCGTTGGCACACTCTGCAACGAAAGAATGTTTAGAGCGGGTGTTATAGCTAAACTCAGCCATACAAGTGGAGAGTTTAAGACATGCATGCTGTAATATGGGGAAAGTTACTGAGATGTGAGGTATTGGATGCCCAGTAGCCAGCCAGCTATTAAAGGACAGAATATTTATCCAGCATGAACTTCTGTTTAATGGCAACCCTCAAGATATTCTAGTCATACAGCACAGAAAAAAGGCTCTTCAGCCCAACTGGTCCATGCTAACCAGGATTCCAATTTAAACTTATCCCCTTTGCCCACCTTTGACCAATATTACTCTAAACTTTCCTAGCCTTGCACATGCCCAAGTTCCTTTTAAATGTTGTACTCAACTACTTCCTCTGGCAGATCATTCCATATTCTGACTACCCTCTGCACGTAAAAGTTGACCCTTAGGCTTCTATTAAATCTCTCCCCTCTCATCCTAAACCTATTGCCTCTAATTCTTGATACACCAATCCCGGGAAAAACCTCTGTGCATTCACCCTATCTATACCCCTCATTCTCCTTATCCGACAGAGATATCTTGACAACATCTTTACCCCCCTTATACTATCATCTTTTATCATAAAGCCAAATGTGTATCCAATTAGCCAGCTCTCCCTGGATGCATGTGATCTAACCTTCCAGAGCAATCTACCACATGGGACCTTAACAAAGGTCTTATTTAAGTCCATATAAACCATGCCTGCTTTCCTGCCATCATCAACTTTCTCACTCACATCATCAAAAAAACTCAATCAAGTTTGTAAGACATAATCTCCCACCAGAATGTGATGCTGACTACCCCTAATCAATTCCTCTCTTTTGCAGATACCACAGATATTAGAATTGCTGATCCTTAGTTCCTGCATTTTATCTTGGCATGCTTCTTAAATAAAGGCACATTTGCTAGCCTCCAGTCTGCCAGCATCTCACCTGCAGATAATGATTATGCAAATCTCAGTCAGGGCTGCCGCAATTCCTTATCTAGCCTCCCACAGTGTTTTTGGATAAACCTATACGGGTTCTGAAGATTTGTCTACTTTCAGCTCTTTTAAGACATTCAGCACATCCTCAACTGTAAAGCAGACAACCCTCATGTCCTCCCCATTTACTTTTCCTTGTTCTGAACTCTACATGCCTTTCTCCACAACAAAACCAGAAGAAAGTATTCATTGAGGACAGAAATATTCATTGTGGACGCAGCTCCACATAAAGATGTCCCTTTTGGTGACGAAAGCCCTATCCTCTGTTTTTCCCTTAAAGCATTTATAAAATCTCTTTGAATTCTCCATAATCTTCTTGCCAAAGTCATCTTATGCCCTCTTTTTGTCCCCCTGATTCCCTTCTTGAGTACACTCCAGTATCCCTGATGCTCCTCCAGGGATTGTTTGATCCCAGATGCCGGAAACTGACCCATGCCTCCTCTTTTTCCAGACACAAGGTTCAAAATCTTGTCTCATCCAGGGTCCCCTATGCATGCCAACCTTCACTGTAACAGGAAACTGCACCTTGAACTCTCAATGTCTCACTTTTAAAAGTTTCCCAATAGCCCGACGTCCCTTTGCCCGCAAATACCATACTCCAATCAGGTTCCTGTCTAACAGTGTCAAAATCTGCCTTGCCCCAATTTAGAACTTCAACTTGTGGATCAGATCTGCCAGTCCTTAAGGAATTTTAATCAAATCAAAATATTGTCAGTGGTCCCAATGCACCACCCCCCATCAACACCCCAGTCATTTGTCATACCCTGTTTCCCAAGAAGCAATGTTATTTGAGGGGAACTTCTCCAAGATAGAAAGATCAGGGTTGATTTCTAAAGCCATTGAATAGGAACTGGTTAGATATACGTAGATGGTCATCACATGACATCGAAACATGACTGGGAGGATAAATGTCTGATTCCAATAACAATCTTCCTTTTGCCTGGGTCTGACTTGGGGTTGGGGATTGGGTCCTTTGATTTAGAATTTATCATTAGAATGTCACCCCAGTTCCTGATTCCCACCATTTGAGAATATCCTTCCAGCATTTAATACATCTGGCCTAGTTAGAATTTTACGTTCCCATGAGATCTCCTTTCATTTTCCCAAGGACTAGCAAATGTAGGCCTAATCGAACCAACATTTCTTTTTGCATCAGTTCTGTACATGAATGAATCTTTTCTAGCCTGCTGAATCTTCACTGCACTGCCTCCAGAGCAAAAATCTGACATAGTGACCAACTCTCCAGGTTTGATCTCAACGGAGCTCCCAAAAGTCCTTATTCCTGTGCTCAAAGTAACTACAATGAACGTACAGCACAATGCCCACATTGAAAACAATACCGATTTAAATTCTCTTCTGTGTATATACATAATCCACATTCATCTATTCCCTCCATATTCACATGTCTATTTAATACATTTTTTAAGTCAGTATCATATCTGCTTCTTTCACTTCCACCCCCCCCACCACCCCAGCAGCCTGTTCCAGGCATGTACTAATGTACTACTTTGTGTAAAAAGAACATGATCCGTGCATCTCCCGTAAATTTTTTCTCCTTACTTTAAATGTATGTCTTCTAGTGTTTGACATTTCTATTCTGGGAATCAGATTCTGACTCTCTATCCTAATTATGCCTCTCATAAACTACTAATAGGTCTTCCCTCAGCCTCTGACACTCCAGAGCAAATAACCCAAATTTGTCCTACCTCTCCTTATAACTTTTACCTTCTAATCTAGACAGCATCATGAACCTCTTCTGTACCGTTTCAAAAGTCTTCAAATCCTTCCTGTAATGAGGTGACCAGAATCATACACAATATTCCAAGTGTGGACAAGACAAAGTTTGAATTTAATACAACAGTGTGGAGAGACAGCGGACAGCCACGAAGACTGGCACCGGGGGTGTCAGGATTGGCAGTCCGGGCACCAGCTCAGAAGAGCACCTACCTCTTGAAGCTTCTAGTTTACATGAAGAAACATACCCTCGGGGTCCTCCGAGAGGGAGGGAGAATGATGGACCCAATCGGACAGATACAGTTAAATACAGGGAACGGCTACGACCAAGAGCTAGGATAAGAGGCTCTGAGTGTCCAGTGTGCTGGTGTGGGAGAGCGTTTTCCAGCATTAAAGGTTTACGAGTCCACCAAGCAAAGTTGAAGTGCTATTCCATCCCAGTGGATGAAGATGAGATTACTTCACCAAGCACAGATGATGTGGTCTTTTCAACCACTCATTCACAAGCCACAGCGATTCGCTCTGGAGAGAGTCATCATACTCCAGGTCAGACGAGAGATAACCCAGGTCAGGTTTCAGACCACAGTACCCAGGTAGATACTTCGCATGATGGCGGTGGTGTGGAGGTAGAGAAGAAGAGGAAGGTCAAGTGGCCAGCAATGGCAGATGAGAAGGCTTGGCATTGATTTGATGAGGATATCAGTATGATGTTGGAGACAGTGTATACATCTTTTGCAAACCCTTCAGTAGTTGCATAGACCCCTGAAGAGCAGACTATCTGTTGGATGGAAGTGACCAACAACTGTGATAGAGGCAGATGCCAAGTTTTTAAGCTCACCAGTGGGAGGTGGTGCTTTAACACTGCTGGCCCACCACCTTGAATCTTGATCATAAGCGGGCCAAAACTCCTGAAGACAGGTGGCAGATCAACTGATGACCCCACTGGTGATAGCACAGGACAGTTAACATCTTCGTCCACGTGTATTCAGTAACTCAATGCACTGATCAATACAGACAAGTATGCCAAGTGCATTCTTTACAGCATATAGGGAGCCCAGTTGCAATCTGGAACACAGTAACCGGAAACAACAGGAATTCTGCAGATGCTGGAAATTCAAGCAACACACATCAAAGTTGCTGGTGAACACAGCAGGCCATGCAGCATCTCTAGGAAGAGGTGCAGTCGACGTTTCAGGCCAAGACCCTTCGTCAGGACTAACTGAAGGAAGAGTGAGTAAGGGATTTGAAAGTTGGAGGGGGAGGGGGAGATCCAAAATGATAGGAGAAGACAGGAGGGGGAGGGATAGAGCCAAGAGCTGGACAGGTGGATAGGCAAAAGGGGATACGAGAGGATCATGGGACAGGAGGTCCGGGAAGAAAGACAAGGGCGGGGGGGGGGACCCAGAGGATGGGCAAGAGGTACATTCAGAGGGACAGAGGGAGAAAAAGGAGAGTGAGAGAAAGAATGTGTGCATAAAATAAGTAACAGATGGGGTACGAGGGGAAGGTGGGGCATTAGTGGAAGTTAGAGAAGTCGATGTTCATGCCATCAGGTTGGAGGCTACCCAGACGGAATATAAGGTGTTGTTCCTCCAGTAGAGGAGGCCGTGGATAGACATGTCAGAATGGGAATGGGATGTGGAATTAAAATATGTGGCCACTGGGAGATCCTGCTTTCTCTGGCGGACAGAGCGTAGATGGACATGTCAGAATGGGAATGGGATGTGGACATGTCAGAATGGGATGTGGACATGTCAGAATGGGAATGGGAATGTGATATACTGCGTCCGGTGCTCCCGACGTGGCCTTTTATATATTGGCGAGACCTGACGCAGACTGGGAGACCGCTTTGCTGAACATCTACACTCTGTCCACCAGAGAAAGCAGGATCTCCCAGTGGCCACACATTTTAATTCCACATCCCATTCCCATTCTGACATGTCTATCCACGGCCTCCTCTACTGTAAAGATGAAGCCACACTCAGGTTGGAGGAACAACACCTTATATTCCATCTGGGTAGCCTCCAACCTGATGGCATGAACATCGACTTCTCTAACTTCCGCTAAGGCCCCACCTCCCCCTCGTACCCCATCTGTTACTTATTTTATGCACACATTCTTTCTCTCACTCTCCTTTTTCTCCCTCTGTCCCTCTGAATGTACCTCTTGCCCATCCTCTGGGTCCCCCCCCCCGCCCTTGTCTTTCTTCCCGGACCTCCTGTCCCATGATCCTCTCGTATCCCCTTTTGCCTATCACCTGTCCAGCTCTTGGCTCTATCCCTCCCCCTCCTGCCTTCTCCTATCATTTTGGATCTCCCCCTCCCCCTCCAACTTTCAAATCCCTTACTCACTCTTCCTTCAGTTAGTCCTGACGAAGGGTCTCGGCCTGAAACGTCGACTGCACCTCTTCCTACAGATGCTGCCTGGCCTGCTGCGTTCACCAGCAACACAGTAACTGGAGGCTGGTAATATCACAACATTGGAGAAACACTTGGACAAGCAGTTAAGTTGCCAAAACATGGTAGTCCAAGGGCCAAGGGTGAGTTAATGAGAGAAATGCAGATAATTATTTGAAGCAACACACAAAATGCTGGAAGAACTCAGCAGGTCAGGTGGCGTTTATGGAGGGAGATGAACAGTCAACATTTTGGGCCGAAACCCTTTATCATGACTGATTAGTAATTATGAAGATAATCATGTGATGTCAGTCCGGATCGAGAGCAGCATCTCCAACACCATCACACTGAGGACGGGGCTCCCCCGAGGGCTGTGTGCTCAATCCACTGCTGTTCACTCTGCTGACCCATGACCGTGGTGGGTCTCATCAGCAAGAGTGACGAGCCAGCATACAGAGAGGAGGTGCAGAGCCAACAACCTGTTTCTGAATGTAAACAAAAGAGATGATTGTTGACTTCAGGAGGACACGGAGCGACCACTCTCTGCTGAACATCGACGACTTCTCTGTAGAGATCGTTAAGAGCACCAAATTTCTTGGTGTTCACCTGGCGGAGAATCTCACCTGGTCCCTCTACACCAGCTCCATAGTAAAGAAAGCCCAGCAGCGTCTCTACTTCCTGCGAAGGCTGAGAAAAGTCCATCTCCCACCCCCCATCCTCACCACATTCTACAGAGGTTGTACTAAGAGCATCCTGAGCAGCTGCATCATGGCCTGGTTCAGAAATTGCACCATCTCCGATCGCAAGACCCTGCAGCGGATAGTGAGGTCAGCTGAGAAGATCATTGGGGTCTCTCTTCCCACCATCACAGACTTTACACCACACGCTGTATCCGCAAAGCAAACAACATTATGAAGGACCCCACGCACCCCTCATATAAACTCTTCTCCCTCCTGCCATCTGGCAAAAGGCACCGAAGTATTCGGGCTCTCACAACCAGACTATGTAACACACATCAAAGTTGCTGGTGAACGCAGCAGGCCAGGCAGCAACTCTTACCTCTTCCTAGAGATGCTGCCTGGCCTGCTGCGTTCACCAGCAACTTTGATGTGTGTTGCTTGAATTTCCAGCATCTGCAGAATTCCTGTTGTCAGACTATGTAACAGTTTCTTTCCCCAAGCCATCAGACTCCTCAATACCCAGAGCCTGGCTTGACACCAACCTACTATACCCTCTACTGTGCCTACTGTCTTGTTTATTATTTATTATTATTTATTGTAGTGCCTGCACGGTTTTGTGCACTTTATGCAGTCCTGGATAGGTCTGTAGTCTAGTGTAGTTTTTGTGCTTTTTCTTACGTAGTTCAGTGTAATTTTTGTATTGTCTCATGTAGCACCATGGTCCTGGAAAACGCTGTCTCATTTTAATTGTGTTCTGTACCAGCAGTTAAGGTTGAAATGACAATAAAAAGTGACTTGACTTGACTTGACTTGATTGTGACTGTAGATATGGGAGGGGGTGCTGAAAGGTTTGCATCTGTACTTATGGCTCTATAAAATGACATTTCTGAACTGTCAAGCTTCCTAAAAACTTACTTTAGACTGAGGCTCTCTGGCATTAATAGGTTTGTTCCCAAATGGACCCTAGTTTAAATACGTTTATCTTTTGATGTTCATCAGGTAAAATAATTCTGAAATTGGTTCATCATTATCAGGATATCTTTGTGCATGGGAGGTCATGTCCAACTAAACTTACAGTTTTTCAAGGAGGTTACCAGGGAGGAAAGGCAGAGAACGTTGTCTGAATAGACTTAAGCAAAGCGTTTGAACAAGGCCTAGGAAGCTGGTCTAGAAGGTTCAGCCACTTGGCATTCAGCATAAAGCAGTAAACTGGATTCAACATTGGCTTAATGAGAGAGACCAGAGAAGGTGTAGATGATTGGCCTCTTTGACTAGAAACCTCTAACTAGTGGTGTGCTGCAGGGTTTGGTGATGGATCCCTTTTTGTTATCTACGTTAATTACATGATAAACTGGATCAGAAAATTGGCAGGTAACACCAAGTATGAGGGGGTAATGGACAGCGAAGAAGGCAATTAAAGCTTGCAATGGTAACTAGACCAGCTGGAAAAATGGGATAAAAAATGGCAAATGGAATTTAATGCAGACAAGTGTGACATGTTGCACTTTGGGAGGACAAACCAGGGGAGGAGTAACACTGTGAACAGTAGGAGACTGAGGATTGTGGTAGAACAGAGAGATCTGCGAATACAGCTCCATAATTCCATAGTCGGGATGTTATGTTGATGTTGTACAAGACATTGGCGAGGCCTAATTTGGAGTATTGTGTGTAGTTCTGGTCACCCATTCACAGGAAAAATATCAATAAGATTTCAAGTGTGCAGAGAAGGTTTACAGGACATTGCCAGGACCTGAGTTACGGGGAAAGGTTAGATAAGTTAGAACTTTATTCTGTGGAGGATAAGTATATGAAGGGCAATTTGATAGAGGTATACAAAATTATGTGGGCTATAGATAGGGTGAATGCAAGCAGGCGCTTTTCAGAGGTTTGGTGAGACTAGAACTAGAGATCAGAGATTAAGGATGAAAGGAAAAATATTTAAGGAAATCCTGAGGGGAAAGTTCTTCATTTAGAGGGTCATGAATGTGTGGAATGAGCTGCCAGCTGAAGTGGTGTATGTGGGTTCAATTGCAATATTTAAGAGAGGTTTGGATAAGTACATGTATGGGATGGGAAGAGCTATGGTCGAGGTGTGGATCGATGGGACTAGGCAGAATAACAGTTTGGCAAAGACTAAGGGCCTGTTTCTGTGTGTAGTACTCTATGACTCTCTTTGGTCAAAGGGCGAAAATGAAACAAGAAATGACTGTAGACACTAAGTAGCTGAGGAGGAAATATAAAAGCACCACAGTGCTTCCGAGTTCCCCATTTGCTTACTTTTTGCAGATACTTTCCATGAAATTAAATTCCCCATTCCATTTAGTAATCTGTTACTTCAAGTGGTCACAATACACAGTTATACTCACAGAGCTGAAAATTATTTCTGTTAGAAATTTTGGAAGTAAAACCTTGTGATCAGTTCAATCTCTGAATTGATCAACGTTGCTATGGTGACAGCAAAGCATGGGATTAGCCGTACCCATTAGCTTTCACGTCACCTCATGCTCATGACCAAAACGCTCCCAAAAACAGTGTGTTATTTTCTCTGGATATTCTCTGAAGCTTAAGATTCTTCTACTTATAGAAAACTGAGATAACAAGCTAAGCCACAGCTGCTATTTGGATCCGCAAGTATTAGCGTACATCATTCCAATTTATTTGTCTTTCATTTTTTAAATGAAATTTTTAACTCCCTTTAGGATCCTCCAAAGAATCACACAAATACCAGACTGAATATCTGAATTTACAGCCCGTTCGTAGTTTTTTGAAATGCAATCTGAAGTCAGTTATTACTCTGCTTATGATTATAGCACCTACAAAAGCAACACTGGGTTTGCCCTTTCTTCATACTTCATATCAACTTTGACTGGTGGGTAATCAAGCTAATTAGAAACTCCCGACTCTGCATTATATTCCACCTGTTCATTTTACTGTTAGGTGCCTATGTCTGCAAAACCGTTTTAGTCAACTGAAAGTTCTAGTTGTCGCCATAGAAGAGCACCACAATAACTCTATAATTTAATACAAGCCTTCACAAGGTTATGAATGCCTGAATTATAGACACCCCCAGATAAATGATGTGCAATAATATTAAATTCAAACGTCCAACATACATATATTTGTTCCTACAAATGGAGAACTAGTTTACCCCCCACACACTCCTCTTTCTCTGCTTGTCTTTCTATATCAATCTAACGTACTTTTGATGCCATTCATTACAAAACAAGAAAATAGTAAAGGAACAAGCCCTTCAGCCCATGATATCAGTGCTGAATATGATACCAGATTAAACTGATACCCTTTTCCCACAGATAGGCTATATTGCTCCATTCTCTGCATAGAAAAGCCTCCTGAATGCCGCTATTGCTTCTGCTGTCACTACCATCCCTGGTTGGTAGTGCATTCAGGGCTTAATTCAAGATGGTCAACATGGCTTTGTGTGTGAGAGGGTGTGTCTGACTAATCTTATAAAGCTATTTGATGAGGACGCCAAGAAAGTTGAAGGAAAGGCAGTGAATGTTGTCGACACTGACTTTAGCAAGAACTTTGACAAAGTCCCATATTGGAGGCTGGTCAAGAGGTTCAGTTACTTTGCACAGAGGATGAAGTAGTAACTGGACTTGACTTTGGCTTAAGACCATAAAACATAAGAGCAGAATTAGGCCATTCAACCCATTGAGTCTTCACCATTCCATCATGGCTGATCCCGGATCCCACTCAACCCCATACATCTGCCTTCTTGCCATATCCTTTGATGCCCTGACTGATCAGAAAACAATCAACTTCTGCCTTAAATATACACATGGACTTAGCCTCCACCGCAGCCTGTGGCAGAGGATTCTTATCTAATCCTTTCAACATTCGGTAGGTTTCAATGATCACCCCCCCCACCGCATTCTTCTAAATTCCAGTGAATACAGGCCGGAATCATCCTTGTAAACTTTCTCTGGACTTTCTACAATGACAACACATCATTTCTGAAATATGGGGCCCACAACTGCTGACAGTGTGGCCTAACCAGTGTCCTTATAAAGGCTCAGCGTTATCTCCTGGTTTTTATATTCTGTTCTCCTTGAAATAAATGCCAGCATTGCATTTGCCTTCTTTACCACAGACTCAACCTGTAAACTAACCTTCTGAGAGTCTTGCATGAGGACTTCTAAGACTCTCTGCACCTCTGATGTTTGAACCTTCTCCCCATTTAGATAATAATCTGCACTATTGTTCCTTTTACCAAAATGCATCATCATACATTTCTCAACACTGCATTCCATTTGCCACTTTTTTTGCCTATTCTTCCAATTTGTCTAAGTCCTGCTGCAATCATATTGCTTCCTCAGCACTGCCTGCACCTCCAGCAATCTTCATATCATCCACAAACTTTCCCACAAAGCCATCAATTCCATTATCAAGATCACTAACAATGTAAAAAGCAGTGGCCCCAATACTGACCCCTGAAGAACACCACTAGTTACCGGCAGCCAACCAGAAAAGACACCTTTTATTCCCATTTGCTGCCTCCTGCCTATCAGACATTCCGCTATCCATGCTAGTATCTTTCATGTAATGCCATAGGATTTTATCTTGTTAAGCATCCTCATGTGTGGCACCTTAATAAACGCCTTCTGAAAATCCAAGTAAATGACATTCACTGCCTCTTCTTTGTCCACCCTGCTTGCTACAACCTCGAAAAACTCAAACAAGAATTTCCTTGACAAAAACCATGCTGACTTTGACTTATTTTATCATTAGTCTCCTGAAACCTCATTCTTAACAATAGACTCCAACACTTTCACGACCGCTGAGGTTAGGCTAACTGGCCTATAATTTCGTTTCTTTTGCCTCCCACTGCCCCCCCCCCGCCTTTTAAAGAGTGGAGTGGCATTTGCAATCTTCCAGTCCTCCAGGACCATGCCAGACTTAAGTGATTCTTGAAAGATCATGACCAATGCATCTGTTTTCTCTTCAGGAACCTCTCTCAGGACTCTGGGATGTAGTCCAGGTGACTTATCCACCTTAAGACCTTTCAGTTTGCCTGGCACTTTTCCTTTGTAATAGCAGTGGCCCTCACTCCTGCTCCCTTACACTCACTGACCTCTGGCACACTGCTAGTGTCTTTCACAGTAAAGACAGATGTAAAGTACCCATTAAGTTTATCTGCCATTTCTTTGCCCCCATGACTACCTCACCAGCATCATTTTCCAATGGTCCAATATCAACTCTCACCTTCCCTTTACTCTTTATATAACTGAAAAAAAACTTTTGGTATCTTGCTTTATATTATTAGCTAGACTGCCTTCATACTTCACCTTTTCCCTTTTTGCATTTTTAGTTGCCTTTTGTTGGAATTTAAAAGTTTCCCAATAATCCAGCTTCCCACTCACTGTTATTTGGAAGCATAGTGGGCAACGAGATCACAGCTTGCAGCAGAATCCAAACCAGCTAGAAAAATGGGCTGAAAAATGGCAGATGGAATTTAATGCAGAGAAATGTCAGGTGTGTCGCCTGAGAGGACAAACCAGAGGTAAGACTTACACAGTGAACATTAGGGCATTGAGGAGTGCAGTAAAACAAAGGTACCTGGGAATACAGATACATATTTCCTTGAAAGTGGCTTCACAGGGTTGTAAAGAAAACTTTTGACACATTGGCCTTCATAAATCGAAGTATTGAGTACAGGAAACAAGAGGAATTCTGCAGATGCTGGAAATTCAAGCAACACACATCAAAGTTGCTGCCTCGCCTGCTGCGTTCACCAGCAACTTTATTGAGTACAGGAGTTGGGATGTTATGTTGAAGTTGTAACGTTGTTGGCGAGGCCTAAGTTGGAGTACTGTGTTCAGACCTGGTCACCTACCTACAGCAAAGATATCAATAAAATTGAAAGAGCGCAGAGAAAATTTCCAAGGACGTTGAGGAAAGTGAGGCTCCTCACCCCCAACCCACTGAGAGTGTCTTGACCAGATACATCACCATCTTTTACGGGAATTGTAAGGCATCTGACTGCAAGAGGCTACAAAGGATTGCAAGAAATACCAAGATGGCCATCGGAGTCTCCCCTCCACCAATCACAGATACTTATCAGCACTATCGTAAATAGGGACTTTAGCATCATCAAGGATCCCTTCCATCCATTCCACAATCTCTTTGACCCACTACCACCAAGTAGGAGGTTCTGTAGTACTAGAACAA